>NC_089795.1:60329484-60351984 GCF_040412425.1 Macrobrachium rosenbergii
CCTAATATATTAATTTATTCATAAATATAAATAAAATAAGTGATTCATTATCAGCCTCAGCTTGCGTGGATTACTGTAAACACAGTTACTAGGGTGGGCGAAATGCAGGTTTGAAAGAAAGATTGAAAAAAGTGCATAAGAAGACAAGAAACGGACAAGAAGTCTGTCACGTGCAGTAATTATATTCGTGGTTGCTTTTTAAACCCCGTAATGAATTATAGTTGTTATGGTACTTTAGTGAAAACCATGAGCCAAAAATTTTGGTGCCTTGTGCATTTTTAGTCAAATGTGGCTTTTTCCAGAACATAGCTACTAGGTTGCTGGCTTAAAAACTAAATGCATTTTAATTATAGGTCCCCAAACTCAGTGTATCATGATTATAGGTCCCCAGAAGAAGTAAATGGGCCTGCTGTATTATTTGCACTTTGCTGTACTTTTTTACCTTTCTCTCCGTTACTTTTCCCCTCATGCTTCTTGTTGAATAAAGATCATTATTACGTAATGACTTAATCTAGATTATTAAAACTGCAGTAACTGAGTTTCTAGGCATATCTAAATGATATATTAGTCTTCACAGTTTCGTAAAATATATATATATATATTTTATAATATTCATTTGCCTTCTATGATAGTTTTATTCTGCTGTAATTTCTTCTTAGTTACAATCAAATATACAGTGGTGATTTTCACATGAATTGGTTATTCGACACACGATTTTTTTTATGATCATGATATTTACATTCATTCTGTTTAGGAAGACCCAGGACAGCTTGCTATTATGGGTACGGTCTTATGTAATACGAGATATTCAAAAGTGTAGCGATATAATTAGTGAGAGCAATTAAGGTCAGAATTAGTAAGTAACAATAACATATTTTGCAAGTGGTGTCCCATAGATATCTTGGGAACCGCTGTTATTGTATGGGATGTCAACCTCTTTATAATTCGGGATATCAGCGTCCTGTGCTTATCTTTTGCATTTCATTTCGGAATGGGTTCTGCTGCAGTTAGTAATGGAACATATTTTTGCTGTTACTTTGTGAAATAGTTTCTTATAATTAGCAGGGAAACTAAATATATATCCATTTTTAGAGTAATTTTCATATGCCTGATATATAAGGACAGTCGCTCTCTCCTTCAGCCTAATAGAACAGTGGCCAAAAGAATACCCACAGACACGAAAGCGAGGTCATCATGTGCTGGAGACAGATGAATGAAAGGAAGGATGAGTGCAATCCTTGAATAAATCCTGTGGAGAGTAGAGACAATATAAGAAGAGATCCTTTCAAAGTGAGATCATCATTCCACACTGGAACAAATAATGATGGAAGAGGACTTTAGGAAAGGGAATACAAAAAAAAGGATTTTACACGTCGAGGCAAAGCACTTTTCTTTTTACCAGTTTAGCAACTTGAACTTTATGTCACCAGGGGAGTTTTGAAGCACTCAGCGAAAGAATGCTTAAAAAAAGACTGTCATGTTGGCACGGAATTCTTAGTGCATTACTGAGTGCAAGCAGTTGGGATAACTGAAAAGTGAAGGAAGGTGAGAAAAAGGCATTTGAAGCAGTTGAGCTAGAAAGGGTAATATGAGTAATAAAGAAAAGGAAAAATGCAGGTGAAAGAACAGAACACCGCTAAGATAGGAAATGGAGCAGATATTGCTCCGTCACCAGCATCATGTATTGTTGACTAGAGCAGTTAGAACAAGAGGTAGAATGAAAGTTTCCAGAGAGAAGTACAACACAATGTGAGATGTTACGGTGTCATATTTAATTTCAAAAACATTTGCTTAAGTATTTTCTTATGTACTTGGACTGGATTTTCTCATCTAATTTTTATCTCTCTTTCTCTTTCTTACCAATAACATATTTTTTTCCTCTCTCTCTCTCTCTCTCTCTCTCTCTCTCTCTCTCTCTCTCTCTCTCCTCCTGTTGGTAGTCTCTTTCAATTCGTTATTATAAAAACCAAAAAGGTATCAAAATAAAAATCAAAGGCCTTCCTCTTTCTCTCTTTCTCGATCTTTCTTTCAGCGAGATCTATTGAGCATTGTGATTCAATATCTTATTGGGAGCTTCGGAGAAAATGGGGGTCTTTTTCAGTCTTATCAAATGCTCTTTGACCGTAGTCTTTTATGTTAAGCACTCGTAAATTGTGTTCCAGGGAATGTAACATTTAGTTTATAACTTTTTTTTATTTTTTTACGAGGTACTAGAAACTTTGCGGTCTTTGCTGAGTAAACTCATTTCTGTTCGTAGGTAAATAACGATAAATATATTTCAGTATTATATAATTGAAAAAATATTTAAATTTTAACTCAGTAAAATAACTTTTGATTTTCAGAATATGTAGATTAAGGTTTATTATCATAAAAATGACCTGAAAAAAACATTAAATGGTTAACCATCAGTGAAGGAAGGCAACGAACAGACACAAACAGAAACATCGAACAACATCAATAGTTAGACATAAAAGTTTCATGACAGTCCCGAGGCATACGTTACGTGCAAAGGAAAATGTCCACATAAAAAAATAGAAGTTCGATTTGTAGTGACGTTATGAAGTCAGGACTCACGACAGAATAGAGCTTTTCTACATATTTTGGAAAAGATGATCTTTGCTTGAATGGTGATTAGGTGCTCGAATCAAAATGATTTTCAGTATTTATTCATCTCACACACATACACGCGCACACAGTAATATTTGGACAGAAGGGACAGTCAGGACAGTAATTACTGTGCTGACTGTCCCATTTATCCAGGTATTACTATGGTGACTGTCCATTTTATCCAGGAATTACTGTACTAACTGTCACTTTTATCCAAACATTGCTGTGCTGACTGTCCCATCTATCAAAACATTACTGTGGTAACTGTCCCATTTCTCCAGGCATTACTGTGCTGACTGTCCCTTTTATCCAGGTATTACTGTGCTGACTGTCACTTTTATCCAGGTATTACTTTGCTGACTGTCCCATTTATCCAGGCATTACTGTGCAGACTGTCCCTGTTATCCAGGTATTACTGTACTGACTGTCCCTTTTATCCAGATATTACTGCAGTGATTGTCCCATTTATCCAGGTATTAATGTGGTTACTGACCCATTTATCTAGCTATTACTGTGGTGACTGTCCCTTTTAACCTGGTATTACTGTGCTGACTGTCCCATTTATCCAGGTATTAATGTGCTGACTGTTCTTTTTATCCAAGTATTACTATACTGTCTGTCCCTTTTATCTAGGTATTACTCTACTGACTGTCCCTTTTATCCAGGTATTACTGTGCTGACTGTCCCATTTATCCAGGCATTACTGTGCTGAGTGTCCCTTTTATCCAGGTATTACTGTACTGAGTGTCCTTTTATCCAGATATTACTGCAGTGACTGTCCCATTTAATCAGGTATTACTGTGGTTACTGTCCAATTTATCCAGGTATTACTGTGGTGACTGTCCCTTTTATCCAGGTATATTACTGTGCTGACTGTCCCATTTATCCAGGTATTACTGTGCTGACTGTCCCTTTTATCCAGGTATTACTGTGCTGACTGTCCCTTTTATCCAGATATCACTGCAGTGACTGTCCCATTTATCCAGGTATTACTTTGGTTACTGTCCTATTTATCCAGGTATTACTGTGCTGACTGGCCCTTTTAACCTGGTATTACTGTGCCGACTGTCCCATTTATCCAGGTATTACTATGCTGACTGTCCCTTTTATCTGGGTATTACTATAGTGACTGTCCCGTTTATCCAGGTATTACTGTTCTCACTGTCCCATTTATCCAGATATTACTGATCTCACTGTCCCATTTATCCAGGTAATACTGTTGTGACTGTCCCTTTTATCCAGATATTACTGTGGTGACTGTCCCATGTATCCAAGTATTACTATACTGTCTGTCCCTTTTATCCGGGTATTACTGTGCTGACTGTCCCTGTTATCCAAGTATTACTATATTGTCTGTCCCATTTATCCAGAAATTACTGATCTCACTGTCCCATTTATCCAGGTAATACTGTTGTGACTGTCCCTTTTATCCAGATATTACTGTGGTGACTGTCCCATGTATCCAAGTATTACTATACTGTCTGTCCCTTTTATACGGGTATTACTGTGCTGACTGTCCCTGTTATCCAAGTATTTACTATATTGTCTGTCCCTTTTATCCAAGGATTGCTGTGGTGACTGTCCATTTTATCCAGACATTACTGTGGTGACTGTGTCCCAGGTATTACTGTGGTGACTGTCCCATTTATGCAGACATTACTGTGCTGTCTGTCCCTTTTATCCAAGTTTTACTGTGGTGACTCCATTTTATCCAGGTATTGCTATGATGACTATGGTGGCTGTCCCATTTATCCAGGTATTACTGTGGTGACTGTCCCATTTATCCAGATGTTACTGTGCTTGCATCCCTTTATCCTAGGATTACTATGCTGACTGTACATTTTATCCAGACATTACTGTGGTGACTGTCGCCAGGTACTGCTGTGCGTACTGTCCCTTTTTCCAGATATTACTGTGGTTACTCTCCATTTTATCCAGATATTACTGGATAAAATGTTCCATTAAACCCCCACTAAACCTAAACACACCCCCCACTTAACTGCACCACCCCCACTAAACCTAAGCACATCCCCATTAACCTAAACACACCTCCACTAAACCTAAACACAAATCTTGAATTAGAATTATTTATCACAGGAAAGAAAAGCATTTTCAATAATATATTTCTATGGTATCGAGTCAGTGAAATGACATATGATAAACCCGTAGAGTTTCTTTACCATATTAGTTATTAAGTCTACAGGCAGCACCAACCCCGTTTCAGGGAAGGGGAACGGGGTACGGAATTGAAACCTACCTATTATCTAAGTTGGGTCAAATGATGGCCACGTGCCAAATTTTGTCTAGATCAGTCACGCGGTTTGGATTTCTATAGCGCACAAACATACAAGCATACACACATACAGTACAAACATTCACTTTTTATATAGAAGATTTGTTCGTGGATACTTCAACAAAAAATGGGCAAAGAGGAATAATGCTAAAAAAAACTTTATTATTACTATTATTGTTATTATTATTATTATTATTATAATTATTATTTATTATTATTATTATTATTAGTGGTAGTTGTATTATGATAGTGACAATCATATTAAGGAATCATCCTAACAGGATATGCCAGCCTATGTTTTCTACCATGAAAACTTGAATTATTCTGAGCGGCCAGATCCTAAAAGAATTGTTTATAAATCCCGCTCCCCTTCCAACTTATTACGGCAGGCGCCATCTACGAAAGAAATTGGGCCTTACCATGCAAATGGACAATTGTAATAAATGCTTTACGCGATTTAAATTCTCTTCGCATAGAATGGCACAAATTCAAATTACACTTCTCTCGCTAGAGCGCATTAAGCATGCACACCTCGCCCGGCAATATTCATTTAATTATAATTTTTTTTATTTCTGTTTTCAGGGTTAATGCTTAAAGTAGCAGGGTAAATGGGGCATCCTTAATGCATGTAAAAGTTTTTATCTTTTTTCACTTTTACTGTGGGTTGTTTTTGTGCGTGCTTAGTGGCTTTGTTTCATGGGTGTTTTCTGCTCATGGTTATTTTAATTGCTGAAATGCTTTATTTTTGTTGATTATTTCTTTTCGATCTCTGACATTCTTTTTATTTCACGACTTTTCTCTTTTATATTATTAAATTATTGAAATATTTCCTCATTTCCCTTATTTTCTTGTTTTTCAAAAAATATTAGTGTTTTTTTTCCTCATATAATGGATCCTTTTTTACATGACTTGTATTTGAAGAATTAATGCTATCTCCGACAGGATTGTAATGAGATAGCCGTGTTTGTGCGTGTCCTGGTTGTACAACTTACTACAACAATGGTAGCAATGTGTATGGAGATTGGCTTACTGACGTATGTGGATGCTGTTGGCCCTGGGTGAAAGCGATTCATTTGCCATTCACTGGGCCCATCCTGCGCAAAGAAATTCATAATATATAGGCCTATGTATGTATATATATATATATATATATATATATATATATATATATATATATATATGTGTGTGTGTGTGTGTGTGTGTGTGCGTATGTGTATGTTTGTGAGTGTGTTTGCCCCTTTGATTTCTCGAATTCTTCACACTACTTGAATACGCTTGTCACTCAGTAACCTGAGATCCAAATGCAAGAATAGGAAGAAATTCTGATATCCGTTGCGGGATTCGAACCTGCATCCAGAGTATCAGAACGAGGTCACTTTGCCGACCTGACCACGGGAAGAATAAGTCCAGTTCTGTTCATACATACGTTTTCCTGTCGCCTTCAGGTACATTTAATAGAACTGCAATGGACCCATCCTCACCATCGTAGCCAAGTGGGCAGTCGTTTATATTTGTTTTTAGGTTTTACAGTCACATACGTACCTAGTAAAAAGTGACCTGTAGATTCTCTCTGACTGTCTAACTCTCTCTCGCTCTCTCTCTCTCTCTCTCTCTCTCTCTCTCTCTCTCTATATATATATATATATATATATATATATATATATACATATATATATTATATACATACACATAACACACACACACACACACACATATATATATATATATATATATATATATATATATATATATATATATATATATATTTATATATATAATGTGCCCGTTTGTAAAAAATGCATTCTTAGTCGTATATTTGTTGGTGTGAATTTTGCATTATTGTACTAAGGCGTTTACGAGTAGGCATGACATGTAAATCACAAGCAGTGAAACAAACATGCAGGAACATTGCTGATGTCACTAAGCGGCAGTAACTACACCCATTGCCGGATTGAAATCATATATTTTACAAGTCAGATATTAAATTATAGAAATCGAGAAAAAAATTGGAATTGGTAAAGGCTTTAGCTTTGATCCTGGATATCAAGGGGTAATTCATAATCATATGAAATTGATGGTGTTAGGTATATGTGCCTCGTTACGAGTTCGTTCTAATGCCGAATTTAATTCCTTTTACGTTATAATGAATTCCTCAGCCAGGTTGTTCTTCAAGAAAATAGAATGTGATAAAATGTGAAAACATGAAAATTGCTGGTGAAAATAAATGGAAAACCAAATTACCTAAAACCTATAATCTTTTTCCATCAAAGACCAGGCGCAGTACAGATGAAAGAAGAGAAGACATGAGCTGCATATTGAATAAATATATAAAAAAACGTTAAAAATAACTAAAAAAGCATACTTTGAAGTTTTACTGTGCAGCAACAGAAATAGTAAAAATGAAATAGAAAAAAGAAACCATTACTTTACAAAAATTAAAATAATTGGCATCATCAGATCTTCTTTTCATACGAAAGCCACCATTGCTGCTCTCAGGTAGAGAGGCATGTCATGTTCAGATGGATAGAGGAGTCGACAGCCTGGCTTAGGTCTGGATAAGAAAGTATTGAGATATGCATGCTTATATACAGTCACATGCACACGTACACACATATATATGTATATGTGCATATATATATATATATATATATATATATATATATATATATATATATATATATATATATATATATATAAACTTTTTCATTGTTTTTTTTCTCTCAGAATGAAAAATTATATATATGTATATGTATAATTATTTCTCATATGGATAGAGAAAACAATGAAAAAGTTATGTATACGTGTGTATATATATTATATATATACACACATATGTGCATACATAATGTATAATAATTTCGCATATGGATAGAGAAAACATTGAAAATGTGTTTGAATAAATACAAAATATAATGCAAGGAACAAACTCTCCCCAGCAATTTTCATAATCTAAGGTCAGGTTCATAAAGAATCTTTGGTGTCAGTAAAACATACAAGTGATAAAGGGAAAAGGAAAAAAGTCTGTTGGGCTGAGGTAAAATTGCAACGCGGAAGGGAGAAGCTAAGCGATTGTACCGTTGGGAATTGTTGGCGATCGTTAATTGATTGCGCTCATGCCAAAAGAGTGGGAAGGGGTTGTTAGTTAGTAGATGTAAATGAAAACAACAGAAAGTGCATGCTGATGCAGTAGAATATTATTTGGTATAAAAACATTGACGTTACAACATGAACCCTTACCGTGACATCATAAATTCTTATGTTGTAACCTAGACAGACAGTATGTTCTGATGTTTCTATTTTAGTAATACTAATTTGAAATATTTTGACCGACACAAGTGATTTTCCAAGTAATGGAAACTGTTTCAGATGTAGATATACGAGAAATGTTAAGTAAAACTACGTTAGAATATGGTCTAGATTATACAGTTGATGGAACACATTGCATTGTCAGTGATCAGGAAAGTCAGTGAGCTAAATTAGCAATACCGTTGTTATCTGTCGTAGTTCACATGCTAATTTGCTAGAATGTTTGGGAGAAAATTATTATTAGAGTGGTAAAATTAGATGAAACTTTTGATTTAATACAGGACTGATGTGATATTATGAACTCTCTATAAATGTAATGGAGATTTCAATAAGAGTGATGCCTTGTGTATTTATTGAAAATCGCACTGTAACACCTTACAATGAATTCTTGCCGAAGAAGTTTTGTACTTAAATATTAATCTACTAATATGTTTATCACTATTAATTGTCATCGGTTGAGACATTCGCAGACGTATCTCATTTTTTTTTTAGAATAAACGGTAGTTTTGAGTCATTTAGCTTCTGTTTCATTGCGAGTATTGAAAATGTGTTTTCTTCCAGTAAATCCGCTCGTTAATAAGGCATCAGTACAGGTCTTTTGCAGATTGACAATTCTTAGTCTAATTCCATTGCAAAGTCCTTGACAGATTGATATGAGGCGCAAGAGCATTACATCTTACCCGGCTTTTATAGTGGCATAGCAGATGAAGCGAATGAGTTTAATAATTACTTCGGTAATGTTCAACACCTCGGAAATCGCCCGATGTTTTTAGTTCACTAAAATAGGTTTGGACATTTCTTCAAGAAAATTTAGAACATCCTCAGTAGAGAAAGGTAGTCAGAGATCTTAGGAAAAACTCCATTATCATGTCTCCAGTACTCTGGGTAAGCTTACTCAAGGATCGACGAAATTATGGGGCTTGATCCCATTCCCCGCCTCATAAATGGGCGAGAAAGAGATAATTGCTTTAAAAAAAATCTCGATATATGATTGCAATCCTGGGTGCACTAGATTTTTACTGAAGTAGTGTACATTTTTTCCCCCTTTGCTCCTCTGAATGTACTGTAATGACATACATGATATTATTTTTTGTTTTTCTCGTATCATGGTCCTAGTGTGTTCCTAAATTCGAATTTGTATTTTCAGAATAGCCTAAGTCATTCAAGTCCAAAGTCCCGAGGGCAATTATACTTCGCCCGTGGGACTGGTGAAAATCTCTTGACTCTGGTGGACTTAAGTTCAATTGAAAGCATATTTTTTAGAAATTTACGACTCACTGGTTTTTGCTGAACCAGAGACAACATTTCCCCCTCCTCTTTTTTTGTTTGGCGGTTGGGGGTTTTCATTGGACAACGTAGGGCCACCGGTGGAGCTTTGGAACTTTTATTTCACCTTCACGGTTCTTTATATTTGCTAATTTCGAGACGCTGACTTCAGAATTATTGAAGTTATTCAACATCAAAGTCTTTTGAAGGATGGAAATAGAAAATGATGTAGAATTGCTGAAACACTTGATAACACCACACTAATATTTGTTTGAATATCTAGCCCTGGGAAAAACTGAGGTGTTGGTTGTTTTCAGCAGAACTGATATTGCTGGCGTAACCCACGCATTAATTTTATGTCGAAGTACGGGACGCTTTAGCAATATGGGAGGTGCTTGGAACTTCCGTCCCCAATCATGGTCCGTTTGTGATGTCCATTACGAAACTCTGATCTCCAAAATTGTCGATGTCCTTCGAGACCACTTTCAAGAGACTAATAATAATAATGGTAATAATTTCCAACAGATTTGGGGTTAGGATAAGAAGTATTTGTCAGCATTAAAAATGATTATATTAATTACCACAAACAGATATGGATGCAAACTCTCTGACACCCATCTCTAATATCCAACAGGGACTCGCTGCTGCAATTAAAACAATCGGATTGTAAGGCGAATCCGGAACAAAGCCGAGAATGGCGTGATTGTTGACTATCGGAATCTTTGGATGGCGGCGTCAGGCAATAATTGGTCCGTCAAAGAGATCATACACTGCCATTCAATATTAAGTGACACACGGAATGTGCGTTGGCCTTCCGTCGGTCTTTACCAGTATTCCGTTAATTGGTTGTTGGGAGAGGTCGGTTGGGTTGTCAGGTTGTGAAAACAGAGCGAGACTGTGTCACTGAAATACGAACATGGAAATATTTCCAACCAGACATTACAGCAATGGCTGATATATATATATATATATATATATATATATATATATATGTTATATATATATATATATATATATATATATATATATATATATATATATATACATATATACACACATGTAAATATATACATGCATATATACTGTATATATATACAGAGAGAGAGAGAGAGAGTGTGTGTGTGTCTATAACCATATAAAGTAGTGGCTTACTGCAGAGCAAAAAGCAATAATGGAACATCTGCTACTGTTCCAGTGAAAAACATAAATACATATAGGCAAAGAGAGGATATCAGTAAAATTAATGAAATAATGGTCTACCGCAAGTTGAAGAGTAGTAATGGAAGTTCTTTTGCATTTCGAATAAAAGAGCGATAGAATGTAAAAATAAAAAAAATAAAAAACTGGAATTGCTTTTGCTGTTTGGATAAAAACGAGAGAGCGAGAGAGAGAAAGAATGTCAGTAAAAAAAGAAAAGTGGCTTACCTTATATCAAACACAATAGGGAATTCACGAACAGCAAGAGAGAGAGAGAGAGAGAGAGAGAGAGAGAGAGAGAGAGAGAGGAGAGAGACAGAGAGAGAGAGAGAGAGAGAGAGTAAAAAAATGAAATGGTAGTTAACGTATATTAATCAGCAATAATGAAATTTCTTTCCCTATTCTATTATCTTTTCCTATTCGTAGAGAGAGAGAGAGAGAGAGAGAGAGAGAGAGAGAGAGAGAGAGAGAGAGAGATAAAAATACTGGATAGTCGTATAACATCAATGTTGGGAATTCTTCCGTCGCTCGAATGAAAAGAGAAAATAATAATTATTTTTTCAGTATTTGCATCCTAGTGAAATGGGAATTCACTCAGTGAGCTGGTAAATAGTATGCTCTAGAAAATTTGGAAAAATGGTCGTATGAGAGATGTCCTTAAGCTTGGAAGCTCATTATCTTCGTTGTTTCGACAGCAGTTCACACTGAAAGCAATCAAACAGTCAATGTCATTACCGGCATCGCGTGCGTGAGTAAGGAAAACTATAAAAATTTTGATGTGTTGCCCAGGAGAGGTCATTTACCACAATTAAAGGTGGCAGCACTAATTAAAACCGTAACCATTGATTAATTCATTCTTTAATTAGCAGTGAGTCACGTATGCCTCCCGTGTTAATTAGGAAAAATGTTTATAATGTGCATTAACAGGCTGGTCTGTAACTTCCTTCGCAGTGAAATGCATTTTCCACCCCTGTTTTTAATTATTCTCTTTGATTCTTGGCTTCCCGCATTATATCACCCTGGCCCTTCGGAGGCTGCATTTGCAAAATAGATGTGAAATCACTGCTATTCGTGTTTTATCACTGTCATGAAAATGTCTTAAAATGCATGGCCTTAGTGAGTGTTTCCAGAAATCTCAGAGTTTAAAAAAGATTTGCGTGACAAAGTCTTTGGTGTATTTCGACAGGGAGCGACGATGGGAAGTTTATAAAACTACATACTTTTAGATGAATGATTACTAATAGATAATTATACGCAATGCAGACAAGCAAATAAAAAAAATATATGATTGAGTGTGTAGGCACGATAAAATATGAAAATAGATAAGCTACAATGAAAACAAATGAACAGATATAAAAATACAAACAAATATACAATAAATACATAGGATGATTAGAGGCTGCATGATCAACTTTTTCAAGTCTCATAGAAAACTCTAAGCAGCCACAGGACACTTCTTTTTCTGAAAGCGTTCGTAATATCCAGGAAATAGAGACCAGGCGAAAGGACGGCTCAGCAAGGAATCTCTCTTTTGCTTGCAAAATCAATGCAGGGAGAGGTTGCCAATCAACCAGAGATTGGCAGAAGGGAGTGCCTTGCATAGGAGAGGATTAGAGAGGAAACTCCAATTATCTCGGCAGTGAAAAATATCTGCAAGCCAAAGGTGGAAGGAGGTCTGCAAGCAACGCAGTGGTTAATGCCGAGTCCTGGCAATGCATACAGAGTGGGAATAATGCTCTTTAAAGCCAGGGGTTGACGCGGGACGGATCGCGAGGCTTTCTGTATGTCGCAGGTTTCCGTTGTGTAATGGAATTTCAATTTCACTTCCGCTGACTGATTGATTTCTAGAGCTTAGTTGGCTTTATGTGTCCCCGCTTCAAAGAAAAACTTTGAGTCGCGAAATGAAATTTTATTTTACATTTTTTTTATGAATAATAATGACGAGGAAGAAAAATTATTGTCTCTCATCATCGCCATAACCGTATAGCTGATTTTGAAGCGCTCAGAGCCTGATAAACAACTGGAATTCTTTTGCTGGGATGAATATTTTTCCACATTCAGTCAGTGTAATTAAATATAAGAACTGTTGGTGGAAGTACTGAAAGAAAGTTGGATTTTCCTTATTGGCTTTCATGTATGGATGGAAGAATGTCAGAACGATGATAGTTGTCAAGCCAGGGCAGTATATTTAGCTCAGATTGCTGGCACAGATTTCTTTTTATCCATTTAATGAACCTCACTTACTTTATAAATTAGTGCTATGTGAAACTTCTTTGATTATTAATTGCATAAATTTTTTTAATTAAGTTGAACTTTCCTTTTTACGTGTATTCTTTCTTCGTGCATAGATGATATTCTTAATAAACTACAAATATGAATCCTAAAACCGCACCCAATTGTTAAAGGCCGAGCTACCACTTCCAGTTTTATGCCCATCCTTTTGCAGTTGCTGCTTTTTCCAGTTTTCTGTAAAAGAAAACTATTGAGATGGCTATTTGTCTGTCCGTCTGCCCTTTTCTGTCCACCCTCAAATCTTACAACTAATGAGGCTAGAGGGCTGCAAATTGGTATGTTGATCATCCACCTTCCAATCATCATACATACCAAATTGCAGCCCTCTAGCCTGAGTAGTTTTTATTTTATTTAAGGTTAAAGTTAGCCATGATCGTGCTTTTGGCACTGCCATAGGTGCCAACAACGCCGCCGATGAGAGTTTCATGGGCCGTGGCTGAGAGTTTTATACAGCATTATATGCTGTACAGAAACTCGATTGTCCCGAGGAAACCTCGGTACATTTTTTACTTGTTTATTTCAGGCCTCAGCTCGAATGGGACATGGAATCACTTTTGACAGCAGCCTTTCGTTATAATAAGAAAAACGCTGATTTAATATTAAACGATGTAAAATGTCTTGTAAATCCCAAGAGCGCTGAAATGTGGCACGAAGTCGGAGAAATGAAGAGTAAATACTAAAGAATAAGACATGAAATATTGCAAAGCGCCAGACTGTTATATTGAATGCTGGCTGACCAACTCACGCTGCTTGGGAAAACTCTGAATGACAATCGATAAACTCTCTCTCTCTCTCTCTCTCTCTCTCTCTCTCTCTCTCTCTCTCTCTCCTGTTAAGACAGTTGCGTCAGTTACATTGCCCAGCATTTTTGACATTTCATATTTCACCCCTTCTCACCCCCCATTCCTATCGGGGCTGAACTTGGACTTAAAGGGCATCGGGATTGTTACTATTCATCTCAGCAATCTCGAAAACTGTGGATGACTAATATCTGTCGTTTTTGACATTTATTTTTCACCCCTTTCTCACACCCCCCTCCTTCCTATCGGGACTGAGCTTGGACTTAAAGGGCATCGGGAGTGTCACTGTTCATCATAGTGACCTCGAAAACTATGGATCAGATTCAGACACTGATATCTATCGTTTTCGGTTATTTTCACATATCATCCCCTTCCCACCCTCACCGCTTTTGGTGCCAGTGATGTCTTACCCCCACAGTATTCTTTTCCAGATAGTAAGTCATATGAATACCGAAATGAGGTTTGGTACACCTGTAGAGTTTATTTAGTTACTAAGTCTACGGGCAGAATCAGCCCTGTTTTAGGGAAGTCCTTCCCACCCCCACCCTCTTTGGTGTCCTTTGGCGTAGTGATGTCTTACCCCCACAGTACTCTTTTCTAGTTAGTATGTCATAATATGTATACCAAGTTGAAATTGCTCAATGCATTTCAGTTATGTGGGAACATACACGTACAGACATAAATACATCCATGTATATATATATATATATATATATATATATATATATATATATATATATATATATATATATATATATATATAGATTCTGTTATTTATACTTTTCTTTTACTTAATTGATGTCATCAACAGCCCTGTTAACATCACGCATATGGATGTTGATTTAAGCTTAAATTATTCATCCTTAATCGCTGAAGTAAAAATTCTCGCCTAAAACTTTCACCTGACGATTCCATGCCAGCCAGATTATTGTTCATTTCACCCAGACTGACAACTGTCGATTCCATTTAAATCAGTCCTTCGGCCTTTCTCGATAATTGAGATCACCAAGATATTTTCACCTCGTTCCGCAAAGAAGTTGTCATGGGAAATAGGAAACAATTTTCCCATGGTCATTATTGTTTTTTATTTGTCCCACTGCAGCTGCAACTTTTATTGCTGCTATTGCACACACTGCCGTTAAATGGCAGTAATCAATTAATATAGATAAGTTGACGTAAGGAAGAACCTATAGATAAATGAGATAAGTAAAATATTATTTTCCAACTTTAATGTCTAACAATGCAGTTATTTCATATCACTTAAGTAATATACAGCCATAAAATAAATAGTTCATCTGTGCTTCATCGAATAGGGATCACAACACTCGGGATATAAAGGCAGGCGGAAGGGAGGCTGGGCGAAGAACTTCTCCTGTGCTTGTAAAATCAATGCAAGGAGAGGTTGCCAATCAACTAGAGGTTGGAAAGAGGAAGGGCCTCGAAGAGGATTAGGGATGAGAGAGGAGATCCAATAATCTCGGGAGCGAAAAATATCTGCTCCCCAGGGGAGGAGGGGAAACCTGCTAGTAATGCAAAGTTCTGCAATGCATACTGTGAAAGAAAGATGTTCTTGAAATCCAGCAGTCGAAGAAGGGATGATCGCGAGGCCTTCTCCCTGTCGCCGGTTCCCGATTGTAATGGGATTTCAGTTTCACTTCCCCTGACTGATTGATTTCCGGAGCTCAGTTCTTTACATGTCTCCATGGCAAGAAAATTTATGGATCATCAAGTGGCATTTTTACTTTGGGAAATAATCTTTATCAAAAGTTATGTGGATACTGAGGCTGAATTAGTATCGTTACCGACCTCATATACTATAAACCATTTACCGTACTTTGGAGTGTTCATCAGTTCTAATTTTGTGACGAGAATAAATTTTAGTGTTATTAAACTTTTGAAGCGTTTCTCAAAGTAATGAAAATGTTGGATGCTGTGAAACGCGTCTGTTTGCAGATGAGTAAATGTTTGAACGGTGCTGAATATCACCTGCTGCTGGCACATTATATTTCGTTTTACCCTTGCAACAAATCGTCGTCTACTTTTACCATCCGTCTCTGAACGTCTAGAATTTATGCAGAATTTGGAAGAGGTTGAGTTATTATAAAAAATTTTACTTTTTTGGTCATATTCTTTCCTCGTGTTTATATAATTCTCGTTCGCTTCTGCTTTATGACTCAGTCATTCTACCCCCATCTAACACCCCCGCCCCGAGGTTCGAGGTGCTTTTCCCGTTAGCCTCTCCTTGTACTATTAAGATTAGTTAGAGAATAAATTTAACATTTACCTTCCGCACCATAGTGATGCCTTGTAAAAACTGTCTTTGCAACTTTTACACCGAACTTTGGCAGTGAGGTCCAAACACCGATAGGTTAAAAGCGTCGAAAAAGAAGACATAGTAAGGAAAGACCTTAATATTTTCATTTGATGATTTCTTCAAGAGTTGCCTGCAGTGTCCACTGTCAAGCTGTGGTTAATTCAGTCACACTAGTCACATCTCTCCCGGATTTAAATTAGTCTTTTGACGTTTCTCTGTAAGTGAGATCACAAAGAAAAGACTCTCAGCAGAAAACAGTGTGACACTAGATAATTTTTAGTCAGCCAGTTAGTCTATGGTGGAAAAAGCAAAAATTAATTTATTATTTGTATATCCATCATAGCTACTACTATTACTACTAATATCACTACACTTCATTCTTCTTGTCCTTCTCCTCTGATGTTATTGTTATTATTAGTATCGTTATCGTCATTATCGTTGGCCACTGATTCATAAGCATTCCATTGATACGAAGAGCCTTTTCTTGTGTGCATCCAGCGAAATAAGCCGTCTCACCGACTCCAATCAGAACGACACATCGTCAATACGTATGAAATAAGTGACTCTCCAGAGACCGAAATAGAATCATGGAGGAACTGAGTTTCCATTTTATCGAACCTGGAGATTGTATTTGAACGCAAAGTATGATTGAATGGCCAAAAGAAAAGGTGGGTGCACCGAGGAAATGTCCGGAAAGGAACGCAAGGCACAACAACATCCGGCAGTTTCGAAGGAACTAAAAAGTATCACATTTGGGAATTTGAAGATTGTTATGTAAATAGCGTATTTTCCAGTAGTGGAAAATGCTCATTTTGCTCCGCGTTGCTTCTCAGTTTGTTTGTTCGTTATGTTATTGAAGTATTCCCATTTTTCGGTGGAGTTAGCGTACTCAAAGGCTTGTAATAAATTCACATAAGATTCAAGTTGCGGCAGTTTGGAGCGGATTTTGTTACATTCATTTTTCTGCTGAGGCAGTTACAGATGAAATCAGTTAAACTGTTAAGAGTTTTGGTGGCTGATTGTAAAAAATTAACACATGCTTGAATGCCAAGGTTTGCCGGACTCTTGCTCACGTTTGTGTGACAAGAAATGAAAGCTCACTCCATAGCGATGGAAGCAGTCGGTACCACTGATAGAAATCACTTCTTTCCGTATGAAAAATATATATTTGTAATTTATCATGTAGTTACACATGCAGTGAACTTTACCTGAGAGGTGCAAAATCAGAAAAAAAAGCAAATCTCAAATTCTTCACATCCTTGGGAATATCGAGATGTGGCTCAGCGAAACGAAGAAATCCAGTGCAGATTGAAATTGTCAACACTTGGCTAATAATATTTTTTTTAAGGAGCTGGTATCTTCCCCAGTATTAATGGCTTAAAAAGTTTTTTGAAAAAATCGTAGGTTTTGAATAAGTTTAAGTTGTAATCTCTGACAGTTTATTTTAGTTGTTTTTTTTATTGTCTGTAATCTTCAAATTTTGTCTTTCCTTTTTATTTGCTTTTAGTCACAATATATTAAAATAATTTGATTTAGTGACGTCAGTGACCGCTGACATTAAGAGGTCAAAGAAGTCTCACTAACTGATTAGCTGACACACAAGAAAATCCAGAGTTTCAGAAGTTTCCAAACTCACTCATTCATTCTGTAGGTTATCACGCCTTATTATGCCTAAATGATGATTTGAATAAAAATTAGAGCACAACAAATTTCAGTAGGCTCAATAAAACCTCTCTTTAGACCGAAAAGTCAGTGAAAACCCTATCAAACTAAAATTATTGGAAAACCGGGCAAACCAAAATTTGGATAGAACACCATTTTGACAGAATCTTAAGCCAACACTTGCGTGACAAAGGATATCACAAGGACAGCATCTGGGAAAAAAGAGAACTAATCTATCCCAAGGAAAGTCAAGAACACAGCTTACTAACGTATGTTTATCAAAGTCAAGTACCATAAACAACGGTTTGATGGATGCGGTCTTCAGGGCACAGGGTAGACGAAAATATACAATAGAAGCAAAATTAAAACTAAAGAGAAGTCAGTAAATATTAGTTGCCAGGTGATAGTGATTC
Source organism: Macrobrachium rosenbergii (assembly GCF_040412425.1). Taxonomy (NCBI): domain Eukaryota; kingdom Metazoa; phylum Arthropoda; class Malacostraca; order Decapoda; family Palaemonidae; genus Macrobrachium; species Macrobrachium rosenbergii. Next base: position 60,347,635 of record NC_089795.1, read on the forward strand.
ATTTCTCGTTATGGGTACATTGTGTTATGTTTTACTTCGATGTAAAAGTTAATAGCTTCCCTACCGGCAAGCTCTGTCTAGGAATAGATGTGGTCACCCCATGTGAAGTGCACTGAAATCCCCAGTGTAGAAGATCTCAACACATAAAGACAGAAAATAAACATTCTTTACAGGTATAAAAAATAAGTATATAGGTAGAATTAAAGAGACATTATCACTGTAGATATGCAAATCTACTGTATCGCATCAGAACTTGCGGATTCAATACACGCAAACGCGTAAATTATATAATTTTATATATATATATATAATGTATGTATACATACATGCATTATATATATATATGTGTGTGTGTACATTATATATACATATAGATGTATATATATATATATATATATATATATATATATATATATATATATATATATATATATATATATATCACATTACCACAGGTGAAAAATAAGAAACGGGGTGTAGGTCCTGACTTCTTATACTCTGTACCAGTCCTTCGTCAATGGCTTGAAATAAAGTCGAAACCGGTCAGGACCTACACCCTGTCTTTATATATATATATATATATATATATATATATATATATATATATATATATATATATATATATATAAAAAAGATGAAAGAATGGATATCTGTGAAATTCATAAGGAATACAGTTCTGTTTGATAGTATCCATAAAGGAAAGGAAAGTGCAGGAAACGTTCGCTGCAAACTTAATAACCGATAGTTTGAGGTTTATGTGACTCTAATCAACACTTGGACAACCATGGGTAAATAATGTCTCCCATTGGGATAATTACACCCTCTAAAGGTCTTTAGAGTTCAGGAGAGAGAGAGAGAGAATTTTATGAACACTTTCGTAGTCTACTTTTTCCATATGCCTTGCTTTCCTTGTGAAAGGATTAGAAGTCCTGTTGGATTTTGCCATGAAGTTCATTCTTAACCTCCAGGGTATTACGAGGTTACGTCACAGAGGAAAATATCTGCGTTTGTGCAGTCTTCATCTTAGATAGAATAAATATAGTGCTAATTGATAATTAAGAAAATTATACAAAAAGCAACCAAAAATCTTCAGATTTGCATCACTTTCGCCAATGTTGACTCTTACAAAACACTGACCATAATCAAGAGATGCAATGAAAGTGAGATATATAAGTTATTTGCGAAGCATGGTGTTTAAAATTCCTTCAGGTGGTATGTTCTCATGAAAAAGGGTGTATATTTGGGATGATTTGGGTAGGGGTAATAATGTAAGGCCAAGAAAATACTGAGTAGAATGTAGATGGAGTGGAATAGACTTTGGAATACTGGCGCCCTAATGTTCAGGAAACGTTAGAGTGCAACCAGGATAAAGGTAACCGGTGCTATTAAATTGAGATTAAGCCTGGTCGGCCTGGCTTTTCTACTCTTCTTAGCCATACATCTTTACTGAAACGGCTTATTGATGATTATATATATATATATATATATATATATATATATATATATATATATATATATATATATATATATATAATATATATATATATATATATATATATATATATATATGTATATATATATATATATATATATATATATATATATATATTTATATATATAAGAATATATATATATATATATATATATATATATATATATATATATATATATATATATGTGTGTGTGTGTGTGTATGTATGTATGTATATATGTATGTATGTACGTATATGTAGATGTTTACGTAATACACGAAAGCGCCTGGTACATGGCCTTTAATATTCTGCTTTGCAGTGGTTTTCTACGTATTTATGTGTCACTGTGACTTATTGATGATTATATATATATATGTGTATATATATATATATATATATATATATATATATATGTATATATATATATATATATATATGTATATATATATGTATATGTATATGTATATATATATATATATATATATATATATATATATATATATATATATATATATATAAATCACTAATAGATATGTAGAGTTTTTATACACATACAAACTCATATGTGTGTGTGTATATATATACACACATTTATATATACATACATATATATTGTATGTATACTTATTAAACCTCTGTTACGGGAATAACAACGTGATATAGAGATATGAACTAATTTCGACCAAGTACATAATCCTGTGGAATTCAGGTTGTGTAGTTAGAATGGAAATCAGGCCATCCCTTCTCCGATAGCTGACTGGGAAATTTCTAGCGCGTGACTATATACGGTAGTTTTGTCACTGATGAACACAGGACTTTTTGGACTGGCAAAATGCACAGATGCTCCTTGATATTGAATAGCTTACACCAAAATGAACTATATCCAGTCAGTAACATCTGCCCAGGACAATATTCGAACCTTTTCCTTTGGGTTTACTACAGAGGAGACAGGGACTTATCCATTCGACTATTAAGAAACAAGTAATTTTATTCCGGCACTGCTATACGTATTTCTGTCGAACTCTGGTAAAGTGAAATCTTTATTTAGAGGTATTTGTGGTTTAACATTTGTGAACATAAAAAATATGTGTAATAGTGACAAAACTATTATAGACGGCCACGTTCTACAAACTCAGTAATCAGCTACCATGCGATGTGCTGACTTCGATTATAAGCACACGAAATCAGAGTCTAATGGGAGTCTAATGAATAAGTCCTGTCTCCTCATTAACAAAAACAAAGAGCATAGGTTTAAATCCTGGCCAGGTAGATACACTAATAAACAATCTCTATAGTGTACATTATTCTCAAAATAAAAATGAGTTCGACACCAAATGCTATTTGTCGCTTGACATTCGTGAGCATAAAAGAGTTCCTTGTGTATTGATAAAATGTCTCATATATATATATATATATATATATATATATATATATATATATATATATATATATATATATATATATATATATGTATATATATATATATATGGTGAGACTACAATTTGTGAGGTAGTTTTTTCTTTTCTTAAGATATATATGAGTTGAAATGAAAAAAATAGTTGAATTTCAGTGGTACGCACGTAATTCCTGGATACGGAGGACTTTAACATAAGTAATAAAAAATGGAAAACAGCAGAAGTTTATAGCATATAATTCTTTAGAGTAAAGATATAGTTAAGTGAAAATAAAGGAATCTGCAAAACCTTCGAGCTGTGAAAACTTGTATGGGAGGAAAAACGCAAACTCTAAAAGCAGAGCAGCAAAACATTAATAGAATTTAATAGGTAAATGCAAATCATAGATAGAACATCACTTATATTCGTGCAGTGCCTCCAATTGCTTGACGTTTCACGGGAAAAAAGACGAAAAATATAAAGGAATAATTATGAGTACTTGATGAGTCTGAAATACAATTTCCACTCTTTCCCAACCCTTTCATTTTTTTTTTTTTGCAATTTTCGCAGAGAGACATTCATTTTTATTCCCACTTCTACCCTCTTCCCCACCCCTCTCTGCCCTTAAAAAAATATTGCATTCACATGCAGGGACTCTTCAGATAAAAGAAAAAAGAAAATAAAAAGAATAAAAAAGTGGGATCACGGCTTAACCTTCGGCTGGCGTTCCCCAAGAGCGAGATCTGAAACTAGCCTTTATGTACCTGGGTTTCTTCGTCCCCTCAAGAGAGAGAGAGAGAGAGAGAGAGAGAGAGAGAGAGCCCATCAGGGACGACGGTGTGTCGTCGGTTGGTCGATATGTACCTCCTCAGCCACGTTCTTAACAAAACTCGTAAACGCTTCCCTGAGCCTTCAGTCACGCGTAAGACTTTATTGTCTGTCTGTGTGTGTTTGTGTGTGTGTGTGTGTAGTTTTCTGAATTTTATTGTCTTATTCCTCCCTGTTGTAGAAGATATACCTCCTTCCCCATGATAAGAGATATTACAGAGAGAAAGGAAGAAAGATCGGCCTGCATCTGAAAGCCCTGCGAAAGACTTAGCCGTAATGACGTGGTTAATGAAGCGTTGTGATAAGTTTAATGGATGACAACGAAAAATGCTGAGCCACAAACAGGAGATAAACATTTGATTATATGCCCACATTCGTATGTAACTCTAAAAACACATATATTTATTCTTATATTTTATGTTTTACCCTAGAGAGCGCGTTTAATGCCAGAGAATACGACAACACAAGGGCAATTACCACATTCATATTCTCAATGGTACATATATATATATATATATATATATATATATATATATATATATATATATATATATATATATATATATATAATATATATATATATATGTGTGTGTGTATATATATTATATATATATATATATATATATATATATATATATATTAACAGTTAACATTAA
>NC_089795.1:60356984-60366984 GCF_040412425.1 Macrobrachium rosenbergii
CAGAAGCATTTATCTTTCAGAAGTACCTGGCACCCTTATTAAAAAAACGTTGTCTATCATTTTTTAAGTTAAATTTAGGGTCACTGCGACAAAACTTTGTCCCTGCACAAATGGAAAATGGAAAATACTCGTCTTTACTCTATTGTTACTTTATTCAAAATGAATGACAGTAAAATTGAAATTATAACACAAGTTAGAGCAGATGCTTGCTAAATATATGAGTAACGAGCACATTGTTACGACCTAAACAAGCTAACAAGGCGCGGTGGGCAACAGTAAAAACAGATGTTTTTGCGAAAACTAAAATTGCTTTGTTGGTTACACGTGTAAAACACGTTTTTGCGTTCTATTATATAAACTTGGTTTCATTAAAAAAGTTCAAAATGCTCAGGTAAAAGCAAATGGGCGGTTATGGGTTTGTTGTGCTTCTTGAAGCAAAATGAATTTAGCCATTTATAAATGAGATATGCGCGTTCTTTTTAGAACATATTTCGTTTTCGTATGAACGCGTTTTGTTTTGCAAACAGTAAAACATTCATAATTCGAGTCGTTTTCAAATGGAGAATAACATCCCAATGAAGTCAGTCTAAATATATATATAGGAATTTTGCACAAAAAAACATATTCTCACTCCCTGTTTGACAAAACAAAAACACGTTTACAAAAACACCCGAAACGGTCCCGGTTTAAATCGAGCCAAAGCAATAAGATTTATATGTAACGTGTAGTGACTGGTGCGTGGATACCAAAGTATGGATACCGCTGATATCAGGGATGAGAAAGGGAATCGACGATACAAAAGATTTGTTGGCAGTTTTTAATTATTTATTTTTCCCAAAATATTTCGGCGCCCTCAGTCGATCACACGGCACCTTTTGGTGCTCGGCACGCCGATTAGGAACCACTGTTCTATTCTAACGTTACACTTTCCTTACAGTGACAGAAATTCAGTTTGTTTTTAGATGATATTTCATTCATTTCCCGATCATGTGCTGATGCTTCAAAGCAGATCACGATCATCATCGTCCAAGGGTGTTTTCGTTTAGGAAATATAAGAACATGATTATTTAACGAATTTCAAAATCGGCTGCCTCTGTCCGACAGGACGCTGAGTCTTAATGGCAATCGTCTGTTAACTTTGGCTAAGAGTGAGATAAAATAGAGCCAGTAATCCGGATACGTTAGAGGGAACCCATCTGTAATAATGAGATGAGGAGATAAATATATTAGAAGGAAGCTTTCAAAAGATTGAAAGAGGAAGAAGACGGTGTTAAAGGGAAATTTTCGATGAAAAAAAGGAGGAAAAGGGTATTGGAGGAAATGTTCGATAAGAATGAAACGAGTAAAAAATATGACGTATCCGAAAGTATAACGTATTAGATGGAACCTTTGATTAAAATGAAAGGAGGAACGATAAGAGTGAAATAAGTGGAACAGGTATTGGAGGGAAGCTTTCGATGAGGATTAGTAGTAGTGGAAAGAGAAGAATATGGTATTAAATGGAAACTTTCGATTAGAATGAAAAGAGGAAAAAGAGGAAACAGGGACATTAGACGAAACTTTGGATAAGAATGAAAGGAAGGAAAAAGGCATGGTGTATTAGAGGGAAACTTTTGATGACAATGAAAGGAGCAAAGAAATATGAGAGGGAAACTTTCGATAATAAGTACAGACGGAGAACTGAGTTACAGAATGGAATCTTTCGATGCACATGAAAATGGAAAAAAGGTAGCCTATTTTCTACGGAAACTTTCGATCATAAAAGGGGAAAGGTACACCTTCGATACGCAAGAAAGAGGAAAAAATGTTCCGTGAAATGCGAGACGGAAGAAAAAAGTATTAAGGCAAATTTTCGATAAGAATGAAATCAAGGAAAAGGTATTAGAATGAAAGGAGGATAAAGCGTATTATAGGGAAACTTCCGATATGATTGTAAATAAGTAAAAACTGATGAGGTATTTGGGGGAACTTTCATTATATTGAATAGAAGGAAAAACTTTTAGAAAGAAAATTTTGGCAAAAATAAAATAAATAATAAAGTGAGAGGGAAAATTTTCGATAAGACTGAAAGAAGGAAAAACAAGAGTAAGGTATAGAGGGAATTTTTGGATCGAGAAGGCAAGGAGGAAAAAGTATTTGAGGAAAAACTTTCGATAAAGAAGAAAGAGGAAAAAGGTAGAATGTATGAGAGGGGAAACTTCCGAAAATAATAAAAGGAGGAAAAGTTAAAAGGTATGAAAGGGAATTTTTTTTATAAAAGTGAAAGAAATGTAGTGTTAACCACATTTTTTTCTTTATTGTCTACATACGGCTTTTGTTCTTTTGATTTTTTTTTTATGGGGCAATGAGCGATGTGGTCAATAGCCTTTGGATGTACAGTAGGTTTATACCTGTACTTCTCGTTGAGTTCACAGATTGGTGACTCAGAATTGTCATTACAGGAACTGAATCAGAAAGGACGAGTAGTCATACAAACAGACGCATATCAGTTAGACAGACCGACAGATTCATCTATTCAAATTTGGATTCAGCCAGTACATGTGCACTTTCAAGAGTCTGCTGTTTATGAATTCGACGTATTAATAAACATCCATAAATATGCACTTATGCATATTCAAATGTCTGCGAACAAGACTAAGTAATCAAATGAAATATTACACGTCATAGTAATGTGACTTAGCTAGAGGCAAATGCTTGGGAATAAATTTTACCTGGCTCTTAGATACCACATACATGTGTAACCTTGAAGAAACTTCCACCTAACCTCAGGACCGAATGCATGTTATGAATTCTCTTTTACTTTTTTTATATTTATCTCAAGGGGAAGAGCTCCAAGTTGACCAGCGGGAAGTTTGGCTCAAAAAAAATGTTCACTAAGCTTGAGCATTCTCATATACATCATTTTCCTATATCTTTGAATGATGGTATATATTTCCCTTTCTTTCTCGTCCATTGACATTCTTATTGGTTATTTTTCCTCTTGGTTCATAGATAGGAGGGAGAGTAAATGATGGAGTGGTGCGAGGGATTAAAAAAGAGAATAGTAGTTATAGGTGCAAAGTTGTGAAACGAAAGCAGGGCGTGAGTGAAGGGTGTGATGTTTGAAGATGATACAGTCCTTAATGGCTCCGGTGCGCTACCGACGATCCATCTGTGGTCTGAGTAGGTGTAGGAAGTAGCAAAACAATGCTGTGGAGGTTTTCTGCACAGTTGAAGTGCGGATTCGATAGTGACCGTTGTGATTTTCTCCTCCGTTTGTAGTCATCCCCTATCAGGGGAAATTGCTTGATGTTGAAAAAAATTACACGATATATATATATATATATATATATATATATATATATATATATATATATATATATATATATATATATATATATATATACATATATTTTTGTGTGTTTGTGACTGTGTGCGCGTCCGTGCGTGCGTGTATTTGTATGAGTGTGTGGGTTTGATGTCGGAACACGTACATATATTTGTAAATGTAAATACCCAGGCGATGTTTTCAAAGATTAAAACACATTTCACTAAAAACCCCAAGGATTCGTGCAGCATTGACGATACGCGTTTTGTATAGAAACGAACGTCTCATATCCCAAAGAAACCTCCGAGGTATCCTATATTCCAATATACATTCGGTGGTGCTATAAATCCTAGGTCCACGTTGATGCAGCATGATATTGAAACTGGCTGTTAGTCACGTGCGATACGGCGTTCCAGTATCAGCGGTTATGGACTGACTGGAGGCTCCAGGAGTGAGGAATGAGAAGCGGAAGCCGGTTTACAATGTGCTGCGCTTGTTCCCTCTGCTGTAAAAGCCTGTTACCGGTGGCAGGAAATTTAAGAAAAAGTGAAGCGAAAAAGTCGAGAAGAATATAGGTTTATTTTAGTTACTAAAAATTTAGTAGTCATGGACAAGTGTCTGTTTTTTCAAGTGAGGTTTTCTCAGATATCAAAATTACTTGGATACTTAAACACAGATAGCATTTAAAGCTGAATTCCTTACAATATGGGGATAACTTCCATCCAAGGAGAATTATAATTGATAATTGCATCTGCCTCGGCCAAGATAGAGATGGTCAAAGTTGACTGTCTAGGTTAAGTATACCTTAGTTTAACCAGACCACTGAGCTGATTAACAGCTCTCCTAGGGCTGGCCCGAAGGATCAGACTTATTTTACGTGGCTAAGAACCAATTGGTTACCTAGCAACAGGACCTACAGCTTATTGTGGAATCCGAACTACATTATACCGAGAAATTAATCTCTATCACCAGAAATAAATTCCTCTAATTCTTCATTGGCCGGCCGGAGACTCGAACTCGGGCCCAGCAGAGTGCTAGCCGAGAACTATACCGACCGGACCAACGAGGAACTTCTATTGATATATTGAAACCAAAGGCTGGGCAGATGCACTTACCAGCTATAACTCTTGTAACCCTTTCGCTGCGGAATTTATTTTGACTCTCATCCCCAGCTAAGTATCTACATGTTGTTGTTTGAAAATAAGCTGACTTTATGCCAGCACGGGCTTGCGCATAGAGAGGCCCGTAAGAGTCATTCTGATGATATGCAAGTGATAAAGATGGTCGAGATTAAGGGTTATGTTTAATGATGTGAAAACCATAACGACCACATTTTTATGCATTTGGTGATGCATAAATTAAAAAGAATTTGAGATTTTTCTATGGAAAATTCGTGAAACTCTGAAAAACACAAAAAGATAAATGTGAGAGGGAGGTGAATATAAGCTGAAGAGTGGGTTCTGTCGGTACAGGCTATGAAATGGCTCTACAGCTTCTTTTGCCTTGCCTCGGCAAGGTGAGCTTTTGTGCAGTGGAATCCGTCAAAATGGACCCAAGTCTGGAAACTCCCTTTGGAATCAAGACTGTGCTTTTGGTTGCTGTTTTTGGATTGACTAACGCTGTAACAGACAACATACTGGACAACATTAAGAAGCAGACAATGGATGATGATGATTACAATGGGAAAATTCAAGCATTGCAGGGAGAAGTTCGTCTCGAAAGAGAAGAGAGGAAGAATCTGACGTTGTTGAATGTCAACTTAACCAAAAGAGTTCATGATCCGGAAAATGCTCTTTAAGAAATAGAAAGGGGAAAGAAAAGGAGATACAGAGAGTGGAACTGGAAAAAGAAAAGGAGATTCAGTTGTACACAGGACGGTTTAACAGACAGAAGATGGAAAAGATCCTTTTGTTCGAGAACGAAAAACAACTGATGCAGAAAGAGATGGCGGCTTAGAAAAATGCACGAAATGTGCTGGAAGATGATATAACGAGGATGAAAGCAAAAAATAAGCGACTGACTAACAGCGCTGCCGCTGTTCAAGAGCTAAGTGATATCCTGAACAACAAAGTAATGAGCGTGACCGCTCAGTTGGCGAAACTCAATTGTCAGCTTCGTCGACAAGAAGTAGCAGGTCAGCTGGAGACGGAATTGCGTGAGTTGGGAGAAGAAAGGATTCAGATGACTAAACGAATCCGAGGACCAGAAAGCAAACTCAACCGCTGTAAGACTGAGAAGGGAAACCTCCAGTTCAACCTTCGAGAACTGCAGGAGCAAGTTGGAAAGCTGTCGAGAGAAAATGGCTCCCTCCATTCCATTGTCAGCTACAAGAGAAAGATCATTTACGTAAAAGTAAATCTAATCCTTCGGGCCAGCCCAAGGAGAGCTGTTAATCAGCTCAGTGGTCTGGTTAAACTAAGATATACTTTTTTTAACTGCAAGCGAAAGACCATCGGCTGGAAGAGGCGGCAAGGCTGGCTACCAGCAAGGACGAGAAGAATCTTCTGTTTGGAGTCGAAGGATGAAATATTGCTCCGCGACTCCAAGAACCTCCAGATAACGAAGGAACACTTGAAAAAGCTAACGAAAGACTACAGAAAAGACTTGCAGTTCTTACGAGCTGGCGCAAGGACGGAAAGGAAATTAGAGTGAATCTCTGATAATGTAGGGCAGGAAGATTCATTAATGTTTGCCGGAGGAACAATGATGTTGTTTACACAAAGGAGTCTGTTCTCTGGTTGTGTTTAGTTTCATATGTAAATATTAATTTTGTTTAGTTAACATTTTCCATTGTAAATTCAATCTAAAGATATAATAAACTGTAAAAACAACTGCCTTCTGTTCACGGACCATCGAAAAGCCAGGTTCACTTAAGTCAAGGAATGCAATAATGACTTGGTATATAACCGTAGGCAAAAACAATGACACCTTTATCTGCATATGTAGATATATACTCGTCCATACATACATATATATAAATATATATGTAAATATGTATATTCATATATATATATATATATATATATATATATATATATATATATATATATATATATATATATATATAAACACAACTCACCGCAGGTGAAAAGTAGAAATGACTTGGTGTAGGTCCAGACTGGTTTTGACTATTTCTAAGGCACTGATGAGGATTATCATATGTGTAAACAAAGTACCTGGCTCTATCACTAATGATTTTGGACACCATACACCTTATATATATATATATATATATATATATATATATATATATATATATATATATATATATATATATATATATATATATATATATATATATATATATATATATATATATATATATATAATTTATATATATAAATTTAGATTTCGTTGAATTCAATGACTTTTTGGTTGTTGATCAGCTTTTGTTAGTTTCACAATACTTTCTAAATCATCTACGTTCCTCAAAGTGTAGTTGATGGATAAAGAAACGAAGATTAACTTTTTGTTCCATTTACTGGGAACACAACACCACGGCTGTTCCGTCACTTGTCGTGACGTCTTCAAGGTGTACTACATTTTCTTTGCCCACTCGTGTTTTATTACATGGTGTGGACGTCCAAAATCATTAACAATAAATACATTTAAATACAATGCAATAAAAGTAAATTACAAAGATGATTTTCACTGAATTTAAGTTGTACAAAAATAATACATTAAAAAGTGATTTACAATAACAAGACAAAAAAATTTTTGGGGGGTCTATACATATGTATATATAGACTGTATATATATATATATATATATATATATATATATATATATATATATGTATATATATATATAAATATATATATAATTTATGTATATATATATAAATATATAATATTAATTTATGTATATATGTATATATATATTTACTTATTTATTTATTTATTTATAATGCAACAAGTGTATGTTGCCATCATAAAACATGATTATATATCATCAGTAAAACTTTATATATCATGAAAATCCCAAAAGTCTACCAAATTCTGAATCTGGTGCGGAAGAGTTGTTCGATAAGTACTGTAGCCCAGTATTTCGTAATCTCCAACAGATGGCAGTAGTTGACGGCTAAACGCGTCGTCCCCGCTGGGCTGTAGTGCCATCAGTGCACCTCATGTGGTGCACTGTAGGCATTACTTAAGGGTCTTTGCATCGCCCCTTCGGCCCCTAGCTGCAACCTCTTTCATTCCTTTTGCTGTACCTCCGTTCATATTCTTTCTCTTCCATCTGACTTTTCACGCTCCCCTAACTATTGTTTCATAGTGCAGCTGCGAGGTTATCCTCCTGTTTCACCTTTCAAACCTTCTTACTGTCGATTTTCCTTTCAGCGCTGAATGACCCCATAGGTCCTAGCGCTTGGCCAGTGGCCTAAATTCTATATTCCATTCGTGTCGTCTACATGGGAGTATATTTTACATGGCGAGGAGTCAGGTCGTTCTTGGTAGTGAAGTGATACAAACACTAGCTCAGCTATAAGTTAAGTATATTTTAGTTTAACCAGACCACTGAGCTGGTTAACAGCTCTCCTAGGGCTGGCCCGAAGGATTAGACTTATTTTTACGTGGCTAAGAACCAACTGGTTACCTAGCAACGGGACCTACAGCTTATTGTGGAATCCGAACCACATTATGACGAGAAATGAATTTCTATCACCAGAAATAAATTCCTCTAATTCTAGTCGTCCATCGCAATCAAAGATTTAATTTGAAGTTAATCTTAAGGTATAGCGAATTCGATATTAAGCGATATTTTAGGATATATATACATGTGCATGTGAATATATATTTAGACATACTTTTTTGTTTGGGAAGTTCCATGCATTTTGAAGATTACTAACCATATTTTACCAGGTTATTTATATAGCCTATCGGGAAACACGTGTAAAAAAAATCGTTTTCACATGTTCAGTCACGGGTAAACAACTTTTATGCAAGCAGTAAGGAACAATTTCACTAAAATTTCATTTTTACCATAAAGCCCCGTATTCGAGCCATGTTCATTATCGGGGAAAATGCCCCTAATCAAGATAAAAACTATTACAATATAATTATCTCCGAAAGAGGTTAGTTCCATCGATACACCTCACGTGGTGCGCTGTAAGCTTCACTAAAGGGTGTTTGTAGCGTCCCTTCGGCCCCTTGCTGCACCCACTTTTCGTCCTTTGACCTTCGTTTCTTCAATCTTGGTATCCAACATCTCTCAACTGTAACCTCTCAGTGCAAATTTGTGGTTTTCCCGCAGTTTCACCTATAGTTCCTTTTACTTAATTTCATTTATTTTTAGTATCTCTTTATCTTGCTGTTAAACCACTCCAAGACTATCTTTTCGCGGTTTTAAGCGCTTCATGACCGAAAATACCCCAGCGTTTGGCTTGACTGCCTAAATTTTATAAAATCAAGCAATAAAATTATAATATATATTATTTCCGTATACCTTTAAATATTGTATATGGCATGGAAACGATTCTTGGTGTACTAAAAGAATATATTTTTTTAAAATTTCGTTTTTTATGCCGAGAATTGTATTCATCCTAAGACTTTATAACCATTCCTCTGACATACTTATGATTTAAAAGGTTAATTGTCTTCCACGTTCGTATGAGAGGTACAGGCATGCTTAAAACTGACACTGCATAACTGCATAGGATTTCATTCAAAAGTCTCTAAATGGCAACCTGACATGCGGCACCTGTATCAAGAGAAATGAGAAACCACATTTATTTTACAAAATAAAGCCATAATATGTTTCATACGAGTGAAATCTACCGGGTATATTAAAATTATAAGACAATATTACGTACGTCCAAATTGCAAGAAAAAAAATAAAGAAACATTTCCAAGACTCATTCTTCCATGCCGATGCATTCAGCAAAAAAAGTCTTTATCAAACCTATGTTCAAATGCTACAGCAATAACAAAAATCGAAAGAAAGCTTTCTTAACATAAACTTGCTTTAATGGCGACCATAAAATTTTCAATACTTCTATTTGGTTATTTTAACACTTCAACACTGAAATAAAAATGAACACGAAATGATAATTGTAGCTAGAACGCATCCACCTGTATCAGCGACTGGGCGTGGTCTGTTTGTGACGAAACCAAGATTTTGTTCCTATGCCTAGGCGTGTTAGTTTTGGATTAGGCTGTTTGTTAATTGGTGGGAAAGCATATGAAATTACCTACACACCTGGTGAATCAATTGTACACCAAAATTAAGCAGAAGAACTTTAGAGAATAAGTCTTTGTCAGTTTAGAAAAATTTTGTTGCATAGGCCTAAACGTTAGTACTAATAACTATTTAAATTAATAACTATTGTCTCGGTACGATTATAAGAGCCATCGTCTTTTACTATTCAAAACACGGTAATCTCTAAAAATAAACCCTTTAGTAAACCAAATTGCTTCTCAGACGCCTTAGTGTTGTTTTTTTTTTTTTGTTAGGCCTATAAGTCATTATTGCAACATACAGGCTGTTTGAACAGCCTAAAAGTGCAATATTACAAAAAACTATTTTTAATTCATATTTCTCTTTTCAAGATTTTGTAATAACGGTTGACCTTTTTATATTCTGTAGATGTAGTTATGATGACCACTTACAGTAGCAAGTTGTGTGCGCTTGTACTGGAAGCACTGCCAACCTTGTCACACAGTGCTTTGAACAAAACAAAACAAAAATCACAGG
>NC_089795.1:60369484-60384484 GCF_040412425.1 Macrobrachium rosenbergii
CTTTAACATGATTTGTGTTTAGGAGCCTTTCTTAATTTTAGGCTGCTTCCGTTTTGTTTTATTCGTTTTCCATTTTTAGAAAGTAGGTAAAGAGCTTAATAAATGAAACATTATGTTAAGAATTAATGTCTGGGAGATTAAATAACATTGATTTTCCGTGATTATTGTGCGTATGAATCTCTTCATTCTTATACAAATTTACTTCCTGTTTGCTCAGAGTAAAAGCTTGTTGGAATACATGTGCAGGCTATGAATTTAAGCAAAACTTTCATGGTCCATCGCTTTTGTTTTGTTACCAAGCAGAAGCCTCGCGCTATCGAGAACAGATTTTTTATAGTCATACAATGAAGTTAGGGGTAAATAGCCCGTGAGTCTGTTGGTCATTTCTCTGTTGCTCTACTTAATTTTTTTCCTCTCTCCTTTTTTTGTGATTTTGGAGTCCTTGTGACGCCAGAGTACGTCAGCACACCTAGTCAACACTCCGTGAAGACCATCAAAGTCCTGATATATTAATATTTCATAAGAGATGCGCTGTACGGAAATACCAAAAGGGTAACTAGATAATTTTGATTTCCATGACAGATTTTTACGACTACTTATATAGATCACCTTTCTAGCTTTATCATTAGATTAGTTGAATCAATGATATTGCGTTTAGGGAATTTAAGTTGGTACTCTTATTAATATTCTGTCTTTTAAGCACTCTTCATCATCGTCTCCATAGACATGAGGTAGGAAATGCGATCTGGTAAGAGAAGTGCCACTCCATTTGTCAAGTTCCTTGCGCTTGGCAGATTTTCAGTCGGTAGGAATATTTCATTGTGATGACTATATATATATATATATATATATATATATATATATATATATATATATATATATATATATATATATATATATATATATATATATATATATATATATATATATATATATATATATATATATATATATATATATATATATATACTGTATATATACTGTATATACATACAGATAGATTGGAGTGTGTGCAATTTGTTATACTTCTTTTTATGAAAATGAAATTGCAGTTACCTGTAATAGAGCTAAAACTAAATAAAATGCGTGTGACACCAATAATAATAATAATAATAAAAACAAATTACAGGTATTGTAAGTAATAACGGCCTTCCCAATCCAATAGTTTTTAAGGGCTTCGGTATGCGACAGATTCACGAACTCTGACCTTTCGCCACGGCGGATTCCAATTGTTAATTCCGCGCCAAAAGAATGTGTTAAAATAGAAGAAAGAAAAGAGAATAAAAAGATGAATACGTGTAACTACTCTTTCTAGGAATGAACCACTGCATAGCAACCCCTTAGGCGAAGCAGGAAGAGTTCCGGGGTGAGGTAAAAATGATTTCTTCACATTGACGTAACTCTTCCGTAAATGTAGGTGGGAACTTGGAAGGAATTGTAGTATGCTTCCGCCAAGTTGTAACTTTCTATATGCAGCAACTACAGACACATGTAAACCATTATATTGTTTCCGTTTCTTGCCATATTTTTTTATGCCTTGATATAATTATACAGTTACGTAAAGAAAATTCGGTTACAACCACCTATGCATACTTACAAGTCAAATCATACAAATTATTTAAACTAAATTAGGTGAGTAAAACATAAGATTTTGTTTTAATAAAGGTAAATTATTCAGATTATTTATTTCTACTGAATCGATTATTATATCTGATATTGTACCAAAAAAATGGTTTGATGTTGAAGGAGAGTTGTAGCGGTATCTCTTTTTTTTTTTTCCACTTGTAATTAAGTAATTGATATGTCGTAATTAAGTCACTGATTTAACGTAAATGTTCTCGAAACCGATTTGTCATCGCTTAAAATGGGAAGTCTAGAAACTGATCGTTTGTGTATTTGTTCTGTCTCAGGACATTGCAATGGCCTGTTCCTTGCCTCTGCCACTCAATAGGAACAAAACCTTTTAATCCTCTAAACGTTCTTCCTTTGTAGAATTATACTTATATCGAGTCGCCGTAATATAACTCTAAAATGATATTTTGGGTGTGAAACGCGATTATAACAGTCTGTATTATGCGTTATTCAGCTGGAAATAGAAATAGCTGACTCGATTACAGTTCTTTTTATATAGTGACTCGTTAATGAAAATATCTAAAAGATTAAGGGATTCAACATTTCCACTATGTCATATGTTGAACAAATCACCTTCACATTTATATTAAACTGATTATTATTATTATTATTATTATTATTATTATTATTATTATTATTATTATTATTATTATTATTATTATTATTTGGTAAGGTCGCTCTTCATACATTTAAAAGCCATATAAAATAAATTAGGGGAGTATGAAAGCAGAATTTCACAACTATGAACATAAGCGAGTTATCCACTATTATTATATCAAAAGGCGTCTGAGTGTGATGTAAACATTCAAGGAGCCTTAACCAAGTGCTGCTTTGCGCTTTGACAAACAGTCCTTTGCTTGTTAGCAAACACCACCAGTTTTTGTGTGAACCCGAGTTTCAGTTGTTCATGTGAGCTTTGAGGTTTCATATTTGGTGAATGAAGAAGCAACAGGTAGACGATGTCAAGTGGTAATCTAATTTCTCTCTCTCTCTCTCTCTCTCTCTCTCTCTCTCTCTCTCTCTCTCTCTCTCTCTCTCTCTCTCGTATTTGGTAATTTAAATTACATTTCAAAATGTTTGTTTTTGAGTTTATATATATATATATATATATATATATATATATATATATATATATATATATATATATATATATATATAAAGTGTGTGTGTGTATGTATGTATGTATGTATGTAGCTTGCGTGCGTGTGATTATGTTGATCAGAAGCCCAAAGTGTGATGGTCAGGTATTCATTAAACAGTAGTTTAGATCTCGTAAGATGTGTCAAACAATGAAAAGTCTCTCTCTCTCTCTCTCTCTCTCTCTCTCTCTCTCTCTCTCTCTCTCTCTCTCTCTCTCTCTCTCTCTCTTTTATGGTAAATTTTTATTCACAGAAAATTACTAAATAAGATGCTCTAAGAAATGTTTCTATCTGCAAATTTAGTTCTGCTGATAATATGATTGTGATGATTATGAAGCAGAATACTAATAACGATTTTGAAGATTTCTCAAGTTTGGTGGTCATTGCTTGTGGACAAACAACTACGACTACGGTTCGTCCTCGTTCGGTTACGGTTCGTTTTCCTTCCAGTAAAATGTGAGTGCTCTCATTCTTTATCGAGGATCCGATCAGTATCTTTCCTTCTGTCTTGCTAATGCCATTGATCACTCCCTATTTATATCTTTAGATCTCTTAAATTCCCACGATCAGTCTCATTTTCTCCTTCCCTGTGTAACACTCTCTTTCACTAATGCCATTATATCATTATCTGTTTAACTTTTCAAGTCTCGTGAATGTTCTTAATCGATTAAATCTTCCCATTTTGCTCATTGGATAAAATTTCCCCCAATTTAACGTAGTCTTTTTTTAAGTTAAAAAAAAAAAGAAACGATAAAAAAAGAGTACAGTTGTATTGGTGGTAAAATTAATATTAGACAGTAGTGCAAGCATACTGTAGATATATCGATAGAATAATAATAATAATAATAATAATAATAATAATAATAATAATAATAATAATAATAATAATAATAATAATAAGCAAAACGATGCAGAATGGTGAACAATAAATCGTAACTCTGTGAATGATTAAAAATTCCAGTTTAATATATATGCATATAAAGGGTGATTAGTTCTATATATATGCACATAAAGGGTGATTCAAAATTATAAAAAACGAGAGGTTTCACACGGTTTCTCACATGCGTCATTAGTTTACCAGGCCTGTTGGAAAGCCTGTTTAACTCTGTTCTTATCATTTTAGATATATATTATCGCAATCTATCTATATATATATTAGATACTGTATATACAGTATATACATATATATATACATATATAAATATATATACATATATATATATAATATATATATACACATACATATATAATATTTTTGTACCTGTTGATCCATTCGCAATAATAGCATTATAATGCCAGTGCTTTCTTCATAGTGATATAGAAATTCATTGTAAAAATATACAGATGGGAGCTCTCATGTACCTGCTCAGCTGCCGTGGTGAATGTTATGCCTCTAATAATAGTGGTTTTATTTTCTGTGCCGCATGTCATATAGTTCCTCGCAGTCTCCGCCCAATTCTGTTGACTTCTCGTCACTTATTGACTTTTGTAGCACCATTCACGGCCATATTAGTTACCTAGTGCAGTTCAGGGGAGAAGTGTCACTTGTCTTGTTCCAAAATACACATGGGCGATACGTGATTGAATTCCAACTTCCCGTCAGATGTTCGAATCTTTCCGTACATACGTTTTGAGCGTCCGATTTCTTCCTAATGTATCGGATCCATACGAATGGAAGACATACGAAGGACGTACGATAAACTGAACGTATTGTCAGAAAAGCGTCATTGATTGCTACCTAGAAAGAACGTCCGAAAGTCGAACAAACACAAACCATATGTGAATGGGGCTTTTGACGGTTCAGAAAAGGATTCTTATTCTTCTACTGCCTAAAATGTTTTAGAATTTTCTTCTTGCTTTGTTTCTTCCTTACCCTTATAACCTTTCTTATTTCAAACCGTCGGGTGCACAATAGTCACAAAACTCACTAATCAGCTGTCATGGTGGAGATGGGATGAAATCGATTCTGAGTAAAGAACCTGAATTCGGCAGGTATATGTACAGCGGAGTTGATATCAGTTTATAACTCTCTTGATAGTAGAATGGTCAAGTCGATTGTCTATCACAGTACCTGAGCCAAGGGCCCAAGTTTGATTCCTGGCTGTGGCAGATACTCTTGTCAACTATTCATAGTGCTCCGGGGGTGTACATTATTCCTAAGATAGAGTAAATTCAAAATTTTTTACTTAATTATTTATTAGTATAATAAATGGTGTTTGCAGATTTTGACAAACACCGAAGTGCACATAAAGTATATATGTATGTGTATGTATATATGTATATATATATATATATATATATATATATATATATATATATATATATATATATATATATATATATACATATATATATATATATATATATATATATATATATATATATATATATATATATATATATATTAAACATGTGTCTGTGGCTGGGATGGGGTTGGCGGCAGCGGATATGGACCCGTTCATTTAGGGTGACAAATTAGAGATACGTACCGCTAGCATATCCTTTAACAACAGCTCTACTGCCAGTACAGACCCGCGACCCTGCAATAAAATTCTATTGATACGGTCGACAGTGCCGATAGCTTTTGTTCTAACGGTTCACACACAAATATACTATAATGAGTTTAGTGATATCAAATATAGAAAGGTAAAATTTTATATATCTTGTATGTAAATTTTTTATCTCTCATTAGTCGTTTGGGTATGTTGGACTCAGTAATTAACCATGAATGCGACTAGCTTTGACATCGCTAACTTCACAGGGCTGGTAGAATTCGTGTGAAAGCAATGGATGATCACTTAATTGCGGAGCCCAGGGACGCTGGTTTTCCAAGGGGACCTGCACTCGTTCTTCCTGAGAAGCCTGGAGTAGACAGGTACCCCTTTCTGACCAATGAGCCTACCACCCATTTCAAATTGGGTATTTGTCTCCTTTGTTTTTTGTATGCATGTTATTTGGTAGTTCGAATCCAAATCTGCAGAGTCCATTGGGCCAAAAATGGGTCAATTACGTTTTTGAAGGCTGCTGCTGCTCTCTCTCTCTCTCTCTCTCTCTCTCTCTCTCTCTCTCTCTCTCTCTCTCTCTCTCTCTCTCTCTCTCACACACACACAAATAGGAAAATATTCATTTTAATATATTTTCAATAGTGGGGAGGGCGTACAGGTTTTGTATTTAGAATCCAAATCAGCACATCACCAACATGATTTCTAGTAACAATTGTAATAAAATTTTTGCAATAATAAGATCATTCAAAATAATTCTAATAAATGCAAGAAACTTACTAGAAAAGTTAGTGCCAGTTACCAAATGATATGCATATATAAATAAATTTATCCTTAAATATCCAATTTGAAATTGGTAGAAGACACATTGGCCTTCTAGGCTTCAACAGGTAGAACGTGAGAAGGTCCTCTTGGATAACCAGGGTCCCTGGGCTACACAGTTAAGAGGTAACGGCAGAGACTAGGAATAGCAGAGGGTGAAGTAGTGTGGTTTTGAAAACTATGCAAGTGCAATGGAACTGAAGTAGTTTGGCTGTTAGTGTCGGTGATTATAGTTAATATGGAGGGACTCTAATAACGGAAGGGAATAATTGTTGTTTGTTTGTCCAAGAATTTGAAAATTACTGTGTTCTGTGTGATGGTGTACGATGCCCGAACCCTTATGAGCAAAAAACGAAAGTAGTGCCATCAGACTGCATGTCATATCTTGCCACCGTCACATAGAGAATATTGATTTTAACATTTTTGGACAAACAAAACAGTTATTCCCTTCCGCTTCTAGAGTCCGTCCATATCAAACAGCAATCACCATCACTCAGTTCCATTATAAACTGCATAGTTTCCAAAACCACACCATCTCCACCTCTACCATTCACGGTCACTACTGTTAACTCGCCCAGATACCTTTTAACTTTAGACATGAACAGTAAGTTTTCCAGTATACTTTTTGCACTATATATTATCATTATTATTATTTCGATTATTCATTTTTTTATTCTTTTCTGTATCTATCTGCTCAGTGATTTCAATTTGACAAATTCTGTTTTGTTCGTAATTTCGTCGTAGTTATGGCTTTTGTGTCAGTTTTGATTTATAAGTAATTTTCATTTTCATGTTCTCTATTGTATACTATCATCATATATTTTTGCCTTGCATTATTTTGCATTTTAAAGTGTTCTCAGTTATAGGTATTTTAATGCTTTTAGATTTAGTCAGTCAGTATAGTTTTCTTGCTGTTCACTTCATTTCATGTCCTTCTATTGATAAATGACCCTGATGACAGGAAAAGTTATGTATTCCCGAAAGCTCGGCTGTGCTTCTGTATGATAAGAGAAATAATACTGTCTCCAATGTTACCATGTGTTCTAGCTATCCTGTTTCCTTTCATATATATATATATATATATATATATATATATATATATATATATATATATATATATATATATATACATATATATATATATATATATATATATATATATATATATATATATATATATATATATATATATATATATAGTGTGTGTGTGTGTAAAATGTATGTTATATATATATATATATATATATATATATATATATATATATATATATATATATATATATATATAGCCTACATACATATTATTACATACATGTATATATACATATATATGTATATATATATTCTTATTGCTAGTAAAATACACAGTTTTAGTGCACCCAGAATTTTTTGCGGAACGGCGGACATGATGGTCCATAGTAGAAAAATGTAACTTGGCATCCTGTTCCGTCCGGAAGCGAACCTGACCCAAGATGGCGGTAAACAAACCTATTTGGTCCTTTTTTTCGTGTGACACTCGAACTTTCTTCATCCGAGTGTGATTACGACAGTTTATTAGTTTCCCCTCGACGCTTTGGCGGTTTCAAGTTCTCCTTTTCGTCTCCCGCTGGGTGTTTGTTCGCCTCCGGCATTTCTGTTTCGTTTGTTTCTTTGTTTGCGGGAAATTGAAGGAAATGAAAACCCTCCCGCAGAGTTTTAACTTTGGCATTTTGTAATTTTGCATGCGAGATGATGAGAGGTATCACGTATTATTCTTTTTGTTCTCCTTTTTGGTCTTTGTGGGAGACTAAGAAATTCTCAGAGTTTTAACTTTTTGTCTCGTCGGCTTTGCATACGAGATGAGCAGAGTCATCTCTTTCATTATTCGTTCTTTTTTGACTTCTTGATTTATCCGAGTACATTTCTTTTTCTTTCTGAAGTTGTTTTCCTTACTTTCTCGTTTGTTGTTTGACGTGGAAATTCACTGAGTTTTAATTCCATATTGAACTGAAATCATCAGCCAAATCCCATTTCTTATTGGCTTTATTTTTAGCATTCTCAACGTATCGGGAATGTATTGTAACAGGCACAGTAGCCAATCAATTTCGCTGTATATATACAAATATTATTAGTATGCTCTCCAGTGATAACTTTTCAATTCGAAAGGAAATGAATGAAGAAATTCCCAGCCCCAGGTGGAATTCGAACCCATGCTGGTTAGTAGACAGAGGTTAGTGGTTTACCGATTACACCACGAGAAGTTACAGTACTTAAACTCCTGCGTTCATTCAGTATATCAGCTTCCCCTCCTCAAGGTGACAATAACTTGCATCTTAATAATGACAAAGTTCGAGGCACCAAAAAGATGGCTTTTAACTTCGGGCATTAATAAAACATCAGTTGGAGATTCTTTGTTTCTCTTTCCTGCTTGTTCTGAGACCCTTCCGACGTCCAGATTTCAACTTTTGTTTCTTTGATTGTTTGTATGTTTGCTTGATACCTTACTTTTTTGCAGGAGTTTTTTGCAGAGGAAGATATTTGAGCCATTACGAAGACAAGAAATAGAGAAAATATGCTCATGTTCATGTTTATTATTGTTATTTTTTTTCTTTTTTAATTATTTCAGAAAATATATAAACAATGTGCTTTGATTTGTTTCCTTTACAATTTTATGGCATTCATAATGTTAGCTTTGTCTAAAAATTCCGTTACATTTAGTTAATTAACCATGTGAACCACTCAGTTGAAAAATGAAATAGTCTCTCAGTAGCACTGATTAGCAAAAGGATCTGAAAGATAACGATGAAATAGTTTTTTATTCACTTCGTAGTTTTGAAATGAACAATTTGGCCTTTATAAATGGCCAAATGAGAACAGTGTCAGGAAACTCAAGGCTATCATTCTTAAATAATGGGAAAGATGATAAAGAATTCTTATTCTGTGAATTCAAAATTTCACCGGAATTGAATTCACTTAATTGAAGCAGGTCCAAAAAACATTTGGAACGAAACAAAAGCGCTGAGCCCTCAAGAACTTGTTGGAAATATGACTGAAAATGTTCAGACCACAACGCTTCTTCCTCATCATCTCAGCTTCTTATTCGTTTAACAAAATTAGATTTTTCCTACCGTTTCTTTCTTTCTTCTTTCTGAATATTTATTATAACATCTAATCTTATCGCCTCCAAAGGAAGAGGGTTCGCGTTAGCCCTGCATCAAGTATGAAAATGACCTAACAGAGAATTAGGATTTTGTATTTATATAGGTAGGAGTAATAAAAGTGATATTTTATCATGTTATTATCAGAATACTTTGACATGTGTTTGAATTCTGTGAAATAATTTGAATGCAATTGATAGAATACGAGGTCTTGAAACAAAAATGTATTACACTGCATAGGTAACAGCTTCTTGAAAGCTGGAAATATTAATTGCTGGATGAAGTTTCTCTATCTTTTTATTTATCTCTTGATATTAAAGGATGGAAATTTAAATCTTTATTTTCTCTTTCAATATTTTCAAGACTTAATAGATATAATGCTGCGCAGTCCAAACTCCGGCTTTGGTGCTAAAACGATCATTTAATAGATAATATCTTCAGTCAGATACCCTGTACAATTTCCAGTAAGATTAAATACAGTTATTCTCATTTGACACAAATATATCCGCGACAGCGCCGATTAGTAAATTAAATTCATTAAGTTAGATAAGGAGCCGTAATTGAATAATGTTTTGAACGTTAATGCATTAATTCACCTTTTACACTTTCGTCAAAGAGAAGAAACTGTTCCCGCGTGAAATCCCTCAGTACTCGAGGCAAACTAAAAACCGTGATATCGCATCCCTTATTTATTTAATAATGCTTCATTCTAGTTTTCCTGATGACAGAAAATATTCCACTTCTTCCGAAGTGTACGGCAATCTTAACGCCAGCCGTAAATGGTAATTTTTTAAAAAGTACATAATAATGATACGAACGCACTTCAGGAGGACAAACGCATGTACGTAAATGTAGCCAGAGTAACAACTTCCTTTGGAGTAAAGTCATTTGTAGTCATTCACTCTAGACTTACACGGGGTGAAATTTTGTTCTGCTGTTTCACGAAATTCTTGCCATGTAAAGTAACCCTCTCAGGCTTGAATGCCATCGACCATGGTTATGTTATCAAGATGATAGAAATCCTTTGTTAAGTGAAGGCCTGCGGGACTGGCAACTCAAAATTCTTCCCAATCCTGAGACTACAGACAAGCAAAATAAACAATTAAAGGAGCTGGGAAAAATAAGAGCATGCTGTCTAACTTCCCAAGGAACTGATACATTGGCTTCTTAAAAACGGAAAGTTAAAGGAATCAGCGTAAACGAGAGACGAATAGATGGCGAGAAAAGTTAATTTTTGAAGAAGATTCAAATCATTGCAAGTGCTTATTACAAACTTTAAAGGATCGCGATCTCCAGAGTTGTTCACTTCTCCAAGATTCATAACGTTCAGCGGCCGGAGATCTATTCCTTACAGGCATGTGGACTTTCTTTTTCTCATGTTCACTGATAGAATAAATTTCGAGAATTCTTAGCGAAATTGCCATGAATCATGTAAATTAATTGTGGGGAAAATTAAACTTATTGTAGTGCAACTGTCATAAAATAATCTTGTCACTTGATATTTAAAACTTTCTATTATTTAATATGGTGGAAATCCCTTAGGAAAGTGAATCTCTCTCTCTCTCTCTCTCTCTCTCTCTCTCTCTCTCTCTCTCTCTCTCATTCTTCTACAAATTTAAAACGTACACACACACACGCGCGCGATTTCCAGTATTCATTAGATTATCCATTTTTACTGATCCTGCATTCGTCCTCATTTCAAGACTGTAATCTCATTTTTTTCATTTCACCTTCGTAATCTTTTGTTTTTCTGCTTGACCCAGATTAAAAGGTGTCACTCCCCACCCCCTCCACCATTCCCAAACACTCACACGCACAACAGAGCAATCCATGCCGCTGAGAACTCTCACGACCTGGTAGAGGGAAAGGTCAGGCAGGAAATAGTCAGGAACCTGAGAACCCTCAGTTCTCTAGGGTTACGGAGAAGTCATGGACAAAATGCCCGAGAGCTTCAGGAGGACCTTTTGGTTCTTTCCTGAACGAAAATTCGGGGATGATATTCTCGCCATGTTGTCGTACCTAAAGGACCTTAAGAGGGTAGCCATTCTTATACTGAGAGAGAGAGAGAGAGAGAGAGAGAAGAGAGAGAGGGGGGACTAAAAAAAATGTTGCTTTTTAATCACTGATTATGACACCATTTGAAACATTGTTAAGAGAGACTATTACTTCATGTGAGACGTGACTAAACTGGCCGAATAATCACAAACTAAATCTTTATCATTTTTACCTCGTTTTTACACCGCGTTGCCCATTTAACACTTTTGCATGTGTAAGTTTTGGAAAAAGAAAAGCCAGAACTTCAAGTTTTCATATTACATCCTCTGAAACTTGTGATATGAAATTACGTGGGGTATGAACTGACTGTAAATTTAATATAAGATTACTGTGAGGTCATCTCGGTGATCGAGTTTCAGTCTAGTTTAAAATGCACATACTCTGTAGACTTGGCAAGACATTATTATTATTATTATTATTATTAATTGTTGTTGTAGTAGCAGCAGCAGTATTAGCAGAAGTATTATTTGCTAGCAGTAATATTAACGGTAAGAAAGAGTTGATTTTGTCATCAAATTCAAGGAATCCTTAAAAAAGATATTTCCCTCACTGAGAAAACTGATGATTTGAAGGGTCGTTTGGCTGTTGAGTCAATAGATTTCTTTGTGGAGTACCTGTCTCGCCGGAAGAATAAAGACAAAAATCGATGCCCGAGTTGAGTGTTTTTTTTTTTTCTAATATTCTTTTTCTTATAGGTCTTGCCTATTGCTGCTTTCATGCTTTCTTTTACGGTATCTGTCATCCCTTTCTTTTATGTATTTGTTATGCTTCATTCACTCATTTATGCACAGTGTCCGTATAAACATACTGCTCATCCGCTAACCTATTTAGCTGCATATCTATTCATAATTTCTTTTCCACTCTGTAGTGCTGACATGATCCACTCCTGGTAAAGAGCGTGAGTATGAAGTAATATTCCACTTGTTTCTTTCCAGCATGGCGTCGGGGTTGGCCGTCGGTGTGACGGTAGTGGGCGTGGTGGCCATCGTAGGGCTGTTAGGTCTGTTGGGACGGTATCTGGGCGTGTGGACTTGGGCGTGGGCCTGGATCAGAGCAACCAGGGAAGAGAAAGTTCAACTTTGCCGCTCAGAGAGGACGACGAGCGGCCGGAGTTACCTGGTGAGTGTGGATTTTGGTTTGCCGAAGGACTGGACTTGTCGCTATCTTTTATGATTCATATATACATTGGTGTTTTGTTTCCAGTATACATACAATTATATATATATATATATAATATATATATATATATATATATATATATATATATATATATATATATATATATATATTATATACTTTTCCTTTGATATATTTGAATAGTAATATAACTGGCAATTAGATAGAAGTTCAGCGCTCGAGCAGTTTGAACTTGCATCCATGACGCTGGTAGATACATGATCAGAACGTTACCGACCACGCTAATGCAAGAAAAAAATACTGCTCTCATGGCCTTATGTTCCGAACTGGAGAACAGAATATGTCCTGTGTTGTGGTGTGAGTTAGGGCTGAAACTTATTCTCTCGTTTAATTGTCAGTTACTTTATTATTCATATATATCGAGAAAAAAGTTATTTAATATATCATCTACATTGGCCTGCGAGAAAGCTTTCTATCAAAGCAGATGCGGTTAGGAAAATAATTGGAACCGATTTCTGAGTGAAGAGGGAAGTTTTCTGCTGGTGTGTGATCAGTATAATGCCGAGTGCTTGTAATTCCAAGCATCCCAGGTGCGAAATCAGTTCTCTCGAATGCCGAGACTTATTCACGAATTTAATTGTCAGTTACGCTAACATTCATGTATATATACCACACGAAAAAACCTATCTCCAGTTTCATTTATAGTGACTGCAAGAAAGGTTTTTGTGAAAGTATGCATGAAGCCGCTAGCTGATAGGCTTTTTATATACGACCTTATTCATGATATTCAGAACCGCTATGTAATCATTTCTTTAGTCTAGTAAACGTAGCTTAAATAATCTTTTCTGCATCTGAACAGTTACTCCACTAACTCCTGCCACCTATTTATCTTCCTCTTTGCATCTTGTGCCCTGTTGAATTATTGACTCCATCCTTGAATTGTGCATGCTCCACTTATAGTCTTTCCACTTTAGTATCGTTAACACACGTATTTTTCTTCTGATTTTCTTTTTGTATGCTGTTCTCATATACTCTTTACTAAAATCACATAACATAATTACTGTAGTGTATTAGCCGCAATTTGAGCCCATTTTCCACTAAAACTTACTGGTTTTAAGCTTAACTTCAGCAGGTAGTGATCAAGTACACCGCCAACCCTTCTATTCTCAACATTATATCCATCATTTTCCTTCCCATTTTCTCCATGCCAGCGCAAAATCTAACAACTGCTTGATCACCGGGTTTTCTTTCTTAAGTAAAGTTAATATTAAATTCTTGTCTGGAAACCACTTATGTCCAAAACTCGGTGCATTTTCTCAATACATTTTCACAAGACTCTCCATTCTCATTCACTACTTCCCAACTTTACATTTAAATAATCTAGCAGAGTCACGCCTTATATTTCTATACCATATACAACTATAATTACTTGTTCACATACAGCTTTGAATATTACCTCTACAATTCTCGGATTAAAGCATTTGCACTCTTATTCATCCCCACAGACGTAGCTCTGCCTGTTTTGAGTAATCCAGGCAAAATCCCTCTTTATTCAACACACACACACACACACACACACACTTCAAAGCGTCTAAAAGCAAAGGGAATCCCATTTCAGAAATCTATCGCACTTTCCTCCATTTTCCCTAGCTTGGTTATAGCTTCCCCCCATTCGTAAATATAATAAATGCTTTCTTCATGATTGCATAGGCATGAAGTAAATTGCTTTCGTCGTTTTGCATTTGGCAAAAGCAAGTAAATCTTCACCTTGAAAGGATGGAGAGGACTTACACAAGGTACCGAGCAATTTACGTAGCCCTTAAGACTCACTGATACATAGAACCCAATATTTGAAGAAGGTTTGCCCATCTTCCGATTAAAGCTTAATCTCGTTAAAAGGTTCGCAGAGTAAATGAAGCAGAAATGGGTTTTTGAGAGCTTATCCCTGGAATTCCTCATCCATTCCAAAGGAACACTGAGGAAAGGGGAACAAATGCTTATATATAAATTGATGGTCCGTATTTGTAGTTGTGGTGAGAAAAGCGAGAAAGGAAGAACATCCTAAATCCTGTACGGGCGTCCAAAGAAAAGACAGAAAAGGTCTTAAGCGTTAATGGATATCTCTCATTAGGTAATGGAATCTAAGAATTCGGAACACGTAAGGGCTGAGGGAGTTTAATATTACTTTATATAAACTTATGTAATGAGTGTACGGCCTCCACTTTAAACGTAAATATATTTTTTCTTCTTGCACACACTCACCCTGAAGGATCTGCATATCTTGTGTATTAACATCTTTTTTCCATATCTACAATGATTACGTCTATCTAATTATAAATTTAGGTAACAGTAAAAGTTTGTTTCCGTTATTTCTACATTGGCTGTACTGCTGTACAATTTGCGAAAACAACTCTCTACATTACAAGAATTGAAAAGACTGAGCAAGGCACCGAGAAATTTACTCGGCCCTTAAGGGACGCTGATACATGAAACCCAATATTACGAGAATGGCTTTTTTCCCCTGCTTCAGATTAAAGCTTCATTTCGTTAAAAGGTACAAAGTGTAAGTGAAGCAGA
>NC_089795.1:60386984-60554484 GCF_040412425.1 Macrobrachium rosenbergii
CAACTTTGGCGAAAAACTGAGGTAATTCAATCCCAAGCCAGTAAAAGTGCTTTTCTTATAAACAGAGGTCTCAAATTTTGCCACTATTTCTGTATACCTGTACATCTAAATGACAACTTATTATCGTGTTCCGTCTCACAAGTAAAAGAAATGTTAGGGTGACGAGAATTAAAATATTAAAAATCAAATCAACATGTGATAATTCCTTAAACACAAGGAAAGTATCATCTACACAATAACCCATGAAGCAGTCCGCATATACAGGTCCAAATTTGTTAAAGAATTATGCTCTTTCAATTTTAACCAAGATGTTGTAATGGCTAGTTTCGGTGTAACCTCTCTTTTCCTAATATCATTAAAAGAAACAACCGACATTATTCTTAATAATATATGTGAAAACCATTTATCAGTGTTTGGACTTAATAAAATAGACTTGCAAAAATTATTACATTTAGCAACTGCTGATGGCATTTTACTTTTGATGGTGATTATATAATCAAATAGATGGAGTAGCTATGGGAAATTCCCTTGACCTGTTTATGCGGATTATCATGGGTTACATGAAAGGATTTGGATGTCTGAAATGCCACAGTGCTTTCAAACCTTTGTATTACCGTGGGTATGTAGATGATACTTTCCTTGTGTTTAAGGGAATTATCACATGTTGATTTGTTTTTTTAATATTTTAATTCTCGTCACCTAACATTTCTTTTACTTGTGAGACGGAACGATAATAAGTTGTCATTTTTAGATGTACAGGTATACAGAAATAGTGGTAAATTCCAGACCTCTGTTTATAGGAAAATACTTTTACTGGCTTGTAATTGAATTACCTCAGTTTTCGCCAAAGTTGTATAAGATGAACTCAATACGCACTTTGATAAATAGAGCCTACAATGTTTGTTGTGATTTTAATTTATTTCATCAAGATATGGTTTTCCTCCAGAATTATTTTCTGAAAACTCATATCCCATTTTTATTTTTACAAAGTTCAGAAAAATTTTTTAAATGAAAAGTTTTGTCCCAGACTGTGTGTACAAGTACTGCTAGTAAAGATGTAAGGTACATTAAACTGCCTTACCTTGGTCATAAGTAGCTATATGGTCCGAAAAAAGTTACAAGAAATACTTAAGCATTGTTTTCCTCAAATTAGTTTCCGGCTTGTTTTCTGTAATCCTTTTACAATAAGATCACTTTTGAGAGCGAAGCCTACTCTGCCTGTGGACCTTAATTCCTGTGTCGTTTACTGGTCTGCGATACGTGGGATCCAGTTCCCGCTGGCTCAGACACAGAATTTTGGAACACAGAGGTCTTTCTATTAGAACTAGGTTTCCCCTTTCCAAACCACCCTTTTCTGCCATTAGAGAACATAGTTTAGCACAGGACCATCCTTTCACTGACCTGGATTTTCGGGTACTGTCTTTTTGTTCAAATAGACTGGACCTTTTAATTTCAGAGTCGCTGACTATTAAAAAGATGAAGCCGGAATTGAACAACAACTCGTCTGGTATTCAACTAGCTATCGTGTAATTTCATAGTAGGTACTCAATTAGGTCGTTAAATATTTTACTTTTGTGAGTGGTAGTTTGTTTACATTTCACCTTAGTTTATTTTCATATTTTTATGTTTGTGTTTTAATTTTTTCGTTATTTTACGTCTCCCACTTTTAGTTTGTATTTACTTTGTTCATTTTATTATTTGCTGTTGGTATTTTAAGCTGAAAATTTATTACGACAATTCATTTTATTGTAATTTTTTATTGATTCTCATCCTTGTTTGGTTTTTTCAGCCTGATGATGAGGTTTATACCTCGAAAAGCTCATTACAATAAAGGATGTTTCTTCCTGGTCTTAGCAATATTATTTTATCATTAAGCTATATATATATATATATATATATATATATATATATATATATATATGATGTGTGTATGTTGGTGTGGGTTTGTGTGGCAGAGAGAGAGACAGACAGAGACAGAGGCAGACAGACAGAAGAATATATAGAAAAAGACCAGTGTTGAATTGGACGGATGCGGTGAGCTAGTAAGGGGAAAACAATTTTAAGCATTCGTATGGATTAATCCAAAGCATAACAGTCAACCCCTTTTTATAAAGAACGCGGGTGACCATTAATATAATTTTATATTTCTGCATGGCTGATTCATAATCTTGTTTTAGAATATGGTGATATACGTATTACAGTGAATGGAAGAGCTGATATTTTCAAGAAAGGTTTTGCGCCATGATACTACCCTGTAGTATCATGGCGCTACAAATTGAAAAATGTGTTGTTAATATAGCAGGCTTTCCATTTTTTTAAAATGGTTTCTGTAGGTGAGAATTGTTCAGGCATTCAGTGCAGGGATAAAACACAGGCAATCTGGAATCTTTGTCATTTATGGTACATAGGGGGTATAGCGTAAAGCTAACATGAATATGAATGACTGAAATACATGCGATATTGTTTTATTCTCGAATAGGAGCTTTATGAGTTCTAGACCAATATTATCACTCATCTACTTTTGAAAAGAGCTATTTTCTTTGACTTGGTAAATTTATTTGTAATGGAAACGATTACAGAAAATGATAGACAGGGTCAATAAGCTCGAGAAGTTAAAATCTTTATTCGATAACAGTTTAGGTGCATATTGCAGAAAGGAACTAAGCCTGTGATGCCGCAGGCTTTATTGATCTCACGTTGTGCACTTATAAAAGTGTTTATTGTTTCTAACGTTAATTTTCACGTGACTTCCAGTTTCGTCGCTCTTCACTTTCCGTGAATAACCGATTTCGTGATGTGCCAGGAGAATTTATTTCTGTTCTTTTTAATCTCCACTCTCCAGACCGACAGTAAACCGAGTGTAAAATTTACCAGTATTTCATTATTTTGTTGTTATTAGTATTCACAAAGTCTCTTTCTCTTGGAAAATATAACCGTATGGTTGATATCTTCGTAGGCCAATATGAAGCGTTATCGCAGAATCATTTAGTTCCATGTGGTAGAAGTTGAACGTTTTTACGTATCTTGTATTTGCTAACATGAACGCAGAACTGGAGCAACTTGCTCTTCGGGGTATTGTTGCATTAACTTCAAGTGCAGGTACCTTTGAAAGTAGGAACTAGGGTATCCATGAAAGAAATATCAAGTGGAAGCAGTTCAACTTGTTTTACCACTAGGGTGAAATACGCACTGGCTCGTATCCGCTTTGATGGGGGCCGGGGAGAAGGTAGGGGTGAGAGTAATGAAGATTCGGTACGTTCTCGAGGGAGGGATCGCGATAGAGCTGCCTCTTTAATGAAACGGAATATCTGCAGGTACGGAATGCAACTTCCGTTCCAAAGTTTATCTCTTACTACAGACTGCATGCATTGAAGCGTATGATTTTGCTGACAAATTTCTCCACCAAAATTATACATATATGCAAATATACATATATACATAATATATGTATAAATATACATATATATTATATATGTATACATAAATATAATATAATATATACTAGATCTCTCTCTCTCTCTCTCTCTCTCTCTCTCTCTCTCTCTCTCTCTCTCTCTCTCTCTCTCTCTCTCTATGTATGTATATATATATATATATATATATATATATATATATATATATATATGTTTTTGTGTTTATGTGTGTGCGTTTTTATCACTTTTTACGATATTTATGTATTTTAATGCTATCTGTCTAGCACGGGATCTTGCTCTTCAGCAGCCCGTAAAACAAATG
The DNA here is from genome assembly GCF_040412425.1 of Macrobrachium rosenbergii. NCBI lineage: Eukaryota > Metazoa > Arthropoda > Malacostraca > Decapoda > Palaemonidae > Macrobrachium > Macrobrachium rosenbergii. Next base: position 60,390,720 of record NC_089795.1, read on the forward strand.
ATTACTGCAACGTACAACTAAATGAGAGAAAGATGCTACAGGTGAAGGTTCGTATTTCCCTACAGGAAAGAGCTATTTTCTTATCTCAGAATTCAGTGCCACGTGTTTTACCTGCTGGCAGCCTTTATACATAAATACTTTCATATAAAATTTCTTTAGGATGCCAGTGCAGAGGGCATTATGGATCACATTATCACGTGCTAGAGAACCTTTTAATGGAAACATGATTGACTGTAAACAGTTATCCATACTTCAGTGCGAAATCGCAGCTCTCTTTCCACCAGCAAGACAGTTCAGAGATGAAAAAAGGAAATCGTTTGTGATGCAGTTGCAGGACAGAGGAAATAATCATTCACATTATACAGGAGGGCTATAGGGTAATAAAATGAAATATTTGTTGATTGGGGGAAGTAGAAGAGGTGCAGAGCAGAATGTCACGAGAATGGAAAGACTCGTTAGAAGGCTGGGAACCTCTTGGATGTGATTGCTGTGGACATAATGACTGCGGTTAAGAGGTTGCGTAATGGAAAGACTCCACGAGACGATGGGATTGCAAGGAAATACTGCAGTACCGTGATGATAGTGTGACTGAGTGGCTTACTAGGATTTGTTGGTCACTGCGGTTCACTCTCGATTCGATCGTCTGTCAAGTAAGGCGTTCTGCATTGTACTTCTAAGGTGGCGTCCAGTGAGTTCTTCGGATTTTAACTGTACGGGCGGGGTGTTGGGGTACGGCGATGGCTTGGTTCTCATGCTTTAGGAATAGACTCGAGTGCCCTTTCTGCTTGGGTGGGGAACGTTCAGTCTCCGCTTTGACCGGAGAATAAAGACAGGCTACGTTGAGCCTTGGCTTACAGGTTATGCTATTTGCAGACGGTATAAATGATGCTTCCTACGGATTATTTTAGTGCCATCTATTTGGTGCTCACAGGAGCCCAGCTGACACTCCCACGTACTATTCACCCAGAAGTTGTACAAAGGACAAGCTCAACCCATCTCTATCTCTGCCATAATTATCACATCTACATTTGGAACTTTCGTAATTTTCCTCGTGGTATTTTATCTACGTATTCTGTCATCTGACTTATAATACTTTTCCTAAGGCTTTAATTTCAAAACTGCCAATTCCTTTTGGTATTGTTTCATTGTCATACTATGATTCATGTTCGTATAGTAATACAGATCGCACTAGACTTGTTTAATTTTATTTTTGTTTGCATTCCATTATTTGAGTTTCCTTTTACAGCCTTTCAGTAAATCGAACATAAGAGAACTTGAACTAGATATTTTTCGTAAATATTGTAAATTATCTACCTCGTTAATTCTTTTTTCATCTAATGTTTTTATCCTTTATTATGTAGTCTGGTCTCATTACTACTGGTTTTCCTAGGTTTATTTCTAGTGCCACCTCTCAATATATGGTGCATGTTGGTAAGTAAGCTTTTTAAATCTTTTGGTGTTTTTCTGAATAAAACAGCATCATAATATTGTTACTCCAGTTTAAACTTCTTCCATCTCCTACCACTCTTTTCATCTAAAAAAATCAGTGGGAAGTTCAAACTAGCAAAGGTGAAATAACATTATCTAGTATCACCACAATGTTTATACTTTAAATCAATTTTGCATCAACTTTGTTCAGGATAATTTCAGTTAGCTATACATATTTCTCCGGCCTGTGGAGAATACACATAATCAGAATTTCCTTTAAAACCGACATAAGTACAGTGCCTATATAGTTACCAATTCATTTAGTTCACCTTTCTTTTGTACATTTGCTGTGACTTAGTTTCCTCATTCCATATTCTGGAGAGGACACACGCACACACACATATATATGTGTGTGTATATGCATGTATGTATGTAGGCTATGTATGCATATATATATATATATATATATATATATATATATATATATATATATATATATATATATATAGTATATAAATATATATATATATATATATATATATATATATATATATATATATATACTATATATATATATATATATATATATATTATATATATATATATATATATATATATATATATATATATATATATATATATACTATATATATTCACATCAGGATAGAACCCAGGTCTTTCAGTTGAAAGGCAAGGGCGCTACAAATTGAACCACAGAGGTTAGGAGCTCCCATGCGCTACCAATCAATGGAAGACCTGGGTTCGATCCCTGATGTGTCATAAATTTATTTCTGTTCCACACGTGATTGTGTCTTAATTATATATATATATATATATATATATATATATATATATATATATATATATATATATATATATATATATATATAATATATATATATATATAAATATATATATACACATATATATATAAAATATATATATACATATATACAAATTCATATACTTATACATATATATATATATATATATATATATATATATATATATATATATATACGTGCAGTACGCATGTCTGTGCGCACACGTTAGGCCATGTAGGCAAATGTAAGCAGGATTCCCCTAGCAAGATACTGATAGTAAACAGCCTTTGGAATGTTCATTACAGCAAAGTTGCGTGTGCGTTACATGAAGTTGTTTTTGTTGTTTGCAACGTCTGTCTTGCGTGCTTACTGGCATTACTGCACCATGCCGTACTTTGCTCCCCTCACGTGAGACCTGGACCACCCAAGCGTCTACGTATGAGGGAAGGGAATTCGGATATCACTAAGTTGCCATTAAAAAAAAAGCTGTAACTCCTCGCGTTTGTTCGCGCTTCGGTTAAAAATGTGCAGCTTCCAAGTCTACGTTTGGCAAATGACCTGCCAAATGATCACCAACGAAGGGACTGAAATTTTTAATGTGGGTATGTAGGAACCACACCGAATTTGTTTAAAAACTACACCATTTTATTGCTAAACAAAACGTTTACAGTAAAACGAAATGACTGGAGGCGAACGAATTAAAGTTTCGAAATTTATGTAATATACTCTACTCGTCTCAATATTTCAAAAAAATAATGAATAGAATTTTAGCACGACGGTGGGCATATTGTGCATTTTTCAGGTAACCGTGCGTTTCAGTTTATGTCAGGATTCTTGAATACAACGGCTACATTGATGTTATATTTCAAGATAGAATCTGCGTTAATTAAACTTCTCCCAAACTATAAGTTCGAAATACAAATTAAGACACCGTTGCAGTCACCCCAGGTGAGAATCATAACATACTTATTAACGCGATATGACCTCCTGGTGTGTCCTAGAGCTAAAAGGTTTAATTACCGCTGTCGAAAAAATTATATTGTCATTCCCACAGAGCCTCCTTGCCTACCCGGCATGTTTTCATTAGTAATTTTAACTATACAATGCACTTCAAGTAGTAACGCACATTTGTAAGAAAGTTCCGTTTTCATGAAAATTATTTTATTCTCTAAATGAAGTTTATCATATTGAAAAGTTACGACTTAGAAAAAAATACCACAGATACAATTTCAACTCCTTTACACTAAAGCAAAGCAAGTTTGTGAGAGACGAGAAGAAATAGTGTATTAATGTCTCTGCTTTACTTCCTTGATGGGCTGTGGAATACACACCCATCTGTCATCTTCAATGAAGTATTCCAATGGAAACTCCCTTGCGGAATAGAGCGGGGTTCAAGAATTCCCCTAAACTCTGAATAATTAACTTGAACAGGACAAGTTATGTTGGAGCACGCAATAGAAAATGCTGGAGTAACGGTCTAATTCTTACCGTCCTTCTCTTTTTCTCATTTATAATTAAAGTGGCACTAGCGTCACGCTAATTTGAGCGTCGTGGGGGCCTTCTACTCGTCACTTTTAGTCCAGGAAATACGTTTTTGTGTGTCTATTCGTGTCTTGTCTGCTTTTGTCATCAGTTGCAAATGGTGCACTGAAAGGAGAGTGGTGTTTCAGTGACAAGAGAATGACGTGGCAGAAAATGAAGCCCATTTAGATTAAATAAGCCGATATTCCTAAAAAATTAGCGGAATTAACATTATTCTGGAGACAAATTGATATCGCTTTTGTTATAAAAAGGCAAAACCTTCACTAAAGTATAACATTAATGAGAATATACCAAATCGCTTAAAATAAAACATTTGGGAAAATGGAACAGTAAACAAACAATTACTTAAAATACTGAAATAAATTATTCGCCATGGATAAAATTCTACTCACCTTATACAAATTAGGACGGTTACGTAGGTTGAAAATAATGTACTGCAGCTCTGTGTAGCTAAAGGCTTAAATAATGAAATGAGCACCGCCAGAGAAGGTGTAGCAAAGGAATTTAACCTTAGCATTTTAACATACGTCCCTGCTTAGAGCTGGAATACGCTAATATTACTGGCGTTATATAGTCATTCAAGGTATTAGTGCTTTTGTCGTTGTCCTTCCGTGACGTTGTTCTGTAGCTGAAGGTATTATATTCAGTGTTCGCTGTTTATCGCTGCAACTGTCGTTGTTGGCTGTGTTTGCGTCTCTTGTTGCTATTATTTGAATGTATGCATGTGCTGGTGACGCTCTTGCTGTAAGTGCACCATGGTTTACAGTATTAGTTTGATGTGTGGATATGTTGTTGTGCTTTATAATTTTAGGTTTGTGCTCCATGATTTCCACCCCGCTCTCTCTCTCTCTCTCTCTCTCTCTCTCTCTCTCTCTCTCTCTCTCTCTCTCTCTCTCTCTCTCTCTCTCTCTCTATATATATATATATATATATATATATATATATATATATATATATATATATATATAATATATATATATATATATATATTATATGTATATATATATACATATACACACACATACACTATATATATATATATATATATATATATATATATATATATATATATATATATATATATATATATATATATATATATATATATATATATATATATATTTTTACAAATATTACTGCTGTTCGCCCTCGTAACTTTTGATTGTAAAAATATCAGCCTGACTGAGACCGGGAAAAGACGTTGTCTATATAGGAGCATCTTCAGTTCAAACCTTAACGTCCGTTGGAGAACAGGATAGGAAGTTAGGCCTTCCACCCTATAGGAAAATTTCCATATTCAACTTTTAAAATAGGTGGTCCTAAGGTCCTTTTTTCCTTTTTACCTGTCTCTCATGGCGAATGTTTTAACAAAGCGTAGACGCCTAAGGCATGACTGATAGGCCTGTTTTGACCCAGGCCGGTCAGGGAACTTCAGAGAAGAACCAAGCTTTGGAGAGATAACACGTCCAGTTGGACCTCTTCCCCTTTCTTTGTCTATTATTCTATTAGTGAAGTGAAGAAACAATTGCAAGAACTCCACATCCCGGTCGTTGATGCGCACAACGTTCGTCCTAAGGTAAAGTCGCTTTTGTTTCAAAACTTCGCCCATTCTTTATCCTTTGTTTTCTGTATTTAAAATTTCTTTGTTCCCCTTCCAGCCACCACTTACGGTATATGTGTTCGAAGTCTAGATTAAGCCTAATTATTATATTGTTAGCTTCAACCCCGTTATTCCAGTAAAATACCTAGGATTTAGGGTAAGCAAAATCAGGTTAAATCTCGATGCTTTTATATGCCTCGGGTCCGAATGTTTGGAAGAACCGCTTGCGTTTAAAATCAAATTCATCTCAAATATTCTTTGTTAAGGTTAATAACCCTTAAACTGGCGACCTTTGGCTAATTAACGACTGTCTTTGAGGGTTAACTTTTGGCTTCAAGTGGCAGGTTACGTGTAATCTTGGTTTGCAGGGCGTGAAAACTACGTAAATTGAATAATACATGATCAACCAAGACCCTCACACGTAACATTATGACCTTGCATTAGAATCTAAAGTACATTTTAGAGAAAGAATCTGGAAAAGGAAATTAAATTACATTAATTAAAAAAAAAAAAAAATAAAAAAATAAAAGTCAGACATCGAACTCCATTTCATTCTTCCAAACAAGGAACCAGGCATAATAATAAGCAGTAAAGAGAATAGTTATAATAACAAGTGTAGCGAGAATTAGCATAGGTAGGAAGGGTGTAGAAAACAGAGTGAGACATAATTTATAACGAGAGACATAATTTATGAATGGCATTTTTACTGTGTTCGGAGCATTCGAAAGTTAAGTCGTCCATAACGTATCTTAAGGCGGAAAAAGCGGAGCCTGTTTCATGTACACAAAGTAATTTAGAAATCGCGTCGGCTTAATTCCGATCGTTATTGTTTGCATATAGCGGGAATCATTCAAAAACCGTGTCAGTGAAGTATAAAACGAACTGAAATAGTAATTTTACAATAAAGGTACCGTTCAACAACGTAAACTTACGCAGGCAAGCCAGCATCTCTCTTTTCATTCTTTTGTTTAATCTCCGGGTGAGGAATACGATAACAAAAGACACAAAGTTGTTTGCAATTTAGTTTTCCATCCGTGGCAGTAAAACGCTATGCATGATTGGTATATTTAAAGTAAAATCTGATACCTGCATTTGTTTCATACGTTATTTTGAATTTGGTGCTAAAAGGAAATACCCGCCATCTTGGATTCCTCCGCGTGTTCGCTGATTGTTTTGAAATTGTTCGAACTGTTTGTGAAGAACGGCCATTTTGGTTTCTCGCCCGAGGTTGTTTTGAAATTTAGGCCTAACGGGTTTTCCGCCATCTTAAGACCTTGTTATTGTCATTTCTCTGTTGTGACCACTCTGCTCCCAGCCCTTTTGGAACTACTTTCTCGGCGAGTAGAAGTTAGACAGACTTCGGTAGAAAAAAAAAAAACAAAAGATAATTTAGGCAGGGAAAGATAGGCCTTAGTTAGAGTAATACCACAAGTTCCTATACGAATACCTACTATAAAATCATATAAAGAAAATTTAAAATTTTACTGATAAACTTTTGTGACGTCGGCTCCCAGGAAAATTAAGATAATAAAGTAATCCTAAGGAAGCCAAGACGATGCATCTATATCATTTATTAAGATCCATGCCATTGTGCATGTATAAAATCTTGTTTACATGTTCTCAAGCAGCAAGAAATTCGCTGATTGAAAATCTCTCTCTCTCTCTCTCTCTCTCTCTCTCTCTCTCTCTCTCTCTCTCTCTCTCTCTCTCTCTCTCTCTCTCGTCATTCAAGTAAGCATTCCCTAACCTAAGTGTACGTGACCCTCTTCAAAGAAAGAACGGCTGACACTAGGCTAATTAATTCGAATACAATAAGCCAAATAAAGAAACACCTCTGTCCCACAATAGATGAGGACACGTTAAGAGTAATTACGATACAGTGATAAACTGTCGGTCACGAGTGAGGCCCTGCTATCCAGACCGAAGCAAACAGTAGTTTTCACCCTCTGAAAAAAGAAGGGGCCAGCACTGGGGCCGGTACTGGGACCAAGCCACTCACGAGGATCTTTAAGAAAAAAAAAAAAAACCTAAATTCATTTTATTCCACAGTGCCAATAATTTGAAGCACTGTCATCACTTGAATACTTCTCTCTCTCTCTCTCTCTCTCTCTCTCTCTCTCTCTCTCTCTCTCTCTCTCTCTCTCTCTTTTACCTTCCTTTTTCTCTCTCATTCGATTGTTGCACTCTGCAGGGTGTAGAGTGCCTTTCCTCCCATATAGCCTAGTTGGACTCCAGTAGAGGGTCCCTAGAAACACATTGGCACCATAAGTGCCACTAAAAGAAAACAAAGGGAACACAGAAGAGAAGGTTCTTCTGGGACCTAACCTGCACCAGTGCCTAGGGATACTGAGTGCCACCAGTGTGACCTGTACACGGCACACCCAAACTACAGTGCCACCTTTTGAAGGGGGTGCCACGTCATTGAAGAACACTTCCTCGCTGCCCAAGTACGCCCACTGACCCGGTTAGACGCCCTTCCCCACCAGAACCATGGCAGCAGAGCATTATAAAACTTTCCTGGGGCTGGGGACAGCGGCAGGTCTCACTGCTTTCGGAACTTACTACCTGGGTTAAGGAGCAAGTGGACGACTTGGCCAAGCGGGAGAAGGAAGAAAGACTCGAGCAGAGGAAGTATGAAGCCGAGCAGAGGCAATATGAAGAGGGAAAGAGAAGAAAGAAGCAGACAGCATGAGTTAGCCTGCAAGGAAACTGAGTTAGCCCTAAAGGAGAAGGAGCTCGAGCTTGAGAGAAAAAATGGAGAATGCCGAAGCTATGGCTAGCCATCAAGCCTCCAGTCCCTACACCTGCCATCAAACGCTCCAATTTCGAGCATCAATTCTCTAGTCCCCAAGTGGACTGAGGACGAGCCAAGCATGGCTGGAGGAGATCGAGGCTCTTTTCGACTTCACAGCACCACGGAGACGGAGAGAGCCTTAATACTAGCCAAGCATATGGAGGGGAAAGCCAAGGCAGCGCCGCTCACTGGAGAAGAGCCAGAGAGGCAACATGGCGGAAGTTCATGCAGAGTCATTACCAAGGCCTACCAGATAACCCCAGAAAAATGGAGACAACGGTTCCGAGGTCTTGCCAAGGAAGTTGGCTGGTCTGGACGGAATGGGCATGTCACAAAAACCCAGTCCGCACGCGCTGGTTCGACTCCTTGGCCTGCACGACGTTTGAGGATCTTTTCAATCGGACCATGCTAGAAGACCTTTTCCAATGTGTGCCAGGGCCTGCATTATATCTTAACGATAAACAGCCCTCCACACTTATGGAAGCTTTGTCGCATGGCTGATTCGTGGGAAACCTTCAATCGGTCGCATAGCACCTCTCAGAAGCGAATCATCCCTCCGCCTACTCTCGAACTCCACTGCCTGAAGAATGGACTGCCTAACAAGACCCTGTGCAACTATTGCAGAAGGGGGCCACGCTGAAGCTGAATGCCGATACAAACTCGGCACTAATAAGCAGCCTAACCCTACCAGCCAGAACTCTGCTCCCGATTCATCCGCTCAGCCCTCTCCTCCAACAGTTACTGCAGGCCACCGAGCCCATCCAAAGGCGTGCAGATCCTGTGGGGCTGCTAGCCACTACAATGCTGGATCTCCGGCCTGTCCACATCATGTCCCCACCACCAAATTTGTCAACCTAATCAGCACTTCATTTTCTGCTGCTGGTCCGCACTGATCCTTACCCGAGAGACTGGAAACCCAGTTCATCTCGGTGGCCCCTCTTCAGAGCACTAGCCTGCCAGTGACCCTTCCGGTCACAGTAGATACTATGGCAGACATTAGCCTGATCACTAGGGCCCAAGTGCCAGCTGGTGCCATGGTTGACGAAGAAACCCGGTGGGAAATGAAGTGGATAGAGGCCACACCATCACCGTTCCTACTGTCCAACTCCAGGTAATGACACCTTGGGCACGATACCCCCACCGCCTGGCGCGTGGTAGGTGGAATTCGGCCCGAGTGGTCTTCTTGTTGGGTCGGGATCTTCTCGCGAGCCGTCACCAACGCCACTCCGCAGCGCGTGCCTACCTCCACGGAGGCCCCATCTAACACTCTCAATAGTGACAAACCTCCACCTTCCGCCCACCAAAGTGGTCCCGCGGAAGGCACAGCCCAAACCATTTCAGGGCTCAGCCCTCTCCAATCGCGAAGGGCTGGCCCACCAAGAGTCCTCCCCCTCCGCGAAGAGAGATTCAGGAGGAGGCAGTACCGCTGCAGGACGTGCAGGCGGGCAGACCACTCCACAAATTGGGAGGGCTGCCCAAGCAAGCAACGCCCAGCGGACGCCCCGAACAAAACTCTGGGAGAGGCTACGATCTCCGGCTGGGGCAGGAATCTCTGCCGCAGCTAAACCCAAGTCGTCCGAGAGGTATTGCACCTCCGGACCCCTTGTCAGGCATGCCTGACCCTCAACTGCTGCCAGTGCCACTTGCGAGCACTGAGCAGTGCCAGACTCTGTCCGCCACGGACGTTGAGCTACCAATGGAAAAGGCCCCTATGCCGGGTCAAATCATGAGGCGAATCCTCCTCCGGAGATTTAGGGTTCCCCATGCAGTTGATCATCGCGACTGGAGAGCCTCCAGCACCTGAAACTTCTTCTTTTGCAAGATTCTTCTTTTGCAAATTTGACTCAGGGGATGAACCCCTGGAGGATCGAAATGGTACCCCCTTGGAAGACCAGGAACTGGCATCCTCGGACGCAGGGGTCGAGATCGCTCGCTCCGATTGTCGCAGCAGCCGGAGTAGGAGTCCTCCTGCAGCTTTGCAGTTGCCCCTGACTTCTCCCGCTAAGCCTTCTGGCCTGTCCCCGGAGTCGGTGCTCTCATCACCTGCTAGGGCCAGCTACTGATAGGCCTTGGAGGAAACCGAAGAAGAAGAAGAAGGGGCGGAAGAGAGCCCAGTAGTTGCCGAGCTATGCCGCTCATCCTGGCACTAGTGCCCTCTCGGCACAGTGCCCTAACATCTAAAGAGTGATCCTGGCCTTGCCCAGAGAAGGTAGCCAGTGTGATCTCTTCCTTTTATTTGTACCTAGCCTAGGCCACCTTAAAAGTACAGTACATCAATTTAGTAGCCTTGTTCTTTCCACTTACCACTGAGCCGCAGTAATCATGTAAAGTAGCCTAACTAATTTCAGTAATCTTAACTATTGTGAAAACGAGCCACGATGCTCGCGTGACACACATGGCCTAAGACCTCAGTGAGGCACCCATTTATCATATGAGGCAACCCTCATGAATTAACTAGTAAATTTTAATTGTATTAAAAATAAACCATGTTGTAATTTAGTTAGAATATTAACTCTTATGTTGGTGCTACGGTCAGGTTAGGATAGGTTAGGCTAGGGAATATCATAGAATGTACCACTAGGCTAGGTCTAAAACACATCATGATTGTAGGAGTAGCCTATAATAACCATGAGCACCTTCTAGTACTATTAGAATTAGGTTAAGTAGTGATTATAGCTCATATCCTATCTAGGGTTAGGTAGTTCTGTAGCTAGGTAGGCTAACCAGGACTAATCTGCTCAGGGAAGGAGAGCAACCTACGAGGGGGAAACAGCTTGTTTAGGTATAGACCTTCACGCCCGAAAAGGGAGTGAAGGCCCTCTAAGGGGGAGCTTTTACAAATGTTACTGCTGTTCGCCCTCGTAACTTTTTGATTGTAAAAATATCAGCCTGACTGAGACTGGAAAAGACGTTGTCTATATAGGAGCATCTTCAGTTCAAACCTTAACGTCCGTTGGAGAACAGGATAGGAAGTTAGGCCTTCCCACCCCTATAGGAAAATTTCCATATTCAACTTTAAAAATAGGTGGTCCTAAGGTCCTTTTTCCTTTTTACCTGTCTCTCGTGGCGAATGTTTTAACAAAGCGACGCCTAAGGCATGACTGATAGGCCTGTTTTTGACCAGGCCGGTCAGGGAACTTCAGAGAGAGAGAACCAAGCTTTCGGAGAGATACACGTCCAGTTGGACCTCTTCCCCCTTTCTTTGTCTATTATTCTATTAGTGAAGTGAAGAAACAGTTGCAAAGAACTCCACGTCGGTCGTTGATGTACAACGTTCGTCTAAGGTAAAGTCGCTTTTTGTTCAAAACTTACGCCCATTCTTTTTATCCTTTGTTTTCTGTATTTCAAATTTCCTTTGTTCCCCCTTCAGCCACCACTTACGGTATATGTGTGTTCACGAAGTCAGATTAACCTAATTATTATATTGTTAGCTTCAACCCCGTTATTCCAGTAAAATACCTAGGGATTTAGGGTAAGCGAAATCAGGTTAAATCTCGATGCTTTTGTATGCCTCGCGTCCGAATGTTTGGAAGAACCGTTGCGTTTAAAATCAAATTCATCTCAAATATTCTTTTGTTGGGTTAATAACCTTAACTGGCGACCTTTAGCTGATGCTGACTATCTTTAGAGTTAACTTTTTGGCTTCAAGTGGCAGGTTACATTGTAATCTTGGTTTGCAGGGCCGTGAAAAACTACGTAAATTGAATAATGCATGAGTGTAAGACCCTCACGTAACAATATATATATATATATATATATATATATATATATATATAACAATATATATATATATATATATATATATATATATATATATACACATCGATTATACAGAACCTATTGTTGAGACCCCTCTACAAAAGTTCCCTCCTTCAGATCTAGCATTTTTGATATCAGGATTTGATGATTCCATCAAGTCATTCTCAGTAAACGAACAATGACGTGCAAAGGACGTTCATGTGAAAGAAAAACATAAAGAATATATTAATGAATGGATTTTCCCTCTTAGGGATTCAAGGTTAAAAGATGGGTAACACTAATTCTGGGAGCGAGTTCTATGTTCTCACACTCCTTTTATTATTTGGTTTGCATTTCATTCATCACAGGAAATTATCTTTTCCATTTTACATCTAGTATGTAATATCTATGCGTTTTTCTTCAGCATTAAGCTGTTTCCCTAACATGAGACGTTTCCTATGAAAAACAATACAGTTTTCACTGCAACATTCACACTTCCTCAATATTGAGGCGCCTCCTTTCCAATACCTCCTTCAACCATTTATGCATTCTTTACTAGGTCATCCCGTTTCCTCCCAACAATTCCGAATTATATGCGCTTTTCACCAGCCTATCATCCTTCATTGCTTTGATTTGAGTCAGACCTCTCAAAACACTAATCTATTCTTTCACCTACAATAACCCTTATACTTCTCTGGCGTTTGTCCATATTTCTCAATCTTTCAAATATTTTTATAGCATAAACATTATATACAATATTCAGCTCTTAAGTTTCCACCTTTCTTTCATTCACATTCAACATCTACACTTAACTTCTGCAGAGGAGAGTTGGCTTACCAGCACTGCCATACATTCCAACCTTGACTTCCATAGAGAGTCCAAGTTTCCTCCCAATCTTTTGTACACATCTTGTTACCTTCTTTGCTTCACCTATTCTGCATTGCCTCTTCTCTGATCCTACCATCGTCCGAAATATTTACTCCTAAGTACCTATAAAAATCTAATACTACCAGGTTCTCGCTCTCCATATTAACAGTACTGTTCCATATTCCTTTTTATCATTTACCTTGATAACCTCACCCATGTTTATGGTCACTCCAGCTTTCTCTTCTTTTGTCGAACTCCTTGTGGAGGTATTATTTTCTAAATTTGTGTTTTGCATGTTAGGAGTGTTGTGTTCCTTTGGTTACATGGTCTGATAATGAGATTTGTAATTATGATGTTTAATATATAACATTCATTTGTCGTATTATATCTCGAACTCTGCACTCGAATACGATAATTAAATATATTGCTTCTGTCGCATCCTGGAATACTTAAAATATCTTCAAAGCGGATGCGTTTAATCATCCCTTTGAGTGGGACAAGTCTTTAATGACAGTAAGGTAAAGAATAGAAATAAATGCGTGTGTGGATTAGTAGAAGCGAAAGAAGCAACGTAAAAATTAAAATAAAATTTTTTTTAAATGAATCTCGAATAAAGGCATCGAAACCTAGTAAGATAAGGCATTGTTCTTTGTGGAAAATTTCCAAGCCTAACAAGGATCATTCCTTTTCTGTTTCTTGCAGTGATATATATACGCCAGGAACGGTTTTCAAAGGGGGAAATCAATAGCATATACTTTGCTAACCAAGCTCTTACATCTTTCATTAAAAAGCATTAATTCATCCCTTTCTTTAATAGGTACAAGTTCTACTTCTGCCGTCATTCGTTAATCGACACTGTCGCTTGATTCTTCACTGATAAAAACATTTGCTCCATCTCATTCTCCATTTAGGAATTGTCTGTTCAGCTCCTTAAAGATGGACATATGTTCCCAATTTTTCTGCGTAATTGGATTTTTTATTAAATCGTATGTGCTTTGGCCTCTTTCACATCCAAAGATGTTATTAGGCCTCTCCTTTCGCTCATTAATAACGGATATATACCATAAATTTTTATTTTATCGATGCCACTTTGCTGCATGCACCTCTTTCGGTATTTCTTTACATACCTGGACCACCGTTTCATCTGGAGAAAATATAGCGTTGCATGAATTAAGTGCTGTTTCGTGTGCTAAAGAAAAGAGTTACTCCATGACGTAAAGGAGTCGTTGGTTTAATCAGGTAATGCATTTGAGCACTACACATTCAGACTATGAGGGTGTCGGTAAGAGATTGATTGAAGTAGGGTAAGGGTGGCTGGATTAAAATGCGTATGTGCGTAAATGTACTTGCAACGTAAGATTGCCATGAGGAGTAATAAGTAATTAATATTTCTCCATAAACAAAGGTTAAGTGAATATGAAAATATTGTTAGAAATGTATTCATTGGAAAGAAGAAAGGTTTGATAGAGGTACAGAAAAGATGAATGGGGTACTGAGTGATACAGTGAATAGAGAAATGTATGATATATATTTCAGGATTTGTCATACAGGATGACAAATAAATTTCATTGGAAGTAAGTAAATGAAAAGAGAGGGGTCAATACACAAAGGGATTGAAGAATAAAGGTGCAATAGATATATGTTTTCTGAAGAGATTGCGGTTCTGTGCAGATGAAGTGAATATTTTTAAGAGCGGGTAATATGAAAGGTAATAAAGATGTGTGCATTAGAAGGTAATTTGTTGTGAGCGATTAGAAGATTTTATGATAAAAGCAAAGTTTCTTAGTTTATACGAAGGAAGAATGGTTGTTTTGATGTAAAGGAAGGGCTTTAGCAATAGTTTTATGTCTCCATGGCTGTAAAATCTTTCTGTGAACGGAACGTTAAGAAAAGTCAGGGAAAGAATAAGAGACATAAGATTAACTGCGTAAAAAAAAGAAAGTGGCACGTGAATGGTTTGTGTAGTTGTGGATGAGTTGTCATCTGGTGATAGTGAGAATTAGCTGCGGAGATTGTTGTAAGAGTTAGATTAGTAAAAGTGCTTGAGAATAGAGAAATAGTAACTTGAGTGTTAATATAGCAATGCTGTGGAAGTAAATGGAGGTTGGGTAACTAGAACAAGCAGCGAATAGTAGTCTGAATGTAAAAAAAAATTGGAAGAGTCTGATTTGTATAGGTGTTTTGGAAGAAGAAATGAATCCTAGAATAGATGAGGCAAAGAATGCAGCAGAGCCTGTACTGAAGTTTTAGATGAGACGAGAAATTCCAATGAAAGCAAATTTTGCAGCCTATGGAGCAACTGTCTGGCCAGATCTCCTTTTGGGAAGTTCCCTATTATTGAATGTGAATGGGAAAAACTGTGTTAACTGTTGAAATTATTAGTTTTCCTTATATATATATATATATATATATATATATATATATATATATATATATATATATATATATATATATATATATATTTATATATATATATAAAGATAAAATCCACAGAAAACAGAAACACTGGAGTGCTGAGGCCTTTCGACGCTAGTCCTTTACTTAGCAGACTGAAGAAATATAAAAGTATGTTTACAAGAAAGCTCATATAAATGACAGATGGGGATTATAAAGAGAAACATATGTACCTGAATCAACACAATTGAAGAATTAGTGAACTGCCAAAACAGGAATAAATATTTAAGAGGTTTTACAAAGGATTAGGATCAACCGTTCAGGAGCAGGGACAAGACAATTAAAGATTATACAGGTCCGTGACTGACCACTAAAAATTTTAGTACAACCCACAATAATTCTCTTTTTTTGTAAACAATAATAACTTTTTTTGCAAGATGAAAATTTTTCAAATAAAAAAAAATTATATTAAACATACAGATGTATAGAAAATATATATCAAGTAGCTACTGTAATTAAGTCAGTGATTTTTATCTTTTAGGTCATTCTTAAACATTTTTTCTAATACAGGGTCCAAATAATACATGCCAGGAGCTAGATTAAAATTACAACTGGAAGTAAGCTGGATAATAGCGGACTCAATAGATTTCTTGAAGAGAAGTCTTTTCGATCTGTAAATCACTGAACTTTCAGTCCAATTTATCCTGTGAGTTTTTGATTAAATGAATGAATCTACTTGATATATATTTTCTATACATCCGTATATTTAATATAATTTTTTTGTTGCTAAAAATGTTCATCTTGCAAAAGAGTGTGTGTTACAAAAAAAGAAAGGAGTATTGTGTTTATAAAAATTTTGAGTGGTGTCCAGACCTGTACTAATGTCTTTTAATTGTCTGTCCCTAACCTGAAAGGCTAGAACGATCTAATCTTGTAAAACACTCTTAAATATTTAATCTGTTTGGCAGTTCTACTAATTCTTCAATTATGACCAATTCAGGTACATGTGTTTCCTTTATAATCCCCATCTGTCATTTAGGAAACTCTTTGTAAGCATGCTATGTTCTTCAGTCTGCTAAGTAAGGACTAGCGTCACCTCGCAGCTACCCTCAATGTTTCCATTTCCTTCATTAGAATTTTATCTTTATTTATATATATTCATCACGTTCCATACCGTGATTTGATTATATATATATATATATATATATATATATATATATATATATATATATATATATATATATATATATATATATATACATATACA
Source organism: Macrobrachium rosenbergii (assembly GCF_040412425.1). NCBI lineage: Eukaryota > Metazoa > Arthropoda > Malacostraca > Decapoda > Palaemonidae > Macrobrachium > Macrobrachium rosenbergii. The sequence goes on from NC_089795.1 coordinate 60,407,174, forward strand.
TATACATATATATATATATAATATATATATATATATATATATATATATATATATATATATATATATATATATTTATATATATATATATATATATATATATATATATATATATTTATATGTAGATATTTGTGTGTATATATATGTATAAAATAGGAAGTGAAAAGGCATGCAAGACTGGAGTGAGAGGGTCATGACATGATGCTTCGTTAATAATCCTTCTGTCTAGGTAGTAAGCATGATGTGAAATTTCTTTCACAGGAATTCATCATTGATTCAGCTGTAAAAGGGTGAACAAGGGAGGAACTATAGTGTAGGTTTGGCAATGCCTTTGAAAATGACTGTTGAGGAGGGAGGGCAGTTAAGAACTTGAACACTTAAAAGATACCAGGAGTTAAACTGATTGTGAGATACACCAGTTTATTGACGGTAATGTGATTCAGTGGGTGACCAAGTTTTGTCAAGTATGTATGGGTGAGGGAGATGTTACGCAGGAGTGGAGACTCTAAGAATCAGAGAAACTTATCATTACTTAGTACAACGCCGAAAGGGTATGGTGGGATAGTGAAATAGTTGGTAGAAACATTGCTAGGTGAAGACCGGGGTGAGTCTAGACAAGAAACAGCGTGCATAAATTAAGTGTTTGTTATGGAACGATTTAGAAGTTTGAAAGTAAAGGGGAAAGCTGTATGATGTATACATGGACTTAGAAAAGCTTATCATAGAATCGAAAAAGAAGTAATTGTGGGGAGGGGTGTATTGAGAGTGAATGGTGTAGAGGATACTCGTAAGATAGAAGAAAATCATGCACTTGAATATGTAGACAGGAAAGTGACTACTAGTAGGTTGTTGTAAAGTTATTCTTAGACAAGGAACTCTTATCCCACCATAGTTATTAAGTATCTTAATGGATGGACAGTGTGAAAAGTGAGAGAAAGGACTAAAGATGTGGGTGCAAAGTTGGATTGTGGAAGAGTGATAGTAGTTGATTCCTATAGGTATTTTAGAGTAAACATAATGGGGAATGCTGGGATGAGAAAAGAAACAAGTTACAGAATAGGTGAAGTAAGAATAGAAGCTGGATTTTGTCAAATGATAGGAAAGAGACTATGGAGCGTCTATGGAAGCCAAAGTAGGAATGCACGAAGGGATTGTTGAGCCAGTGATCTTTCATGGAAGTGTTGTGTGGATGCTGAATGCAAAAGAGGGGAAAAAGGTTGAAAGTGTTGGGAGGAGACTGTATATGTCTCTATGCGGCAAAAGAATTGAAAGGGAGAGAGAGATGTAGATATATAGAAATGGCAAAAAGTTTATAGTATGTGAAAAGATGGGTCGAATGTTTTGAGATAGTCTGGCCACGTGGAAAGAATGAAGGACAAGAGAGTCGTGAAAAGTTGTGTAATCTGGTATTGTTAGTAGGGAGGAGGGGGAGGAAAGACCAAGAAGCAATGAATAGATGGTGTGACGAGCGTGTTAGATTTTGGGGAGCCACTCCCCCTTAAAGGGGAACATCATCATACACACACACACACACACACACACACACACACACACACACACACATATATATATATATATATATATATATATATATATATATATATATATATATATATATATATATATATATATAATATATATATACATGCGTTATCAAATCTCTCGTTTGTTTGTTTCTGTGAAAGTGCAGTTAGTGTAACATGAAGAGAGGTAATAAAATAGGAAAGATACAGAGAGAGGATAATTGTTTGGAACGTGCTTGCCTGCGCCTCTCATGTCATGAATCATCTTTCATAATCTCCTCGCCATGCTAACGAGAAATAAATGTTCAAATAAATAGAAACGAAAGCGGTATATAGAACGATATAAAGTAAAAGCAAAAAAGAAAATAAATAATGTGAAGACATAGTTGTCTTCTCTCTTCCGATCTGTTGGGTGAAGAAGATTGGGATGAACATTAGTTTGGCGAATATAAATTGAAGACGATTTTTATTAGGTCGAATAGGAGTAGAAGTCTAGGAAAAATTGATTATTTCGGCCTCTCGAATTTCTAATGAATTCTCATTTTGTGGGATTGAGCAGGAGAGAGAAAGAGGAGCGAGGGGTGTGCTGGGGTTAGGGTTGACAGTAAATATATCCCAAAACAGAGGAGACGTGTTCTTATTCATATATTTCCCGGAGAAAAAGAAAAAGGAATTTCATCTGTTACCGAGAGAGAGAATTTCCTTTTATTAGATGCCTAAGATATTTTGCAAAATTATTATTATATTATTATTATTATTATTATTATTGTTGTTGTTGTTGTTGTTGTTGTTGTTGTTGTGTACAAAAGGAGCACATCGCTTAATAACCATTCAGACCCACGAATACACATTTTCCTCTTAGCATCCATTTTTTGGTATAATTCTTACTTCCAATGAATGTTCTGAGAGTCAGTCTTCTCACGTATTCCAGCCTGTAAGTAAAGCGTACTTCGGCCAGAGGTCAGGTCTTGAAATCCAGGTAAATAGCAGATAATAGTAGTCATAAACTTGCTCCAAGGATAGGTTTCCTCAGTCAGTATCAGTTAATAGTTTCAAATTTAATCACATTATAAGGATTACTCGTCTTATTGATTTAGCTGAGTAGTACTTCAGAGATGAGCTATTAGATTAAATTCTCTTGGGCTTCTGAATAACGATGGAGAGTGATATTACTTATTAATATACATAATGTGCGCACATTCGTATGGAAAGAACCAATGGAAATTGACTTGACTAATAAGATCCGTCAGAAAAAAAAATTCCGCGGATAAAAATACAGGACTGAGATGGATGCGATTGCATATTTAACAGATATATCAGTAACTAAACTGATTTGCGTTTGTCAAGATGAATAGAACCGGTAAATAATGAATAAAATATCTTCTTTCTCCAATAATTAAGTTAGAAAACTAAATTAAGAATAAGATAGCATCACTCAAAAGAGGCAAATGCTTTTCCTAAGGGATCAGCCAATAGAAACATTGCATAATGGATGTAAAGGAAATCTCTGCCATCTTCAAATCCGCGAGAGGAGAAAAAATGAATAATTGATTCCTTTGCCATCCATCACCCGAGCACCTCCAATATTCTCCAAAGTTAAGTGGAGGACGACCATGACTGACAACCTGAACCTGAAACCAATCCTTGAGAGCTTCAGCAAGATGGATAACCCTTTTATGGAGCGCCCTGGCCTCCCTAATTAATCCTCGGTATGAAAATTCACGCTAAGCCCCATCTCGAGGTTCTTATTTCCTTTTTCTATTTTATGTTGTGTTTGGTTGAGTGACGTAGATTCATTGAATTACTTTCGCTGAATATGGTTTTTCTGAGGCAGTCTATTTTGAATTACACTAATGAAAGTTTTGTTTGATTAAGTTTGTATTTCTCGATCACGATTTGTACATCTGTTACACAGTAACACAGAACAACACTCAGCAAGGATAGACAGATAGATATGCACACCCATGTATACACGCACACACACACACTTACACACACGTGTATGTGTGAGTGTATATATGTTTGCTTGTGTCAATCCTGACCGGTTTCGTCTTTAGAGTTCATCTGCATATGTTCGGTTAATTTCAAGCATGTATATATTCATATGTGTTTGTGCGCTCGCGCACGCGTTTTGTATATTTATAACGGCTAGTAACTTATTTCCCCTAAGAAAGGATGGCTTCGGAGGAGAAAAACGAAGACAACAAATACTGCCACGTTCATGTTTTAAATGCTAATGGGCCCCGTTACAGATAGCTCAGCACCAGCTGCTGCGTGGACCTTCATAGAAGGCTCAACATCAATAAGACTAACCACCGCTCACCCCACCAATATCAGACAAGCACTTTCCTCTACCCTGCAAACGCTCGTGCACTTCATTGGTATTTGTTCCAACATCTTTTCCAGCACATCAAGCCAGCTGTTTGTCGATTTCTTCCTCCTACTCCTTCAAACTACTGAATTTTATACATTTTTCATCAGTATATCATCCTTTATTCTCTCCACGTAGCACGTATACCGCTGATCACACGAGTCAATGCTTTACTTATATGCTATGTTTCACTCTACTAGTATATTTTTTATCCTTCAAATCGTTTTACTCCCAAACTCCGTAAACAAGTGATCTCAGATGTTTTGAACTTTTTCTTCCTTTTTGCCTTCAGCATTACACTTTCATTCACAGTGAAAAAATTGATTTAAGCATCACTTCATGCACATTGACTTTTGATTTTTTAGACTTCTCCTCCAACGCTTTTGTTATGTCTTCCTTGAGTCCCTTGTCATGATGCGATATATTTACTTCAACAACTGTACGAATCAGCTCCTTCAGTTCTTTCACCATACAGATGAATATTCATTGTTCTACTGTATCTTTTTAGCTTTCATTTGTCAGCATAACTTTATTCTAACTAGCATTCATTATCATTAACTAATGTTGTATAATCTGCAAATATTTTTCACACCAGATTCCATTATCATTCCCTTCGTTACCATACAACCTGCACTTACCTCATTTTTTCCTGAAACATTAAAAGCCATAGAGACATAACAAACTATTATCTGATACCTTGACTTTCTTCATAAAAACCTTAGGTATATGGTTCTTCCAGTTTTCCCTTTTGCTCTAAGGCTTCCTATACACCATTTTCAGACCAAACTCTTGATTCACACACCCTCATTGTTGTTTAAACAACACGTATCTTCCTCGGTAAATTCTCTTTTCTTTCTTTTGTCAGTCAAACTCCATGTACATACGTCCAGGTACGATAATAATCCTTGCAGTCTTCTCTACCAGCTTTCCCCGTGTACAAAGTAACAATTAGTTCCGTCACCCATTATTTCGGAACCTTTTCCTTAAGTCACACGCACCTTACACGACCTGGCCAGCCGCTCAGTTAAACCATCTCTTATACCACACCATCCACTTGTAATATCAGTAAATCCTTTTAATTTTCATCCTTATATCCTGAACATTTACTTCCGCAAGCTTTCTCAAGTTTACATCAACCTATTCAGTTCTTGTATCATTGGAAATTGTATAACTTTGTATTATGTCATTCACATTCAGCATTTCACTACATTGATACCGGGTTGCATTACAGGAGCTCTCCATTTGCATAGTTAATCCATGATGCATTTTTTTCATTTACTCTTCTTTCAACATTATATCTGCCCAGTATATTTCACTTCCTTCCCCTAAGTTTTAATCAGGATTTACTCCCGAATTTTCATTATACACCACTTTTTGCTCTCATTTTCTACCCGACCACTTCATTCATCACAAAGTTCTCTTTTGCTCCGTAACTTTACTTTCTTCAGTCTCGTATTTTCGTTTTCTAAAACTCTTGTTATATTAAACGTCCATGCAATAATTTTATTCCTTCTTTCTGAATGCCTGTTGCCACAATTACCCCCTTTGACTCAGTGACCCCCTAATTGAAATTTGCTTACTAACTTTTGTATTTTTGACCCTAGACCATTCCCGTGTTATCATCTGTCGCTTGGTTACTCTTAGTTTCTTTTGCAACCCAGTCAGATACATATACCTACATTTTGAAATTCTGGTTGGTAAAAATTGCCTTCTGTTTCCACTTATGCTTTAACCTATTCGCGGTTAGATATTATCTCCAACCATTTCTGTTCTCCCCAGTACATTGATCGTCATACTTTTCCAAGTAACACAATCTTAAATCTCTTTTTCGTATGCAAAATACATTTCCAAAATGCTCTCTTCCCTCTCAAGCGTTCCAGGCACTCCATACTTACCAAAAATCTTATAATTAAAAAAAAATGTCGAGTAACACCTTTTGGCTGAAGGTGTGCCGACTTTACATGAGAACTAGTCAGCATTAATTTCGTGTAGCCAATGATGAGGCGTGCGTGTGTTGTCTCACTCCTCCCTTGCATTACATAACTCAGCCATACCAGATACAATCTCTCTGTCGTGACCAGCCTTGAACATTTCCTTTCGCTTTGCAGTCAGTAAGTCCCATATCATCCAGCTTACTTTCCTAAAACCCATAGGATGAAAATCTTTTTCTGTACCACTTCCACGCACTCTGAAATCAGCAATTCTCAATAAATCCTGGTAACAGTTCAAATACAAGGGTGGGGCTATAAAACCCATGCACCCAGCCTTATGGTAATCGGTAGAGTAGCACCGTTTTTCGACATGCTTCATAAGAGAATCGTCCACCATAAAGGGAGCTGTTCCTCTTACCGTGGGCCATAGTACCCTAACAGACCTATATACCAAACAGTCGGTTTTTCCTAGTACAGTAATACAAAGATAATGCCGTTGGCTTCAGTTATAAACTGATCGACCTTGACACAAACATGCTTTCACATAATATATACATACATATATATATATATATATATATATATATATATATATATATATATATATATATAATTCTTATTGTTCATGTTAGGCTTCAATAAGATGGGATGGGTTAGATTCCTGATTCTGCAGTTTACATAGTGTAAGCTTTCGAAAACATAGTCTTCTTTTTCGTGTACCGATGCACTGAGGAGATAACAGCTACACTCGGGTATACATGTAAGTGCTCCAACCAGCTTCTGTTGTTTTCTTTCACTGGAAAGGACAGGAGGAGCTGAAGATCAATGGGCAGGTCATCCCAGGGATTGGAAAAGGAAAACAAGAGATGTTGGGTGGAGCACATACAAATATACCTGAGTGTAGCTGCTATCTCCTCCGTGCATCGGTACCTGAAGAACACTGTATGCTTTCGGAAGCTTATGCTTTGTAAAATAATGAATCTGGAATCTGACCCATCCCGTCTTCCTGAAGCCTAACACGAGTAATAAGAATATGATATAAGCACAGTGATGTTGCGTGGCTATTTTTTGCTATATATATATATATATATATATATATATATATATATATATATATATATATATATATATATAAAACATCTTTAACATTACATACACTCAAAGGAATAGTACGTCTTTTTTATGCTCATGGAAAGAACAGTAATATAAATAACATAATAACAATGAAAACATAAATAAATGAAAGTCTTCGATGACCAAAAATTATTAAAGGTAGAAGCCGTCATCAAATAGCGTTCTTAAGAAAGCTAGAAACGAAAGAACTAAATAACACAAAGAAATTCCTGTCTTTCATAGAGATTTATTGTTACGATGAAATTAAATGAAAAGCGTCTACGAAGAACAACGCGGGTTGAAAATGATATCGAATTTGATTGACAAGTAGAGAAACCTTCGGGAGGCAAAATTCATTACGTACGACAAAGTCCATTATAGATCTCTTGGATTTCCCCTTTGAAGTTTGATATTATGTTTGTGGAGAGAAGAGAGAGAGAGAGAGAGAGAGAGAGAGAGAGAGAGAGAGATGAATCTGTAATTTAGAAAGGAGAAAATTTTAGGGAGTCTACTGTTCATATTTGGATGCACAAGCTCACTGCATACACATATATCTATATCTATCAGTCTGTCTATTTATATGTCTAATCTAAAAATATATATATATATATATATATATATATATATATATATATATATATATATATATATATATATATATGTATATATATATATATGTACAAATGACCAACCATCACTGCAGAAACTCTGAATGACAGTATGCAGTTAGGGGAAGGAAGAGAGAAGGGGAAGGGGGATGGGAGGGATAAGGGAGAGGGATGGGGAAAGGGGGGAAAGGTAGGGGAGGAGGAAGGGAAAGGGGAGGGGAGGAGGGAAAAGAAAGGGAATCAGGAGGGGGGAGTGAGGGGAAGATAAAGGGAGAGGGGAAGATAGAGGGAGAGGGAAGGGGGAGGGGAAGTTACGTTCCTCTATCAAAAGAGAATGAAAAGTGTTGTTGCCAAAACACCTGATGCTTTTTGTTATTCCAAACCTCATCTAAACTGACTTTCTAAAGACATACGCCATCGTGATGCTATGAAGTAGTTGCTATAAAGAATTCCGAAGGTAAAAACGAAGAAGAACCTGTCGAATTAATGAGGACGTCTGCATTTGAACTAACAAAGAAAAAGGAAATACTATCATCGTACATCATGCACGTAAGATTGAGCCAGCAGCTACTATGCATGTGCGGATAATCATACGTCTAACAGCAAATCCTATTTAAACTGACTTTATAATGAAATACGCTCATCATGACGCTATGAAGTAGTCGCTATAACGAATTCCAAAGGTAAAAATGAAGAAGAAACAATCAAATTAATTATGAAATTTGCAATTTACCTAATAAAGAAAAAGGAAATACTGTCATCATACATCTTGCACGTTGGGTTGACCCAGCAACTACTATGCTTGCGCAGATAATCATATATCTGACAGTGCCTGGAAGAAAACCTGGAGCGATCAGGCGAAAAATGACCATCAACCCATAAAGCACTTAAAGGAAAACCTGACGGAATTGGTAACAACGAAAATTTCATTCAGTTTGTCTGTGATCATGTCTGTCACGGGGGTACGGGTTTGATTTTGAATTACAACCTTCCTGGGGTCACATAGGGGCCGTGTGCCAAAATTTGTTTGGGACTGTCAAATGGTTTGGATTTCTATAGCGGACAACCATACAGATATTCAATTTTATATATATATATATATATATATATATATATATATATATATATATTATAGTATATATATATATATATATATAGAGAGAGAGAGAGAGAGAGAGAGAGAGAGAGAGAGAGAGAGAGAGAGAGAGATAAGGTGTAATATATATATGTGTGTGTGTGTTTGCTTGTCGTGTATTTTCAAAAAATATACATGAACGATGACTATTTTACATTGTTTGGTCCACGTAATTTAAAGAAGGGCCCAGTAGATAAGTACTGGTTTTTCAGAGATAACTAAAAACGAATAACTCTCGGTTGTCCTAGGATACTTTATCCTCCACTTTTAAAAGATGCATTTAAAAATGTGTGACTACTTTTTGCATCTCCTTTGTATTAGTGTTTTATTGTTAAGATTTTTTTTATCTCCTTTTTCTTTCATATTATCTCTTGTTTCTCTTTCTCTTCACTATCATTGCTTTCCTGTAAATGAGTAGAGTATGTAAAGTTAAATATTTGTGGTAGCATGTTCTTGCTTTCAACATGTCAATTCATGTATCCACGAATTCAGACAAACTAACCAGTCAGTCCAAAAATAATTCCTTGTATTTCCTGGACATTGTGAATGTGGCAATGTTCGTCCATTTTTGCCTGTTTTGTAGATGATAATTGTTTCCTTGAGAGAGGCCTTTCACAAAAACTGATGTGAGAGAATGGCATGGAGGAAGATTGATTGATTGACAGTGTTAAACGACATTGCAGAGGTTAGAAAGAAAGGACAACTAACACAACCACGTGATCTAAGCTCATTTTTACCGTCGATATCATAATTAAATGCGCAACTTGAAGAAAGTACTGTATTTTACGACTTATATTTAGGATAATCCTTTAATTTTAATCAGTTCTTGGCATGTTCCGTTTTATGATATATTGGGACATGCCGTTTACTCTTTACTTCATTTATTATTTGTTGCCCCATCTTTTTTAATTATTTTACTTTCGTTAAGTAAAATTATTTGACTTTCATCTTATGTATGATTAGCGTAATCGTCTTTGGCCTGAATCACTTTCATAAATCATATGAATCGTTAAGGACGAATTAATGTGGCATGCATCGCCTTTTCTATTCTGCAGACTTTCTCAAGTCTATGCAAGTTTTATTTTTAAAAAATCTTAATACGTCGTGAACGTCAGCGCACACGCTTAGTTGCATGCTTAGTTCCTATAACAGCTGTGCTGAACATTCTCTTTTATGTAGACGGATGTTCTCTACCTGATATTTGTAAGCTAATTCATGTTGTTAGCCAGCATGAGCAACAAGTGAGATTCTTTAGTGGTTACCTGTGGTTTCGTCTGCGTTTCTTTTTGTTGGAAGGATTATACATATTTTCTCATATAATGTTTGTGAGTTACCTTTCTTGCGGAAAACAGTTCATAAGCTGCAATTTTTATATGTATCTTCCAATATTTATTACAAATGAAAACTACCACCTACAGTATACGGGTTCTGAGTTTTCCGAAATAATCGTTCATTTAACATATCCAAGATAGATTATGTGTATGAGCATGTGTGTTTGTGTCATACGTAATACTACATTTCACAATAGATCATGATCATGATCATGATCGTTGACGTTAATATATCTATATTAATATTTATTCTTAGTTCAAAATTTCAGTGAGTGTTAACTTCAATTTAAGAATGAAGGCGAATAGAAGACACTTCTTAGAAACAGAAACATCAGCAGTGAGCTGAGAATTATCCATATAAAACTTTTCAATAGAAGAACTTTTAAATCAATCTCCCGTAATATCGCAGTTTAGTTGAATGAGGATTGGCGTCAGGTTCTGTCTTAATCCTCACAGCTAAAGACCAAATTCATTGAATTCCCAAATGTAATTCTAGGGGCCCTAACGAGATATGAAGGAACCAGAGCCCGTCACAGGAGGAAGGTCTCTCTGTTTGACTTCCATATTGACAACATATAATAAAGAGAAGGCTAGAACGTCACCCATGTTAAACAGTCTGAATTATGAGTAATTTTTATGGTAACATGTCTGTTTATATTATTATTATTATTATTATTATTGCTGTTTTTATTGTTAAGGATCTTGATATTTTGTTTGACTAATAATAATAATAATAATAATAATAATAATAATAATAATAATAATAATAATAATATAATAATAATAATAATAATAATAATAATAATAATAATAATAATTAAATGTCAGCTGCATTCGTACTATTACTACTTTCAACACCGAATGGTTGAAATTAAATCTAATCATTCCACTGTATGAATTATAAAATTGATCATGTTTTTAAATATTAACAAATGGTAAAGTAGGCGACTGTAATAAAATGGTTTCAGATGAGATAAAGAGCAAAAGACCGAGACCGAATTGGAGGTGAAATACCTTGCCATCAAAAGCTGTCGTCTCACCCCAGAGCTTGATTATTTTACGTCGTGACAAAAATATTGAAAACCGCAGATCGGTGACTATCATTGTGTCTGAGACATAAAATAAAACTAAAATTTTGTATTTTAAATTTACCTGTAACCCTGAAAAGGAGGTCAAAATAATTGGGGAGTAATATTTACGTAACTACCAACCTTCCAAGGTACATCTAACGTTGAGGAAAAAATTAATATTTAAATGATTTATTAGTTTGAAAGCAGGTCAAGGTTCAAAATACCTAGAAAACATGATCACCAGTCCATGATATCTACCTACCAAGTTTTTTCTTAATCAGGGACAAAGGCAGTGTTGAAAAAAGAAATTATCTCTTCTAATTGGCTTGTAAACTTGAAAAATAAGTCTAAATCAAAGATGTTTTCGAAAAGATAAAGTTTTCAGCCTCCAGTGTAGAGCTCTTTACAAAACTTTGTTGAAATATAAACAAAATGTTACAGCTGACCTTGAAAAATGAAGACAGTTCAGAAATATTGTTGGGGAAATACGTAGCAACTCCAAAGATGCCTACTTACAAAGTTTCATTTTAATCAGAGGAAATTGAAGTTGATCAGTAAATTGACAACTAATCTTGAAAACTAGGTCTAGGCCAAAGATACCTGAAAATATCTGCGACTTAGTTTCAGATTCCAAAGACTAGTAATTTTGAGATAAATATGGAAAAATTTTAACATCCTCTCCTTTAAATCGAAATGATACCTCCTCAGATATGTCAAGGACAGCATTATTTTGGGAAAGTGGTATCTAACCTGTAAATTCCGCCATTTGTATGAAACTGCTGCCAATGCTGAAATAAGTTGGATCATCGACTATGTGAGCTTAAAAGGAAATATGATCCCGATAAAACAACCAGTGACATTCCAGTTAGTGATTATCTAGGGTCTCTAAACACATGTTTTTTTTAACTAGCGGCAGGCCTTATGAATCAGATAACAAATTTCACCGTTGGATTCATCTAACCGTGAAGAAAACCACAATGAAATAATCTAATTTATCTTCGAATTTGCTGTACTTGTTTCACTAAGGCTGCCTTGATGAATATCCCACGTGACCTAATCCCTATAAACAGAGAATGCAAGTCAACATTAACTGTATATTAGTTATGGAAAAACGTCAGTTAAGGAAATTTTGTCAGAATCTTCTGATTTAAATTTTTATTTAGTTGCAGTATGCTAAATAAGACCTCATCTATTCATTAAGAACAAACACCTCGAGCCAGCCGTACGAGCTTTATTAAAGTGTCTTAATTTTAAAGGATGTGATTTAAACATTTTTACATTTGAATTAAACTTTAACCTTAAAAGATAGGAAATGTTAAGGAAAATAATTTTGGGAAAATAGTTACTATCTTGCAAAATGCGTTGCTGAACAGTCGTCAGAATCAAAGAGAAAGTGTGGGGGGAGACTAATAATAAATACCGCAAAAACGATAATTACGTCGAAGGCTAATAATAATAATAATACTATATAACACATAATTACCCTTTTATTCTAAATGTGGGAGTATTATGAAAAATACTAGGGCAAGTTTTGGATTAATCACGCAAAGAGAACGGGAGGTAGAGCGTTGAGAAGACTGCGTAAGGAGGACACTAAGAATGTGCTGAATTGACCCAGTGGTGGATGGTTTTGATTAAGGTCCCTATCATCCGAAGTATATGTAAGACCGTTTACAGAAGTGCTGCCTTGGCTTTTTTGGAAATCCTTTCATTTGCGTAGAAATTGTGTTTTTGCTTTAAAATTTTGTTCTGCTTGCTCATATGTTTATTTATTAGCCATAAATACATATATAAACAAAAATAAAAAGATATTAATTGATTTTAGTATCTGTGTTGCTGTTTCTGGCATCTGGGTCATATCAGATGCCACGTTTATTTGCCCTACGCTGAGTAGTGAATAGGAAACCATGTAGGTTTGATGATACGATAAAACAAACTTCCTTTTCCTTTACTCTCTGATAGGATGAAAACTCAAAAAAATGCCAGGGGAATTGAGATTACAGAAAGAAAAATGGAAATGGTCTCGTTAATTCTATTTTCTAACAACTAATCAACACCTGTTAAGTCGTAAAAGCTTGTTAGGGAAGTTCAAAGCTTTTTTTTTTTACTCTACCTGGGGTGATGTGAAGCTGTGACGAACAGTAATAATAATGATAATGTCGTCCTGGTTACCTATGCATAAATGTCTGTATGTGTGCGTGCATGTGGGTACGTGCGATAATTCGTAATGTTATATATAGTGAGGCTGGTTCTGACAAAGCCATAATCTTAAAACCATTTTGTTGGCGTCGTCCATTTGGCTGATTGCAGTGCATTGCCGGCGTTTTGTCATCGTTATTCTTTTTTATGTGGTCAATTTAAAAACCTTTATTCCCTTGTGTGTCCTCTCCGGTATTGATTCCGACTTGAAACGATGTCCCTCTTCTCTGATGGGAATAATTTGAGTGATTTTCTCGGATGTGATTTCGTTATTTTCCTTATCTGAATATGCAATTGGAAGATGAATATTTCTTTCTTCCCTTAACCTTCATTTTGGACAGAATAATTCCCTGTTTTTGAATGAATGCAGGAAGGACATCAGTCATGATTCAAGGCCGGAACAGAAATTCGCTAATTGATTAATTTCTGCAAACCTGCGTTGCAACGACAGGGTAGGCAAAAAGAAAATTTAATTACTCTCGTACGGAAACCTGTGGCAGGCCCACATGTTATCCTGTGCCATCATAAGGCCCTCTTGGTTTGTGAGTGCAGAGCAGTTGGCTTTTGTTTCTTCCAGCAGTTGTTGTTTTATCGCTGTTCAGACGCAGGGTGATTTATTTTTATTGCACTAGTTTGTTAGCCAAGCTTTTATATCTCTTGTTATCTCTGATGTAGCACCCAATGTTTTCTGGATGAAAGAGAGCAGTGGGATTAGTAATTGCATTCTTATAAAACAATAAACATTTATCTTTGGACTCTGCAAGTTCAGACACCCATCATGCCCGGAGTTACGGTAAGTTTAGCTGCGCCATGCAAAATTGTCTCGAACTTTTGGTGTTTTTCCCCACTAAAATATGAGATCTTTAGGGAGTCTCCGTGAGGGTTCGAAAAGGAAAATATGTTGATTAAAAACGTTAAACCCCAGCGTACATGTAAGCGATGTATCATGTCTGCCTTTTACACGCTGCAGTTCATTCTGTTCCAATATTGCGCTGTGTACAAAACAAAAACATAAAGCGACTGACTTTCATGCTTGAATAATTGCTGGCGTCTTTGATGTAGGAATTAGAGTTATGAATAAGTATTGTGCCCCACTTCAAAGGTCAATACAGGGACTTCTGAAGTTTTCAGCGCGATCGTTTCTGAAAATTCAGATTAGGTATCTCTCCACTGAAAGTGGAACGCGTTGTTGTTCTTACATGTAAATTGTAGGCTTCTCAAAAGCAAAGCAGATATCAGTAAGACGTGATTTTCTAATGAGCCGCCAAACCTTCATTGTGTACAGATAAATGTGTAATTCGTAAAATAAGCTAAATGATTAATAAATTTATATATATATATATATATATATATATATATATATATATATATATATATAATATATATATATATATATATCAGATACAATTTTATATATATATATATATATGTATATGTGTGTGTGTGTACAGTATACATATATGTATATATATATCCTTATACTTATAAATATATGTGGGTGTGTGTGTTTGTATGTGTATAATGGATCACATTCAGTATCTTTAGGATAGGAAAGGTCAGACCATAATCATAGGGACTGAAATTAACAAGGTGCACTACTTTGCACTGAAGTTTTTCAGTATCTGAACAATAATCCTAACTCCCGGTTTTTTACATGTGCAAGCTAAAAAACAAGTATATCGATAGCGCCCAAAATCTTTGCCTTCTGTTGTGTTTTCCGATTCAAATCTGAGATGGATTTAGATTTGTACGGTAATATCAAAAGATGCAAATCATCTACCTCTAAAATATCTCTTCTGATTTTAGTTGACGCTGTCACATTTGAAAAGTAAATCCACTGGTCTTCGTTCACCTCTATCTGAAAATCTTGTCTTTATGTCTTCTTCCCTGTACCATTTTTTTTTTTTTTTTTTTTTGTGATTTTTTTACCCTTGCATTCTTATAATTCTTTAATGTTTCAATAATACTTAGTGAAAATAAATCATAAAAACGATGAAGGAAAACGTTAGTGTGTAGATTCTGTGTTTCCATAGTTTACGATCTTTTTTAATCTCAAACTTCAAGTTCTTTTTAATTTTTCCTGAAGTTATCGACAACAACCAATGTGTTGTTTTTCTGTTTCATGAAAAAGCAGAGGATCCTACCTTCCACACATCTCTTTCTCACTCCCAAACCTTTCGATATTTCCTTTTCCGCATTGGTCTTCGTTCTCTTAAAATTTTGAAGTATTTTATAGTAATGTTTTCTCCCTACCCGGAGAATAATTTGTTTTCGTTAACCACGAAAATTAACCTTGTGACGTTTTAAATATGTAGTCCATATGAAATTCTTGTGATTTAGAAGTTACGCTGGTAATATTTTTAACGCTTTTATTCTCTAAATCTATAAAGTATGTATTCCCCTATTCATTTCGTTATTTGTAATCCTTATATGCAATACTCTTCACTTGCATGTGATTTTGTTTTCTTATTATGAAACAAGGAAAAAGTAAATGAGAAAATTCACTATTTTGTATTGTATTTTTCGTAGTATCTTAAAGATGAAAACAAACAGTTCCCGATTTGTTTCCATCAGGCGAACAACAGATTATGGCTGCATGGAGCGCATGTGGTACAAGAAAACGAATTTATTGTGTTCTTTGTTGTTTCGCGAGGGGTTTATTGTCTTTGTATTCAGGTAGAATTGTCAATTGTGCTTCCCATTGTCAAGTCTCTCCGTTTGTAGGGACAGAGGCTGAGGGGAAAAGAATAAAATTCCAGTTGAGCTCTTCAATTCATGTTCACAGTTACATTACTTGAGCGTGTGAAGCCGTCCAAATATATTCCCTGCAAAGAGAAGTAATATTCTGGATTTGAGGGAATGCACGACCCTGTTCTGCTTTTCGTCTTTTTTTGCCTTACTATGTTGTCACACTGAATTTTTCGCTTTATACATAAGTACAATTATTCATATAAGTAGGTTAAAGTGTTTGAAGTGTTGTATAGGACAGTGGAAAAACCTATTAATCACAAAACGTAAAGCTCTCAGTAACTGATGGAAAAAATTGTTAATGTGCAAAATGAAATGGAAAATAAAACACACTGCAACACTTGAGATTCTAAGGAATGGCATTTAAGCTGATTACTTGAGCGTCCCTCTTTATGCCACATTTTGATGATTGGAAGGGATTCTGTGATGACTCAGGACGTGCCTTTTGGTCCCACGTTTGGGATACCAAAGAATTCCGTATATTCTTTTATTTTATACTGATTTCGTTTGCTTTTATAGTGTTCGCCATTGCTCTATAATGATATATGTTCCTGCGTATGAGCTATGGAAATCATCAAAGTTATTTCACAGATTCCCGTAGGTTTCGAAGTTCAATAATGGATACATTATATACAATAATTTTTGTACTAAACAACCCTCTAGAAAAAAAAAATTCAGCTCTCTCCATATGTAGAATCCAGATGGTTTTCTGCAGGCGGGATTTTGTGCTACAATTTTGAGGTTACGGTAATGAATTAATGTATGCCTGTACCGTAATACATTGTCAAAGACAAGAACTGCCGACTTGTTGGGTTACGTGAACCAAGTTTGTGAGAGGTGTATACACCGTATGTGTAATCGAGTGTGCTTCACAAACAAAGAGAGCTAGGAGACCGTTGTTTTCTTCCTGCTGGATAACTTATTCATTTCTGTTTGTTGACTTCAATAATATCTTTTTCAGTTGCTTTGACAGAATATTCTTACTCATGTATCCTCATCACACAAGTTGAAAGGACAACCTAAAGGTAAATAAGACATCAGCATTTTCGATGTCTTGATGACTACGAGCAATGATAAGCAGAATATGTTGTGGCCTTGAGATTTTCCATTTAATGTCTTTGTTCATGGTATTCTTCTTCGCTGGGAAAATTCTTTTTTCAAAATAAAACATAACAGAGCTTTACCGGTAGATATCTTCACGTTTTTATTAGTTTGATTACAACCCAAAACTCCACCCGTATTTAAACTTATACGAGCCTAATGCTAATCGTAGTTGTGCAAACGATCTGCTTATAATGAAGCGTTCAGTTAGGCGCTGCAAATGCATTTACGTATGTTGTAGGTCACCTGGAGGCATTTTTTATTTACTGAGCTTAATGCCATATAAATCCATGTAAGAAATCATAACGAATAATGTGAAAGGTGATTCCCGCATTTAAAAAAAATTATGTGAATTATGTTTGCGTGGTCGCTCACTAATCATGAATTTTAATTATCATGACACTGAAACTAACGTGAAACTTCAAGCCTTCATGTTCTACAATTTATAGACCGCCACTATGATATACCTGTACACAGGAGAAATTGAGAAGGCTTAGACTGTGTCATAATGATGAATTACAGCGCTTAATGGAAGTTGTTCAAAGGAGTATGGGTTTCTTCACCACTCCCCTCTTTCCCCCCCCCCCACCTACTTTAGAAAAGCTTGACGCCTAAGGACGCTTCGTGATATGTAATTTAAAGCAACATGGTGAGCAGTCTAGAAATGCTCTTTTATTTACGTTGGAAGAGACTGCTTCTCCAGATTTTGATGTGCATAATAACTGTTTGAAAGACAGAGCCCTATCGACCTTTGTTTAATTATATTCTGTAGATTTTTGTTCTGCTGACTTTTAAAAGCATGTTTTGAGATAACGTACAGTTTATATACCGTAGCCACCAATTACAGTTTTTCATTGTTAACTCCACTTTAATTTTACTTTCTATATGTTTGTTTTTATGACTTTTGTCAAAATAATGGGAGATTGTTATTATTATAATGTACAAGCATTCTTTTATAACAGTACCCGGAATTACCTCGTCCTCTCTCCAACTCCTTCGGTCGTCTTGTTAAAGGCTAAGCTGGATTTAGTCTCTTGCTTACTGAGTATCCGTTATTACACCTTCAGTATTTTCCTTCCAATTATTTTGTTTCGAGACCATCTCAGTAACTAAATGCTAACAGCAATTTATCATAGGGTATGATGCCCTGTATTCGTTTCCTTAGCCGTGCATATTACAGTTCTTTTGCCCAACTTACTGGCACTTGCTAATGAACTACCATATATTCATGGGCCATTTTATATTGAGATAGGTCCTTTATTTCAAATTGGCAGTTGTAATTTCACTTGCTGGATCATGTTTCAGTTCAGTTAAAGGGGCAATCCTGGCCACGGACACATTTAAGCCAGAGGGAAGTATTTAATTGGAATTCGTGGAAAAAAACAGTTGAAAGTCGTTTTAGTCTGGAGAATTATGGGAGTCTATGAGAGTGTCGTCCCCTACTCATAAGATTTAATTAATTCATATTTCTTTGGGAAATGAAGGTCTTAGCTCTTAGATCTGCCAAGCAGCTAAAACAGTTCTGGTCTTTTGCAGACAAAATTAACCTTCAAATCAAAATGAATGGCACACCTTAAAAATCGTTATTATTCTTCGCACAGCTGCAAGCTGTATGTTGAGGGGTCAGAGGATGTGTAATAACTAACATATCCAAAGAATGATATGGTGAAAAATAATGAGGCGAACTACGGATCTGATATGAGCATTAGAACTGCATGGTACAAAACACTTTAAATGCAGATTTTGTTTAAAACAGCAGCCTTTAGAGAATGAGAATGGAGATTAATGATAAATTTTGCTGAACTCGTATGGTGCAGTGGAGAATGGAAGGCAAAGATCGAGAAGGCAGGAGAATATTTGGGGCGCTCGATGAGGATAATGAAAGATAATTAAACAAATAGTCGAGCTATATTCAGAGAGAATTTCATCGAGGACAAGGACATGCGCCAAGTTATAATACAGATAACTAAGATTTAGATAAGTGTATAACAGAATATAAGAGAAAATAAAAGCATATACATATATATATATATATATATATGTATGTTTGTGTTAGTGTTTGCATATGTATGTATGCAAATATAATGTTTGTTACTTCTTTCATATTAGGATATATTTTCATAGGCGAGTATGCTGGAAAAATCCTGCTAAGATATCTTAATAAAAATAGAAGGAATTAGAAGGTAGCTTACCTCCCTTCACCAAAAAAAAGTAGCTTAGATGTTAAACTTTGACGTTTCCATCTATGCTGTCATTCTAGTGTCGTCACTCATTAATATTCTCTCTCTCTCTCTCTCTCTCTCTCTCTCTCTCTCTCTCTCTCTCTCTCTCTCTCTCTCTCTCTCTCTCTCTGATCATCATCAACATTAAAGAATACATCTGTTCAGTTCCTCTTGGTCATTATAATTTTTAGATATGAATATACTGTATATACAAAATTTTTTAGCGTAAGTAAACACACATTATATAATATATATATATATATATATATATATATATATATATATATATCTTATATGTATATATATATATATATATATATATATATATATATATATATATATATATATTAATGATTATATTTGCTTTGTTATATATAAAGTTATATATAAAAAATTTTACGTGAAAGCAGAGATACTTTGTAGTGGAAAAAGTATATATTCTTTGAGCACAAATTGCCTACACTACAAATGAAACGTATGAAGGAAAGACTGGAGTGTATTATCCCGAGATTTGGTGGCTTTGAAAACTAATAATTTTGCTGGTAATGATAATAAATAGATACCTATATAACTGGACGTAACAGTTAGCAAACTTCACGATGCCAGAGAATTATGTCACTATCAGACAGGTCAGTGCTCCTGATTCAACAATAATCTGGAGTCTTCAATGGTTATTCCTCTAAAAACCAGCAATTTTAGCAAATGAAATATTAATTTGCAAATTGAACTTACTGTATTTAGAGAAGTATACAATTCCTTTGTTTTATGAATTTTACCGTTTTTTGTCACTTCGGAGCCTATAAAGTACATAAAGGTCATAATCTTTTATGTCAAATAATCAGGTGACCGTGGTGTTCTATTCTTTCAAGTTTAAAGAAGATGTGATGAAAAGGTTGGGTATATGGAATGAGAACTTTTAAAAAGGTTACAGACAAAAACAATTAATAACGCTGTAGTGATGGGAACATTTATTAGCAGTAACATCAGCAATATCATCCGCATAGTAGTAGCGATAGTAGTGATAGTAGTAGCAGGAACAATATCACCAGAAAAAAGGTTAGATGAAATATAACCGTTCATTTTATCCCATGGCTTAAGTCACTCTGAGCCTGCCAGTGGCATATCACTAATGAAAATCCTCAAATAAATTTTCACTCTCGTTTTTCTTTTTGCGGCCAATGACAAAAAATATGCAAAAATGTTTTGACTTATTGTACTCTCATTTTCTCTGTAATTACGAGCACGAAGATAATCAGCCGCGAAATTGGAAGCTACTGTATGTAAATTATTAATGCTTTCTGAATATTATGCAATACTTCCGCATAATATATTCTTGTATAATTTCCGCTATGAACGTGTTATTTTGCAGATAACCTGCATGATGTTTTGTAACGAAAATCATAAGGTTTTTCCTCATATGTTCTTAATTTTTGAAAAATATTTCCAAGTAAAAAAGCAATTCCGTTATTGCATTCAAATATATATATATATATATATATATATATATATATATATATATATATATATATATATATATATATATATATATATATATATATAATACAAATTCATCCATGCTTGTTATCAATATTTTTTGAGAAAATAGCATGATACGTAACTAAGATTTTTTCGTTTAAATCAAGAATGATATATTTAAATGTATATATATATGTGTGTGTAGACAGCATAATTCTTCCTTCAAGATCATTGCTTAATATGAATACTTTTATACGTTAATTATACAACAAAATATTCCATTTCAATAATTCCAAACAGCTGTTACCTTAACGATGTTTAATGTAGAGGTTGGAAAAATATGCAATCTGAAAAAATCCTCTTCCTGCCATCTTTTCCTAATAATGTATGTCTAAGACATACATTAGTGTTTTGAAAATTTTTATTGTTGGCTCTTTTCCTGAAAGTCTTGGCTTTCCTAGCACCTGTCTCACTAGGTGTAAGATAAATGAATTATGTTTTTCAGATCTTTAGCAGTAAAAAAAAAAAAATAATTGTTATAGAGCAACTCTGTCCTGCAATATGACACTTGCACGCTGGCACAAACGCATATGAATTCTTATAAATACGTTATAGTTAGGGTATATATATATTCATATATAAAAATAAAGGCAAATGACACAGAGGAAAATTGAAACAGCGGAGTGGTTGCTTGGCCTTTCGACATCCGGTCCTTTCCTAGATGACTGAAGAGAAATATAAAAGTAGGCTCATATAATTGACAGATGACATACAGATATCCTTGAGGATGGGGATCATAAGGAACAGATGCACCTGGATTCCAACACAGTTGAAAAATTAATGAACCTACTAAAACAAAGGTAAATCTTTGAGAGATTTTACAAAAGATTAGGTCTAACTGGCTCAAAAGCCGGGAGGAGTCAGTTAAAGGATTATTAGGGGAAGAGACTGACCACCAAAAATGACCTTTGAATGGATAAGCTGATTATATATTTATAAAAATACAACACTTAATATATTCTCCTTTCGGTAAACAACAGTTTTGCAAAATGAACCTTTTCAAAAAAGTATTAAACATATGAATACATAGAAAATATATGTAAGGTAACTAATTAGTAATTAAGTCAGTGATTTTATCTTTAAGATCATTCTTGAACATTTTACTAATACAAGGTCCAAATAATACATGCCAGGGCTAAGGTTGAAATTACAGCTAGATTCTAAAAGATTTCGTGAAGCGAAATCTTTCGATGTGGCAATCACTGAACTGTCAGTCCAATTGATCCTGTGGGAGTTTTCACTTAAATGAATGAATATTGCATTGGATGTTTGCCCAGTTTTGACAGAATACTTATGCTGTTTAATTCTCACTTCTGAATCCTTACTAGAGTGACCTATATAAAGAAGAACAGTCCAAGCATGGAATTTTATATTTTATGTTGTTGCTTTCCTTAGGGCTGCTTTTTATTAACATTCCTTTTTGTGTGTTATTATAAGATAAAACCAGGTAGACATTAAAAGATTTTAACAATGATTTTGTGGTTTCAAAACCACTAAAATAATGCAGGCTAAGAATGTTCTTGGGGTTTCTTTCTCCATGGTATTTTCACTATAAAACTTTTTTTGGGCTTTATTATAGCAAATATCTAGTATATGTGAAGGGTAATATAAACCTGTTCCTATTTTTCTTAGGTATTCGATTTCTTGATCCAAATACTAGGGATTGACAATACGCAATGCTCGTAAAAACATAGAAGAAAAAATGGATATTTTGATATTAAGGTGGTGGCCTGAATAGAAATGGACATAAGCTAAGTTGTTGGTTGGTTTCCTATAAATAATGAATTTGCTTTGAAATGGTTTTCTATGTATTAAATCTTATAAGAAAGGAAGGCAGTCGTCTTCTTCTAATTCTAAAGTAAATGTAATGGATGGTACTTGGTTATTCAAATTAGAGTTAATCATTTACTATACAGCAATACCAGCAGGCAAAACAGCTAAAATATCGTCAACATTTCCGTATACAAGTTTGAGAGGAGAAGGGATAAAGGGTTGCCCATTGCAATACCAAATATTTCGTGGTAGAATTCACCATTGAATATAAGTGAGTGAAATAATATGACGTACAGGTAGAGATAATTCATGATGGATTAGTTCGTTACTAAGATATTCTAAAATAGAATCTATAGGGACTTTAGTAAAAGGAGAACACAAGTCAAAACTAACAAATCTATCAGTGGGGCAAAAAGTTATTTTGTTTATCAACAAAATCTAGTGAATTATATATGTGAGAACCGGGTTCCAAGTAACGAGGACAAGAGCTTGGTAATATATTTTGAAAGTTTATATGATATTGAGCCAACAGTGCTGGTAATAGACCGCACAGGATTATTTTCTTTGTGCGTTTTTACTAGTCCGTACAAGTAAGGTTACGAGGAAAATCTTACTGACAACTGACCTATTAGTTCTTTTTTATCTTTCAGGATATTTTTCATTGTGCTATTGAAATTTTTTATGATTTGATCAAGGGGATTTTTTTTTTTAGTTTTTTGTAAGTCGTATGATCATTCAGTAGGGCTTGCATGCGCGATATGTAGTCAGCTTTATCTAAAATTACAATACCATTCGACTTATCAGCTTTTGTGGATTTTATTGTCTTTTTTAAGATCGGTCAAACTTTTCTTGTAATGAGCGGGGAAATTACTTTCGTGACTAACATTGGCAGTTCCATAAACAATACCTTTACTTATTTCAACATGATTTTGAGGTAGATCACAATACTTTTTCGAATTTACAACTGGACGCAGCAGTCGTTAGAGCAGAGGGTCTATTCGTTTGTGTGTGTGTGTGTGAAATGTGGTCCATTAATTTTTTCATTTTTAGCCAAAGCTAAAAATGAAAAAAAGTAATGTTAAATGTCAGAATAAATCAACATAAATGTATACAACTGGAATGTCCTTTTAACTCGTTCCTTTCACATTTTCAGTTTGACAATGACCTGGATTGGATTGGGCTTTGGCCAAGGACCGGGTCATACAAGCGGTTCTCGAACCTGGATGACCTGAGTTTAGTGCAATCTGTAGATGACCCTACAAGACTGCCCGACCAGCCTGACCTTCCACCCCAGCCGCTGAGGCCTGCCCCGGCCCCGCCTCCCAGGTGAGTTTGGGGTGTGGCTGTTGTTGTCATTATCTTCTCCTTGATATCAGCGCTTAAGATTCATAAGGCAAAATATTGCGAACGTTTGTCTGATGGTGATGCTGTGCGGGATTAAGACTTTTAAATATTTAGGACACACTCAGCCAAGTTGGGTGAGGCTGTATAGCTCTATTATGCGGTGTTCGTCTTCCATTTCTTCCACAGCGTCTCAGAGCATTAAACCATCATCATTATTATGGTGGCCATATCTGCCTTCATTAAGAGGTCAACTGTATCTTACGCATAATAATGTCTAACGAACTATGGTTCATATTATTGTCCGTTAATCTTTTTACCATCATAATGATATCCATAATGATGGAGAAGTCAAGTACTATCACGATTCTCCTCACCGTTACCATTTTAACTTTCTTCAAATATCGCAAGTATGATTCCCATTAAAATTCAGCTTCCTTATTGCGCCTTCTTCAGCACCATTATCGTTGTAATTATCGTCTTGTGTTATTTACCTGATGCCGTCATTATCTTTTCCACTAGGAGTATAGACATAACATCATTATCCTGTCATTAACGGGTATGTAGCCATTAACGATTTTCCCCATCTTCCTCCCAGTGTTATGATTCATCATCCGTAAAGAATTTTGTATAGTCAGTATTCATTAAGAAAATAGTTTCCTTATTCAGTATGTCATTGACATTTTGATGAGGATCGTCTTTAATGATAAAACCGTTACCAGTCCTCAATGTTATATTCTTTTAAAATAAATTTTAGACATTTTGTGCGTATCACTTTCATTCCTTTTACTATACCTTCATTCACATTATCTTTCTTCCATCTTGCTCTCCACCCTCTCCTAACAATTATTTCATGTTACGAATTCATGTATGAGGTTTTCCTCCTGTTACACCTTTCAAACCTTTCTACTCTTAAATTTCCTTTTTAGCGCTGAATGACCACATAGCTCCCAGTGCTTGGCCTTTGGCCTAAACTGGATATTCCATTCCATCACGAAGACAGTCTCATATTAGTAGGAAAGCTTCGATCAAGGCAATTATTATTATTATTATTATTATTATTATTATTATTATTATTATTGTTGTTGTTGTTGTTGTTGTTAATAGTAGTAGTAGTAGTAGTAGTAGTAGTTGGTATTACATCGTGTCAGATATGAAAGCATATATGAAACACGGAATTCATACAGTAAAACAGGACTTTGAGGACATTTTGATATCCTGACATATGCAATATCCTTCATTTTAGCATGGTAATATACTTATGGTCTAGACTCTAGAGTTTCGATCTGCCTAAGGCTTAATTTTGTTGTCTCTCTCCAGTTGTACACTTTCACCCTTTTTATGGCGCGTATTTGATTACAGATTTTTAAGCCAGTGATTGCTAACTTAGCGTCACTGTTACTAATGGAAGTCGATGACACATTGTTTACGGTAGCAGTTCATCAACTTTTACTGTTTTAGATAAACTTTATAAAGGTTTGAAAACATTAGGGATAAACGTTACTTTCCATTACAATGTTCATATTTATCCAGCAATATCTACGCTATCTCGCAAATATATGAAAAGAATGAAATTACTAGAAAAAAATTTAATTAAACCTGGATGACAAATAAAAGAATAATTCTGCGCTTTTTTCTTATTCCGGCAGTTTCCCTATAAAAAGAAGAAGGAATAGTTATGTATGGCATAGTCTTGCACCATTACTGTAATGCTTTGCTAACATACGGAAAGGGAAAAGGACATCTAGAAAAATGAAATTTTAAATTGTATTTGTGCAAATTCTTGCAAATATATGGAGAGAATTAAATTAAAAAGAAAACGCAAATCTATTAAATGCAAATGAAAGCAAAAAACGAATATTGCCCTACTTATATTCCACAGCAGTTAGTTGGCTTCTCTTGAAAAACGATTTGAAGAGAGAAATTAACTAAAAAATATAAAACTTAAAACCAGATAAAGTGATGACACAAAACGTTTATACAGTTTTCATTCTGAAACATTTTATTGCCTTACCAGTATCTGGAATGCTAGAGATTTAGTATTGGAATAGAAAATGAAATATTGATAAGTAAAGGGAAAAGTCAGGTAGCTGGAGGAAATGCTGGACTTAAAGTGATCACGAAAAATATGGAAGGATAATGCGCCGATATATAATATTGTAGGTTTCCTCTGCTGACAGATTCAGTATCCTCGTAATGGGGAAATATTTCTACATAATTTTATTTTCCTGGAAAGTTGTCTCATGCAGATGACGGACCCTTTTGTTGAAAATGTTATTCCGTTTAATATTCAGCGTGATTTTTTTTTATAGATCTCTTATCTCGGATGTCGGTTTTTTCCTAGATATTTCTGAGTACTTTCTCTTTAATATCTTCACAGGTATGTAAATGTAAATATTTCATTTTGAAGAATGGGAAGCATTCAACAAATGTGTATTTATGTAAAAATCATTTTGGCAGGCGTGCTAGAAAAAACAAAGAATGCTTTTTTATGTTTTATATTGTTTTATGGAATATATATATATATATATATATATATATATATATATATATATATATATATATATATATATATATATATATATATATACTATATATATGTATATACATATATATAGTTAAAATTTCAATATTTTACATTTTGGGCCATTGTGCACTTTGCACTGCCGAAGTAGAGTCCTTGGAAATAGGATGATGAACAGTTAACGTAAATACAGTCACATATCTCCCTTTGAGCAGGCCCCACTTCATCAGTAAATTTTATAATTTTTAGTGTAATTGTTTTTGTATAAAAATGATCAAACGACATTGTACAAGACTTCTGATTATAGAATTGGTATGTGTCACCAATAAATTTTATTGTTACTTTTTTAATTGAGAAACCACAACATGGAACTGCTATGACAGGCGCGTAATTTGACTGAAAATCATTGACAGTATTAGCAGTTAACATAATTGGTTGATTTTGACAATAATGAAAATGTAGGTTATTTTTATATGGGATACTTCTGACATACATTGTGATTAATGCCGTGGATTCGGTAAAATAAAAAAAAATTATATTAGTTTGAAGGGTCAAACAATTTAATATAGCATAGGTCTTTTGTGACATCATTTTATTCAAGTTTCAAAAATGATAAAAGAGTTAGAAAAATTTAGTTGACGTTCAACCAAAGCTACAGAATATTTCATTGGTACTGAAATCCTCTTATATTAGTTCCCTTTCTTTAGTGCCTACCTCGCACGAAAAAAAAAAAAAAACTTCCTTTACAAACATTTTGTTCTAGTTTAACCTGTCGGAATATTGGTGTTCTACACGTAGTCAGTTTTTTGTTCAATGGAGTGAAACCAGAGGAAGGTCTCGGCGGGCCTAATTGGCTAATTGCTCGCGAGAATAGACAGTAATTAGTTCAACCACTGCGTTGTTAAGATTGGCTTCGTTTGTTTTCGAAATTTCTTCTTTTTCTGCATTGTACTGTTTATCGTTCTCTTATTTAGCGTTATTGTTAGTGTGTAAATTTTTATGTATTAACACTTTGCAACATCCCCCAATGTTACCCTCGTGGAATGTCAACTGCAAAACAAATCTTACTTCGATATCATCCCTTAGTTCTAGAACATAAAAACCCGTTTAACTTTGTGAAGATAACATTAACAAAAAGCCTATTATGTAATTACACAGCAAGTACATTTGATCAGATTGCAGTTTCGATTTAATTACTTTGATTGATGAGCACATAGGCCAAAGGGAACTCGCTGAAATCATCAAAATTATCCGCCTCGGTTATAACAAAAGAAGACCAAGATGAAACTAGTCCACATACCCTGTCACTCCTAAGGCTGATTCACATTATAACATCACGTCACGTCAAAGAACATGAGAATTTTTTACATGTAATGAAAGGGACTTGTTCACACCATCACGTCACGTCACCATCAAGTACACGACATCCACAGTCACATCACGACACGTTTTCTTGGAAAGAATATTTTGACGTGACGTAACGGTGCTTATGCAAGTTTCTTACCGCTAAAAATCTGTGAGACGCTGAGGTTGGGCACGAACTGAACGGGATTTTGATGGATGTGTGAATACATAACACGGCTAATGGGACGGTGACGTGACGTGATGTGTCGGTGACGTGATGGTATAATGTGAATCAACCTTTATTCCTCTCCGGCTGCGAACAGTGAGTAAAATTAATTGAATCCAAAACTGAATTAGTCACTGAAAACAAAACTGTTATAAATATTGCACTTTCAAGCCATCCTTTGATTTTAGTATTGGCATCTCTAGAAATGGCCAGAGTGAGAATGATCTTACTTCAGTGAGGTTGATGAAAATTTAATGGGGAAACCTACCTATTTACAACTTTCAGTTTACAAGCCCATTAATTTGTGTACGTGTAAATACCTGTCATACTTAAAAGCGTTTAGTTGGTAAATTTTCGCGGATATTTATATACATGTAAACACTTGTAATACATATTGGTGTTTAGTTGGTAAAGTATCACTGATATATAAATACATATAAACACCTGTCATATATGTAAATGTTTAATTGGTAAATTGCGAAAGACTTTAAATATTATCTGGGAGTTATTCTTGGACAATACCTCGTTCAACCTGTTCCTTCTTACTTTTTTTTTTTACATATTCAAAGATGTATCGGTTATGGGGATTTAGTAATATTCTAAATTAATCAAATTCTACTTTAATCTGCTTTTCTGTGATAATTATTCTTGTGGGAAGCTTTTTAACGAAATACAGAAATAAAGGAAACATTATTTCGATTATTATTTTAGAGCCAGAGTTCAGTATTGTAGTATTTTATTTGCATGGAACTAATATTATAAAAGTTACTGGTTAAGCGCCGGATTTTGATACCAAATTTTAATGTTTTAATTTTGGTACCTTTGTAAACTGGAGAATGCAGAAGGTTGAAAAGATAAGCTGAAGATGGGAAAAGGGAATGATTGGATCTTCTTAATTATCCCCTCCTCTCTTTTAATTAATTCCCTCCCCCCTCCCCATCCCATATGCTTTTTATGGTTCTATTCTCTACCCGACTCCTTCTGATGTGCAGTTATTTCTTTTTCCTACCATGTGGCTTGTTTTGACATTTATGTGTTTGTGTTCTGGAATGACTATGTCAAGTTCCTGAGGTGGAACAGTCGAAGAAACAATATTTTTTTTCCCCTCACGTAATGAAGCCCTGAGAAAGAAAGCCTTCTCATCAGGTAAATAAAGGAATAAGGATGATGCCAATGTTCGTAAATTACGAGGTGATGAGAAACTCCCCTCCTGAATGGATTAGTACGCCAGGGATTAGGGAAAGCCGAAGAAATCAAATAGCAAGAAAATATTTAATGTTTTAGAAAGAAGAACCGTTCAGGAAAGTTTCTGTGAGTGTTTTCGTACAGTGATGGTTCTGCAATGCTGTTGCTGTGGTATAAGGAGTTCAGCTACTAAGGACAAAATTCTTAATGTCATAAGTATTACCTTCACTCGTGCCAATAAATTAGAAATAAAAGTCCTTAGGTTATTGGGTGTGTCAGCTACAAAATAAAGATGTACAGTTAGTTCTTATTCATTATAAGGTGAAGATTAACTCTTGTATTCCTCCGTCAAGCTCTGACAGGGTGGTTCGTGTAACTTTCTGTGCAGGGATTAGCGATAGAAAATTACCCAAAATTTTCCTTTTTCAGCTTAGTTTCCACAAAATTTAGATAAAATTGGTCGATGTTTATCAATTTATTTTTACATTAAAGGAAACTGAATGGTAACTTGGCAATAAAGCATAACTAACATAAATCGAAAAAATAAGTTTTTATTCAAAAACATTATTTGGCGGCTCGCAGACAATATGGTACAGTCAGTGACGCAGACGAGTTATGTTATATCGAAAGGAATGATTAAAGATAAACGTACAGCAAGATATGCATTAAAGTTTACTTAGAAAACGTGAACGTGTGATTTGTTTGATGCGTGTTATAGATACTATGAGATATCCGTAATTGACAGCTTTGGTAATGCATAAGTAGAAGATTAAATAAATAATAATAAAAATTAAGTAGAGTTTATTAGGAATGTTCATAATTTTAAAGATGATGTCCTTTTGTCATGAATTCTGAACATGACCTACATGATGGTGAGTATTCTGTTATATTCTCTGCCTTTGCTGTTTTTAACCAAATTGTATGGACTCCTTCCTTCTTCAGCCACGTCACTTCTGTCACTTAGTCTGCTATCTTCAACCATAACGTGATAACATTCTCTGTACTAATGAATTCTGTGTACATATCTCTGAGTAGCTTCATTCAACCGCCAACGATGTGGTAGATGATAAAGTTCTCGCCTTTCTTATAACTGATGTTAGGGAGGAAATACTTCACCACTTAATTTAGGTTTATGATAGTCATGAACATACCTGTAATAATCCTGATGGCTTCTCCATATCCTCTCCATCTCACAACATATGCAGAACTTTGAAGGCTGGTGGGAACAGACATTCGGCCCCTCTTGTTTTTCATTGGTACTTTGTATTCATATCCGTAACCCTAAGATGTTGGTACTTTTTACTGGTATGTGTATAACCTTGGTTTCTGAAACCTATTGCCCCTTCCTCCACTGAACCTCTTCTCTCCAAACGTTTAGTCTGACAGCTTCTGTCCTTTAGGTATCTGGCAGAAAGATGTGGCTTACCAGTGTTTACAATCTTTTAAGCCGTTTTTGAGTCTGCTGCACTTGTTTACCTTGATGGAAGAAATTTCCCTATGGCTGTGAAAGACCCTACTATTTTAATCTGGTTACCCTCTGAAGAAAATTAAATTGTTTACTTGTGCCAATAAAATTCTCACCAACTATGAATATAGCTCTCCTCCCTATTGCCACCTTGATGGCTCTAGAGCTTTTTCCAATGACAACGACCCAATAGCCCTAAATACTTTGCCATTTTCTTGCCCCGGCAATCCCATGCTGCTGGTCCTCCTTATTCTTAATTACTACGCTTATCCCTCTCAACACATAATGTACTTGTTCCAGCTTTACCCCCTTTTGCTGTCAACTCATGTTTAACTTGGTTTTGTCAGTCGTTGTTGATTAAGTAATTTCAATTTCCTTAACCATTTCTAAATACGTTTTTCGCAACTTTTTGTCACATTGATTCTGTATTTCTCCATTCGATGGCCCTCTCATTATACTTCGTTCGTATTTATGCTGTTGTGGATAATTCAGTCCCTTTTTTAAAATCTTTTTTGATCTAGTGCCTCTGATGTGAAACCGGGTTGAATAGGAATCCATTAACTTCATGAATAGTTTCAACTTTTTCTGAGTCAGTGAAATTCAGCAATTTCAAGTTACTTGTAAATTTTATAAGAGGTATCGTGCTGTTTAAACTGATAAACTTCTTTGAAAATTAAGAAGTTTTCTTTCGATATTGCGAGTTTTTCCTCTCATCCAAGTTGCTAAAGATTTACCGTGTGATCATTCGTCCGTCCGAAGCATGTGATTTCGAGTGCATCCCGTTGCGTACCTTTCGGACAAGAATGAATCTACAACAGTTCATTTGTCTCATCACTGACTATACGCTATTGCCCCTCCTGTGGGTCCTTATACCCAGGCCGCTGGCTTTTTGCCTATAAGGTTCTGCTTCAACCACTGTTCCAAGAATTGAAAGAAAGTGCGCCAGCTCCTGTCAAGTAGTTTTGAGACACTGGCCAGACCACCTCTTCTCACATTTTTTCATTGGATGTCAGTTAACCCTTGACTTTCATGGGGAATTTTGTTTCATTTTTACTGCCCAGAATTACATTCTCTGCCTCTACCTCGTAATCATCCATACTGTCAGGGATTTCGCTCACTATTCATACCTCTTGTTTCCTTGCTGTCAACCGACGTTGGCTTGACAAAGACATCAGGATGCACTATCCCATCGAATTCTAAGCGAAAAGAATAAAAGAAATCGAAAATTTTAAAACATCAGGAAAGTCCTTGTATCGAGTATTACTACTGTAGTATTACGAAAAAATCCAGCCATGTGGAGACAACCAAATGATACGTGGAATTTATAAAATCCTGATCCCGGGGCTTTTTAACTCATTAGTCAGACAATTAAGATTTCAGGTACAATAGGAAGGGTCTTTGGTTCTCATTCGTTTCCATTACTCCCATTATATTTTTGTCGCTGCGTAAGCCAGTATTACTTTAACTGCCATATAGCTTGCCATTTGAATTCAGGATATCCGTTATTATTACAACTGATCTGTTGTCAAAGATAATTTTACATACACACACGTATGCGTGCTATGGCATGTGTGTTTCGTATAAGTGATTATTATATACATACATATAATTATAAAATTTATATTCATTATATATATATAAATAGATCACATATAAGTAACTAAAAGTTCATGAAATACACAATCAATTTACATCCTACGGTATTTTAACCAGAGAAGCATGTCGCCTGTTTAGGTGAACCTATAATTTTCTTCGATTGTACATAAATGTCAGAATTGGTAGGATAATCTCGTTATTTCTTTCTTTAATTTTCTGGCGCTTTACCATGTTTGATAATGTATACAAAAATAAGTTTTTGTCTGATAAAAAAATCGTAATATCAATGTCCAAAGAGTTTGTTGCCTTTTTTATACTAAAAGATCAATTGCAAGGTGCATATGGTGACGGATATATAGATATACATACATATATATATATATACGTATATATGTGTATGTATATGTATATATACACTATATATATATACACAGAAAGATATTGATATATATATGTATGTATTATACAATGTATCCTATGTAATATATATATATATATATATATATATATATATATATATATATATATATATATAATGTGTGTGTGTGTGTGTGTGTGTGTGCATTGTGTGTTGTAATATATGTATACACATACATATATATCTATGTATATATATATATATATATATATATATATATATATATATATATATATATATATATATATATACATGAGTATGCACATACAAAAGCGAATGCCGCAGAAAAATAACCAAGCCCTTTGCCTTTTATTCACGCATCGTCGGGGTACAAAATTTTGTGCCCCGACGTTGCGTGAATAAACACGAAAGCGCTGGGTACTGAACTTCCACTTGTTATTTTCCTGTAGTATTCGCGTCCACTAAAATCACGTACATCATCTATGATCTTTTGACTATGTATATACTGTATATATATGTATGTATATATATATATATATATATATATATATATATATATATATATATTTATATTTATATTTATATATATTGACAATATATATATATATATATATATATATATATATATATATATATATATATATATGCTGACAATAACTGTTTCGATAATCTTCAAATAACGGATTCGGCAACCCTGGGTCACGGTAACTATTTTGGATTGGTGGCTTTAATGATATCTTGGAAAGTCGTCATTTTGGCCCAGTGGATGAGGTCATCCTCTGGACAGTTTTTAGGGCTTGCAACTTCATCCCTATGTGTGGTTGCTTTAAAATGGAAGGATGATAACTTCTGAATCCAAATCCACTTAAGAGAATAATTTCATTTTATATGTATATATATATATATATATATATATATATATATATATATATATATATATATATATATATATAAACGTGTGTGTGTTTATATTTATATATATATATATGTATGTTTATGTGTATGCATATATACATTACATATGTATATTTATATGTATGTGTATATATATATATATTATATTTATATACATGATATATACACATATGGGCTGTGTATAATTTTTTCACTCATGTACGCATGACTTTTTCACAGATATTAAACCACAAATATCTTTTTTGTCGAATTTCATTTACCTTGAGAATAACTTACACTCAAAATAAATTATAACTGTTGAGTGCTTCTGCGCCGGCCAGAATTTGGAACGTGGTCTGATTCAGAAACAACGCTAGACAGTGACTGTCTGTCGGTGTTCCTATACCTGGCCACGATTCGAAGCCTGCCCTGTGGAGAAGCACATATAACATTTATAATTCCCTTCGCACGTAAGTTATTCCCAAGGTATAGTGAATTCGATGTTAAACAATATTTTTGGCTTTATATATATATATATATATATATATATATATATATATATATATATATATATATATATATATATATACATACATACATACATACATACATACATACATACATACATACATACACGCATCCTCTCCCCATGGAGAATCTTTCTAACAAACGCAATTCAACAGCGTTCGTTGCTTCTGCCACTGGCGTTCTCGGCGTTGGGTTCAACACCGTCTTCGATTTCTTTTAGACATTCCGACGAGCCAGTGTATAGGGTTCGATTCTTCCCAATCTTATTGAGGATTCTTTGAAGGATTCTCACCATTTTCACTTTCATTGGAGGTGATTGTCCGAGAGAGTCAGGCAAGGTTCCTGTTGTCGCTGTCGGTAGTCTTTGACAGGCCCTTCATATTTCCGTTATGTTTTTTAGGTTATAGTATTTCTTCTTCTTGTTTGTTTCGTCCTGTTTCTTTAAAGTTGCTCCTTATAAATTCTCTTCCACTATTGCTTTTCACCCTTGTTGTTCATCATTTCTTCTTATTTCTACGATTTTTTCCTCCTGGTTTCTGTTTTTTTTTTTCTCCGTCTTATTTTTTCTCCCAAATTTCCACATTACTATTCTCTTCGTCCTCCTCGCCTTCAACGGTTTCCTCTTTCTTTGTTTTAGCAATGAGTATCATTACTACCCTGGCGCTTCATTCATTTTATTTTTTCTATAACTTCAAAATTTTTTGTCTTTCATATCTTCTGACCTTTTTGTCTTTCCTTTTTTTTGGTTATTTTTATTTAAGGCTTATGGTGTGCTAATGTTTCTTTTTTATAATTTTGTTAAATGAAACACCATATTTATACGAAATGATTGCATGAATTCAGTTTTCACTTTTTGGACAAAATGTAAAGACAAACACTATTACTTCACTCGATAACTGTACAGGGAGAATTTTCTTCTTCCAGCAAAGGAAAATATCTTATAGTGTATATTAGTTGTTTCTTTTTCGCGTTTTAGTAAACGAACATCGTATATGACCCATACAAAAGATCCTTTGATATTTTTGTAACATTTTGCCAGTTGAAATAATTCTCTCTCTCTCTCTCTCTCTCTCTCTCTCTCTCTCTCTCTCTCTCTCTTGTTATATACAGAAAAAATTGTTTAGTTGCTGCATTTACTGTAGTATAATTAATCATAATGCAAAAGACATTCCTTGTTGCGAGATAACCCACTTACATCCAGCATTTTTTCAAGTAAAGAAATCCTTCAAAGAATAAAGTTTCAATCATAATGTACCACGAGACTCGTAAAAGCTTTAGATTATATTGCTGAAAGGATAGTAGTCGAGTAAAACTACAACGTAGGAATCGAACTGAAAGTTGAAATAAAGAAAATGGATATACTGTATGTGGACTACTTGCACATACTCACACCCATATATATATATAAATTTTTATCACATCAGTGTGACATTTTATATACACGAACATTCAGTTACAAATGTCGTTTGATATCCAATTCGCTCTACCACGTTTATAATACCGAAGGGGAATTATAATTGATACGTGGTGGACTACGGGGATATGTACGTCAGAGTCGGTATCAACTTATACCATACCTTTTTTGAGAGTCTAGTGGTCTAGAGCGTCACTGAACTTGTTGGTTCTCACTGTTCGGCGGGTCGAGTCCGCCAGGTGACGAACCACTTAATAGTTATAATTCCCATTCGGTATTATATCCGACGTAGAGCGAATTGGATATTAAACGATATTTGTAGCTTAACGTTTGTGTATACATACTGAGATGTTTTTCAACTGAGTAACGTCAGGTAGAGAAACACGGAAACAGTAATAAGTTGTTAATTAGTCGAGCAATACGGTGATATCAAACATAATCACAAATGTTGAAAACATTGTAAGTAATTCTAAGATTGCTGAATAATAAGGGTTAGTACTAAAGTAGACATAAATGATGAAAACATCGATAAAATTATCAATAATTGAAAAGGTAGAATAGAAGTCAATTGGCCTCTTACTGTTGATGTTACAGATATTTTCAATTTATTCATTTATATTTCGTGTTCTTTGGTTTCGGGAATGTTAATTTTACCCTTATTTAAATTAC
Organism: Macrobrachium rosenbergii; assembly: GCF_040412425.1. Taxonomy (NCBI): domain Eukaryota; kingdom Metazoa; phylum Arthropoda; class Malacostraca; order Decapoda; family Palaemonidae; genus Macrobrachium; species Macrobrachium rosenbergii. Next base: position 60,443,397 of record NC_089795.1, read on the forward strand.
TCAAAATCTTATCGCAACGCTTACCTGTTAAACGTACCTTATTGATTAGTCTTTTAAAGTAATAATAATAATAATAATAATAATAATAATAATAATAATAATAATAATAGTACTTTATTTTTGGTCTATCACAGTCATCCTATTCGACTGGATGGTTTTTATAGTGTGGGGTTCCGGGTTGCATCTTGCCTCTTTGAGTCCATCACTTTTCCCTATGTTGCGCGTTTCAGCACACTACACTCTTCTGCATGGGTCCTGGAGCTGCTTGGCATCTAGTTTTATAGATTCCTTTCAGGGATCAGGGATCTAGTGTTCCTATGATTATGGGTACAATTTCCACTGCCATATGCCATATCCTTCTTATTTCTATTTTCAGGTCTCGATACTTATCAGTTTTTCTCTTTCTTTCTCATCTTCTCTGATGTCCCCATAGTATTGCGAAATCAGTGAGTGATACTCTTCTTGATTTCGTCCAATTAACGTCACGTCTGGTCTGTTGGCGTATCACCCATGTCTGTTCTGATACCATAGTCCCTAGGATCTTTGCCAGTCATTTTCTATCACTCCCTCCAGGTTTGTTTCTTACAGAGCTCCAGTGGAGAGCTTTTGCTACTGAATCATGCCTCTTTTTGCACTGGTTCTATGCAAGCGCCGGACATTCCGCTGCTGTAGTTTTATGGTCTTGGCTTTCTTATTGCACTTCCCTGCATGGGTGAGAATGTTATTTCCATGTATTGTTCTTTGGACATACCTGGTTCTTAGGGCCTGTTTTTGTGCCGCTGTTAGGATTCCTTATGTTCCCTTCTTGAGTTCTCACCTCTGTAGCCATTGCCATGTTTCATCGCTGCCAGTTCTTTAGTCTGTCTCATGTACTGTCCGTGCATTGGTTTTGTTATTGCCATTCCTCTGTTCTGTTTCATTCTCCTGTCTGTATGTTCTGGGTCTTCGTTGGCTTTTCATCAGTCCTTCTTGCCACTCCTTAGCCATTATTATTATTATTATTGTGTTAATTGTGTATTATTGTTCTTATTATTATGCCTGGGCTTTCTGAGAGCAGTCCTCATATGCTCAGTCAAACATTCATTTTTCATATTAGGAATACGCCATTAGTCACCCAGATTGGTCTGTTAGTTTATATGTAGTCGTTACTTCGTTTCCATTTTTTCTAGTCGTATTCTTCTCCTTTTGCAGAATCGGAGGTTGGACTGACAGCGGCGAAGGGTCACCGTCTCCGGCAAGTAGCATTGGAGGTTTAGGGTCCATGGTGGAAACCCCACCGGAACCTTCCAGACCCGCTCCAGTGCTGGACAGGAGGGACTCTAATCGCTCTCTAACGGGGCGAATCCAGCGCCGGGACTCTAGTAAGGTAAATGTGTTGCATTATCATTATCTTTCGCCACACCCTACATAGTCAGTAATGAATAAAGCATCTAACTGACGTTACACTCTCACTAAAAGTAAGGGTGAACATTGCGCAGGTATTACAGATTAAAAAAATGTAATTAAAGTGTTCATTTAGGAATATTTGTGCAAATAAACTAGCATTTGTAAAGAATATAATACTGAGATTACTTTCCTTTGAAAAAACTTAAATTGCACTACGTCTCATGAAGATTCAAGTGCTGCGCACTTTTAGTTTTGTCTCTTGGCAGCACAGTGAATATGTACGTAAGGTTGAAAAATTATAATTGCAATAATAACAATTCAAGTATAGAAGCCTTCACAGATAGGCTACTTCTCTGAGACAGCAGGTACCACAGATGAATATCTTGGGAAAAAGTGTCATTTACTAACGATGGTGTGATTCGTTTTTAAGTAATGCAGAGGGTTTATACAGTGACAAGGAAATATGAGTTATACATAGTGAAGACCTAGGATTGTATCTGCTTAGGTTAGGTCTGGAAATAAAATTCTAATTACTTCACATTATATGGTTAGAAGCTAATTGATTTTAAAGCTACTTACAGAAGAAGTTCAGTAAGTTTTAAGAAACGAAAGGGGGAGATTCAACAAAAAGACCTAATATAAAAAAAACAAATTTAATAATTCAGTGACGAGGACGGCTAATTATTATTTACAGTAATAATGAAGATATGTGATATCTTCGACATCCTCTGCCAGTGTAAGCCAAAATTTCGGCAGCTTTTACATTTGCAATAGTATTGGAAGAAAACTAAATTTTCTCCCTTCCTTCCAGGAACTTTTAGTGGCCTCTCAGCAGGGAAGTCCGAAAAGAGGTTCAACCAACCCCTTCAGAGCCTCATGGATTCCACCCGATGAGTCCTCAGAGGTCACGATAACCCAGGAAACCTCCATAGACATGTCCGCAACCTCCACTTCTTACTCGTCTGTTGGTGGTCACCGCTCCACGTACGCACCTTTGTCCGAAGGGAGCAAGAACATCTTCGATGTCGAGAGAAACGTCAACGGACCTATTCCAGAATCTACTCCGTCAGTACCACAGGAAACGATGGATTTGCTCAGCCATGAGAGTCCAACATCCTCCGGGAGAGACAGGCTGGAGGACGCGGTGACTTCCTCCATTAGTACAGGCAGCAACCAAGATCTAAGTGGCGGCCGAAGACACCAGACTGCAGGAGAGAAGATGTTCCCTAGTAACACGACATTTAGTGGTGGGGGTGGGGGTGGAGATGCCAGTGGTGGGCGTTTATATGAGAACACTGAAGAGAAGAGATTCAAATCCGAAGATATTTTTGACAAAAGTAGTAGTAGTAGTTATTTAAGTGCCGGACAGAAGATTTTTGGTAGCAGAGACGAAAGTGATGATAAAGATGTAAGCGCAGACAGAGCGGTAGGTGATCGCAGTACTGCAGTTAGTGCAGACCTTAAAGTAGGTGAAAAGAAGGCTGTGGATGATAGTAGTACAAGTGCAGGGCAGAATCTTATGGCTGTGAGCAAAGAAAACACTACCATACAGCGATTGACTCGCACTGAGGACCTTTTGATAGTGCAGCCACAAATCCTTACACATACCTTAACCTTAATGCACAAAGCACTGTTACAAATAACAGATACGATACCAGAAACTTTAACTCTACTCTTTATGGAGACAGTAATTACGAAACTAAAAACATTTTCAATACCAGCAAAGAGACTGTGAATGAAGTGTTCAGTAACAGTATATCGAACGAAAGAGAAAGTAGCCCCCTGTGTGCCATAAAGGATGATAAACCAAGCAAAGAAGACGTAAAGGGTACTGCTGGGGAGAATATTATTTCTGAGGTAAGTTGTAATTTGTTCCTATGGCCCTTTTATTAATGCTGTTATTCGTATTCAAAAATTCATATGGCATGTAATGGCAAGAGATTAAATCTTTTCAAAGCTCTTCTACTGTGTAAAAGAATTCGTAGCGTTTGCTGTGAATCAGTTTTTTCTTTTCTCTGTATTCAAAAATCAAATTGTTTCTTACTTCTTGACGACGTCATTTAAATTATTTATTCATGAAGCTACTTCGAATGAAAGATAAATTATTCAGTAATCTTCTACGATCCCTCGCCGCCCTTTTTATTTGAGGAGGCAAGCTCTTAAGGTAATTAAAATTGACGAACGTAGATGAAAGACGGGTAGATATCTTGCATAAGGAAATCTCTTGTTATGCGTGAACTTTGGAACCGTTACGCATTTATTATTTCCGAACTATCTATGATAATCCCTCTTAACGAATCTTATTTCCCGTTTCATATGTGTATCCATTTTTTATATGTCGCATTGACTGTCAGTGATCATGGTCATCAGTTTTTTTTTTTTTTTTTTTTTAATTCTCCACTTCAAAGGCATAACTATTCTTTTACTTCCTGAATTATCATGAGAAAACTGTCGCAAGTACACGTAGGTTTCTGTCAAACTACAGGGGAAGATATTAGAATCACTTATTTTTATTCGTAGAGGAAGGATAAGTTGCAGAAAAAGATGATGGTAAGGTAGGGGTGGACCTGGCGGTGGGGGTGAACGACAATGGAGAGAGTCTTGTAGGAATGTATTTCGGAAGAGACTTTATTTGTTGGACGCAGGTTTCCAAAGATTATTCGTATTTTACTTCAGAAAGAGAAAATGATGAGTTAAGTAGTTTGCTAAATTATGTACTAGTGTATAGTAAATGAAAAAAAACAAATGTTTACGTAATTGTAAGGAGAGGAGTGATTGGAGGTAGAGCAAAGGTTGTAAATGTACATGTTAAGAGAAATGAGCTTGATGAGAAATGGAAAAATATATCGAGAAATGGTTGAAGTATGAGCTAGGTCTCAAATCAGAGGGATGGAAGGAATAGACAGGATTGTGTAAGGTTTCATAAAAGGGTTAGAGACGGGAATTAACACAGTGAGTTGTCAAATGAGGAAATGACAGGTTTAGTAAAGTGAAGAAAGTAATTTAATTATTTGATGTTCAGCTGCAGGACAGAAGAGGGGATCGGATACCATATGCAGAAGCGAAGAGGAAGGCCAAAAATATGAATATGAGAGAAAAAGAGAGTAAGAACTTTAGGGAGAATTAGAAGGTGTTCTATAGTGAAGAAAAGGAAGTGTGAAATGTCAATAAACAAATTAATCTTAGAATAAAAAATAAAATGGAGAGATTGTTTGTAAAATGAATGCAGTCCTTTGGCCGGTGGAGTGGGTATTTTGAAAATGTGATGAATTTAGAAGATAGACAAGAGGCAGAGCTGAATAATTGAAAAGTGAAAAGGATTAATGCGAGGTTCAGAACGGTGGGAAAAGTGACTGAGGAAGACGTTAGAAGGACAGTTAAGATGCTGAAGAATGGAAAGACACCCGGAGTTTACGGGATGCTTTAATATGTTGGTGAAGGTTAACTGAGTGGCTTTGCAAGGTGTGTCTGGAGGACAAAAAGGTTTGAAAGGAATTGGTGAAAGGTAAATTTTTCTTTTGTATAAAGAGCGAGTTGATAAGTGATACAGTAACCATTGCAGGAGCATAACATCACTCTTGATGTTGTGCTCCTACATTGGTATACCAGGGAAGGTGCATGGATCAAAAGTGTTTCTCATGAAACAATTAGGTGAAAGGTTTGAAAGTAAGAGAGAAAGCTTTATGTAGAATACATAAACTAGAATATGTATTTAAGATAAATGGCGGCGTGTTGAGGTATGTAGCATAGAGAATAAGTAGTTGAGAACAAGTAAAATTTATTGAAACGAGAGCAACTGGTTTGACGTAAAAGTAGGTCTGAACAAGGGTGTTTTTGCCATCAAGGCTGCATTAATCTGGATCAAATGATGCAAGAAGTAGGAAAAAATGAAATCAGATAACGGTACAAACTTGTGGGTAAAAATATGGTTCATGGATAGTGTGAAATAGTTTATGTTTGCAAATGATACAATATTGATTAGAGATAGTGATGAGAAAGTACTGAAACTATGGGAAGAGTTTAAAAAGCATTTTCAAGAAGAAAAAATTAAGAGCAATTGTGTATAAGAGTTATGTGGTAAGGGTAAATGAAAACCTAGAAGATGGATCAGTGAATGTCGATATGGATGGTGAGGCAATGCTAATGGTCAGTTTGCTTAGGTATTGGGTAGTGCAGTAAATATAACAAATGATAGTAAGCTTAGAGAAGTGGTGAGTCATAGAAAAAGTGAAGCAAAGAAGGTAACAGTGTGAGAGCAGAAGATTTAGAAGAAGCTTGGAGTGTATGTGGAAACCAAGGTGGGAACGAGCAGGCTCTCTATTTTGGAAGAGAAGGGTACATATTAAATGCGAATGAGATCAATAAAAGGTTGAAGCTATTGAGATTTATTGTATGCATAGTATATAAGGCAATATGGGAACTGATCGCGTGAGAAATATGGAATATATAGAAATTGTAAAATTGTTGACGTAGATGAAAGGTTGGATCGGAATGTTTTGAGATGGATTGGGCATGTAGAAATAATGGAGGCAGTAGGTTATTGAAAAGAATGTATAGGAACACGTAGAAAGTGTTGTATACATGGTGTAAAAGGACTTGCCTTACAATCCAGCGACATTAACCTTTCATCTATTTCGTTTATGGATAAAACAGATAATAGGTAAATAACTAACTGCAGGTGCAATAATTGGACAGTAACACGTGTGATCGCATTTCCTCCTTTCCCATGTAATGCTACTAAAATATTTCGAGCACCGTCAGTCGCCAGTTACCCAATAATTTGGGAGATGTGCGCGGAAGAAACAGTAATCTCCTTTGGCGAAAGCTGTTACAATTGAGGGTCTTCGCTGATGCCTTCAAGGGCTAATGATCGGAAGCGTTTGTTTACGCGGTTGCTGTTCTTTTGTCGGCAGAGTGTTTCTCCCTAATGGACGACCATTATATGTGATGAATGCCAGCTTCTCCCTTATCTTCTTCCTTTCATTATGATGCGGAAGTGGTCTGTTCTTATATTTGTTTTTCAAATGATTTTCGTTCTAGAGGAAGAGCATGAAAACATTAATTATATAAATAGAATAGGTAAGACATAGGTAACTACATATACAGTACATAGCCAGGTAGGTACGATTTTTAAAAAACACGAGAGAGAGAGAGAGAGAGAGAAAGATGCAGTGTGGAACGCTGTAGAAAACAATTTGAACAGAACGATTGGAAAATGTATTTAGTTTTTACAAATGTACTTAATATTTGCATAGATGGAGTAATGAGAGGGTTCAACTAAAGGAATGTAATGTTGTTGCAGAAATCTTGGCTTAGAATATGAGAGTGTATGGAGTGTGAAATAGATTATGTTTGTGGGTGATACGGTTTTGTAAGAGGACGCTGAAAGTGAAATTTAGTAAGAGAAAGGTTTTATAGGCGCGTGAGAGATGGAGCAGTGAGTATTAGTATGGATATTGGAAGAATGGAAATGGTTTATTCATGCAGGTATACAAGAGTAAATGTGACCGATGACGGCAGAATGAGTGAAGAGTTTAATCCCCAAATAGGTAAAGAAAAAAAGGTAGTAGGTAGTAGGAGTAGTGCAAAAGTCTTTGAAGAGTAGAAGAGTGGCTGTGGAAGCAAAAGCTGGAACACATGAAAGCATGATAGGGTCACGTCTCCTTTACGGGTAGGATGCCTGAATGATGAATGATAACGAGAGAGGAGAACAACAGAAGTTAAGATGAACAGTTTCTGCGGCATATGTGGAATAAAAAATGGCTGGAAGGGATAGAAATGTAGGGTTACGAAGACTCAGTAAAAAGGGTAGGATAGATGAAAAGGTGGTTCATGGTGCTTCGAGATGGTTTGCTGAAGTAGGGAAATGGAAAATAATAGGTAAGTGAAAAGGGTGTATAATGACAAAGTATTGGTAACTAGGAGAAGGAGGCCGAGAATTTGCTGGGGTTGAAGATGTGTTGATGCAGAAGAGCTTTAGTATTCATAAATCGCTAGAGTATGTGTGCAAGATAGAGTGGGGTAATGGTTATTCTGCGCATTGCTGAAGAGGCGTTCGTGTAGGTATATGGACTGGCTAAGGTAAAGGAAGTTTCCTCCACATGATGTTCATCCTTAATCCGCAGTTGAAGGATGAACGAATCAAGAACTTTTATATTTTACTCTAAAGTAAATATAACTGTTTTGTAAGTGAAAACAGTTTATTGGCGAAAATATTTAACGTAAAGAAAGATGAAAGTTTATAAGAAACAATAATTTGTCTGTCCCATGTTCGTTGTTTTGATTCGCATTCAATAAAGCGCCATCCATATCCATGCGAGGAGTAATCCGGGCGTAATCTCTTTCAAAAGAACCATCAGTCAGGAGATTGAGAACCGGTATAGTCCGATTTCGGGTGTAGTGTATAAGGCCCAGAGGAAGTTGAAACTTTCGTTTTAAGATTGAAAATATTTTGTGATATTTCCTAGAGTGATATTTTTTAATTGGTAAAAGCTATATTTTTCTGTCTGTTGCATGATGGGAAAATATAAAGTCTTCATTAGGTTAAAGAGTACCGTTGTCGATTTTTATGTTTTGTATCTATTGACTGTTTTTACTGATATTGATGAAAAATTAGAGGTTGAAATTCCTTCTTTTTCCTTTCAAGAACTTTTTCTAATTTAACATTTGAATCCCTTTCGCGGATTCTTCTAAACGAGCAATGACCTTTGGTTAATATTAAGTGGATTTATATCGAGGAAACCGAAATCAATTCGGACATTAGCTTAGACGCCGTTAGGACTTCTCTTCAGGTGATGATGAAATTTATTCTTTACTTAAGACAGTTCAAAAAGCCATGAAAAAGATACAAAGGTACGAAGAAGTTCGAATAATATATTGATTTATTGATTTTATGTAACATGCCGTAACAACAGCTATTGTCATCGGCGCGTTCAAAGGATTTAATCACTCTTCTAACGAAATTTATGTGGGCCGCTTCATCTTACATTTTGGTGTTCGCATTAACGTACGAAAACCTCCCACGTTGAGATTAGAAAAACGCACTGATATTCCCACGGAATATTATCGTCGAAGATTCCACAGGGAGTCAAGAGCAGGAGCTTCTGATAGTAATCTTAACTCGGTGATAGCTTGAATCTCAAAGTCACATTTGGTATTGAAGTGATTCCTTGTATTAAACATATAAGTCCCGCTATACATGTTTTACACGAAGGTTATAATACACTCTATAGTAGCACGTGAAGTATATGAAATGCCTCATTGAGATAGCTCTAAGGTTTCACCGTAGAGGGTCATCTCAAATAAAAGCATACGAAACAGTTGAGGGTCATCTCAAATAAAAGTATACGAAACAATTTCATCAAAACTTTAGTGGAGAGATGGCACAATTCTTTTTTATTTCATATAATTAAAATTCTTAACAACCAATAAATCGCTTATAAGTAATATTGACAAAAATCGTAATAAAAATTAAAAGAGAAAAAATGACGCAATGATAAGAATCTGAGTGTCGGAAGTAGATCTGATCTCATGAGTTTCTCATGAAAACAATTGTATCAATCTTATGATAAGAAACTCTTTACATTGTTATGCCATTATGATGGTTTCTTTGGATAGTAGATATGGACTGGTCGTAGTCTCGGTCTTACAAGAGATTTATATTATTATTATTATTATTATTATTATTATTATTATTATTATTATTATTATTATTATATAATCCGATTGCTGCTACAGTGCCATTCGGTTTAAAATACTCTTTTTTTGTTCTTCTGATGATGTCTTTTTCTTCTTTTGTCCCAATTCCTCTGCTGCTTCCGTTGCCATTTCTGGTTCTCCTCCTGACGTTTCGTTCCTCCTAGGAACATCTTCTGAGGTCCGATTCCAGTGAGAGTCTGTGTTGGAATGACTCCTTTTGCTGTTGTTGTTGCTGTTTAAGATTGTAGAAATAAAGAATATGCTTGGGTATATAAAAGGATGAGTGAGTAGCTTGATGTAAAAATATGGCTGAGGCAAGGATGTGGTATTATCCTCTGGCTGTTTAATATTATCATAGATGGAACTGTGCGATAAAATCAGAAAGAGTGCAATAGACAGAGATGCAAAGTCGTGCGATAAGAAGATTGGGTGTGAAAGGAGTATGGAATACCTAATGTTTGGAGATGATATACAGATGGCTCGTTGGAGGTTAGTGCCGTCAATACACCTCACCGTAGGCATTGCAGCGTCCTTTCGGTCCCTAGCTGCAATCTCTTTCATTCCTTTTACTGTACCTCCGTTCATATATCTTTCGTCCATCTTACTGCCCATCCTCTCCTTACAATTATTTCACAGTCGATTGCAAAGCTTTCCTCCTGTATCACCTTTAAAATCTCGTTTACTGTCAGTTTCTGTTTAAGTGCTGAATGACCTCATAAGTCCCTTTGGCTTAAATTTTATATTCCAGTTACAGTCACGAAGCACAGGTGATTAGGGATATTGAAGGGAAATGGTATGAACAAGTTTGAAAACGTTTGCGAAAGGAAAAAGTTGAGTAAATGTGACTGAAAGTAAGGGTGTGACAGTAATGAGAATCAGAAATATGTAGTAATGAGCACAGGGAAGTTAGACAGATTCGAGAAAAGAGAATATGATTTGCAAGCGTTAATATGAAGGAGAGGAACCCCTAGAAAGGACTCAATAAATGACGTGACGGAGGTACCAGAAAGGAAGCACAAGATTGCTTGCGAGATAGAATGTGTAAGGGATTCAGCGTGCTGCTGGTGAGCCATTTTTGTGTGTGTATGAAGCGGGTGATATGGGAGTTTTCTCTGCTAAGTCATTCATCGACCCAGATCACTTTAAGAGTGAATGTGACAATGTCCATTCAGAAAGGCATAAATAATGATATATATATAATATATATATATATATATACAATATATATATATATATATATAATAAAAGGTATATTATAAGAACTCAAGGAAGTCATCTAGTAATGACGGTGGAAAGCTTTATTTCACTGAGTGGTGTTCATAAAAAAAATTTTACAGAAACAGGAACATTCAGCTGGTTAAAAGCGCAATGCCCTTTTCTGATGGATGGTGTGAAAAATGTATAGCCGTCATATTTATATGAAAAGGTTTACAAAGGAGAAATAATTATTGGATTAAAGTTCAAGTTTCTCAGTGTGTGGAACTTTTATCTTCAACTTATTTTCATGAAGACCTTATGTACTGAAACGGTTTCCATTAACACAGGGACAATTTCATATTAACTGGTTTCTTAATTAGCTCTGATGTATGCTATTTTAAACATTGATAAGGGTTGTGGGTATATTTGAAATTACGAAGTTATGGTACGGGTACATCGAAATTTTTAGTTTGAAATAAATTGGCCTACTATTAAACAGAAATTCGAATTTGTTATGCTCAACTTATATAGCAGGTCTTGAGAATGTTTGCATGGAATATTCCATAACTCTCATAATTAACTCTGTAGATCCAAAGATAATATTGTGATATCGTTCATGACAACTGTGATTTCTGGAATATGATTTTCAGACTTTCTGTTGTTTTATTTTTGTGAGTTGTTTATAATATCAATATGAAGTAAACTGATCTTTGAAAATCAAATCTTTTCTTTCGATGGCCGTTATAATTTAAAAGTAGATTGACGAGTGAATAGTTCCTACGTGCTGTAAGAATTTGTTCGTCAAAGTTTCATGTTGTAGATTTTAAAATAAAATGCAAACATTTGTCGTCTCTGACTTTTGAGCCATGTGAGTGACAAAGCCGTCTCAAATTTCCATTTTTCCCCCAGTGGCAGACTACAGTACTAAAATGTCAAAAGTATATGAGTAAACGACAGTAAGATTGCTGGATTAATATAGTAGTAGGCTTTGTTTCTACATCTCTTTGCACACACACATACACTCATATATATATATATATATATATATATATATTGATATGTGTGCATGCATGTGTGTGTTTGTGCTTCTGCAGTTCGGTGTTTCGAACTTATATATCTCTGTCTGTCAGTATATATTTATGCAGGTATTTGTGCGTGTGTCTGTTTAAATATGGAAGTCTTGCCATGAAAAAGTACATGTTATTAATAATTTTCTCTTTATCTTTTTTTTTACAAATAGGTTAACACCACGACCTCAGCGCGTCTGCCTTCTGCGAAGGATTCTCTAGTGTCAACCGACCTCCTTGGATCATATGACATCCCTGATACGCCTCCGAACACTGCCACCAACGCCCCAGCATCTCCTCAGATTCCTGCTAGACTGGCGGAGGTCGAAGTCGGTCTCAGGCTTCTTGGAGTAAAGCCGGAGAGGAGTAGAGATACTTCACAAGACTGGTGGCCCACGGAAAGCACTTTCTCCAGTACTTCCTCCAGATCTCTCTTTAGCGACCAGAGTTCCTCAAGTGCTGAGGAGGAGAGTAAGAGAGTTAGGGGTTCGTTATCAGGTAGTGTTTTGGCCAGAGATAAAGCATTAAGTAGTGTCGATGAGGAAAGTGCTTTCACCTCAGAGAGTAAACTCAGTGACGCAACTAGCAGTGAAACAAGTGTGCTAGGTGGGGGAACAACGGAACAAGCCTCAACGGACAGTGTAGAATCTGAGGAAGACGCCAGCACTAGACGTGTCAGAGAGTACATAGCTTCTTTGAGTGCCCGTTTGCGGCAGTTGCCAGACGAAAGTAGTCTTACCAGTGGCTCCGACTTCTTATCAACGCCTCCCACATCTGCCACTTTCCCAATCACTCCGCCGAACTCGGCGAGGATCCTTGGGGAAGGGTCAACAGAAACCCCGCCCAATTCCGCCAGCCCTTACAGCCCTTTTAACAACCCTAGGACCTCAACTAGTACCCCTCCAAGTTCTGCTACTTACCGCCATGTGTTCGGTAGCAGGAGAGCCTCGGCAGATGCTTCGCCTTCACCTGTATCTCCGGGTATCTTCAACCTCTCTATCAACAGACGTTTATCTCTAGACACTCCTCCTAATTCTGCCGACCTTATCACAGCCACACCCCCGAATTCAGCCTCCTCACAAGTCATGTTTGGAGAAACACCGCCAAGTTCTGCAGGATTCTCAAGTACTCCGCCGAGCTCGGCCGGACTTGGCGGGAGTTTCGATACTGGTTTGGCGGGAATGCCCGGCCAGACGCTGAAGAGAGCTGTGTCCTGTGACTCCGTCAGTTCTGATACTTCTGTTACTTTAGGAGAGCTTGAAGACACGAGCGGCCAGGTCACAGGATACCTTTCCATACAGCTCGTCTATGACAGGTAAGTACAGGTGTAGTCCTCTTGTTCTCCACTTTTTCTTTATTCTTAATATTGCCCAATAAAGACAGACAGGAGTACAAAATACAGGTGTAGTTGATGTAACCAGTAATCGAACATCGTAGAAGGGCCTGGTTGAGTGTGTCATGATAACTTTAGTAATCAAAGTCAAATTTTAAGTTGAGTTTCTTCTAAGAGACTAATTAGGGTAATCAGATGAAATTGATTAGAGGATAAGATTATTTACAGTCGCTAAGAGTTTTTATTTTTACAGTAGAATAAAAAAGGAAGCTTTTAAAAGCTGTAGTAATTTACTCAAAATTATGAACATATGAAAAAGATCACGCATTCATTGCATTAAGTCACTCTGGTACCTCCAAAATTATAAGCTGGGCAAACTCACTCGAAATGAATAATGATATAATGAACTGTTGAAATAGCATCTAAGTTTTGAACGTTTACTATTGTTAAAAAGTGAAGAAGAGAGGTGTATAGTTTCTTTTTAAGTCTTAGTATGAAAAATGAAACTGATGTTAGTAAGAATGTTATTGTCTCAAGAGTCTTACAGAACAAAAGAGCGCATGGAACTTTGTAAATGAATGGTAGAACTGAAACACGCATACTATTAAATAAATCCCGTCTTCAGACGCGCTTGTGCACATAAGCACATACTACATTAGCTAAGTAATGAGACAGAACACATTTCATTCTTTACCTTTGCTTTATATCTGAAATCCAGTATATCATTTTGACCAGTCTTCCTTACCATACTTTTCTAACGGCACTGTTTGCTTTCATGTATGTACTGAATAAAAACGAAAATAATGAAAAGGTTGATCACACTCGTGAACCTCATTCCTACTTTATGTCCGGGAGTGTACTTATTTATTTCATCGTCTCTTAGCCACGTAAAATAAGTGTAATCCTTCGGGCCAGCCCTAGGAGAGCTGTTAATCAGCTCAGTGGTCTGGTAAAACTAAGCTATACTTACTTACTTTTCACACTTTTGCTCCAGAATTTGCCCCCTCATTCCCAGAGAATTTTAAGAATGCCAGTTTTTCCCAGGTTGTTAAAAAGCGCTCCACCTCTCCTGAAGGATACTGATGTCGGGGTTACTGCTATATGTAAGGATGATTTCCCAAGAGGAATTTAGGATGTTTCGGTCTAAAATTCCTACGCTCTTCCATTGGTATTTACAAATGGTTGACTTTGTTTACATTATGATACTGAATAAATGAATATCTAAGTACTTCACGTTGTGCATTACTTATTGGTGAATGAATAAATTATTACATGGTTTTCACCAGTTAGTATCTAATAAAAAGCGATACTATCATTTATAGAAATAACTATGAAAATATTTTTTTTTTATCTTCGAAAGCCCTCTGAAACTTGGATTGAGTCCTTTCTTTATTACATGGCCTCGTCGTCCTTCAGAAGTAGGCCGAGTTCTCTCATCATTTGTTACCTTGTGACTTTGGCAAAAAAGGGGCGATCAAAAGCCACCCTTTTTCATCTCAGGGGCTTTTAAGGAAACTTTACATCGCTTTCCACTCCCATTCTTACTCCCTAAGTGTGGCTGTCAGGCGTTTTTTTTTTTCAACTCCTTCTCCCGTTTAACCCTTGAGGTTCGCTAAAAGGGCTTTGGTATAGCGGAATGGAGGTGTATTGGTCGGATTCTGTCCTTTAGAAATCCCCCGCCCTCACCCCCCAACAAAAAAAAACACCCGTCGGGAACAGGTCATGGATCGGGGCATATTATACTCCATCCCTCCCTTGATCAGAAATTCGAATGACAGCTGTCACGCAGCAAGAAAGGCAACACGTCAACCATATTTGTTTTGCGTCGTCCGAAATGTTTCTTTTCTCTTTAGGAAGAGAAATTATTTAGATATATATATATATATATATATATATATATATATAAATATATATATATATATATATATTACACACCTTTATTTGACATGCATTCATTATATATATATATATATATATATATATATATATATATATATATATATATATATATATATATATATATATGTATATATATATACATACATATATTGTATAGAGAGAGAGAGAGAGAGAGAAGAGAGAGAGTGAGAGAGAGAGAGAGAGAGAGAGAGAGAGAGGATATGAAAGCTCATGAATATGTTCAGGGGTTTATTTAGTAAGATAAAGTGATATCACACAAGTAATTCTTTATATGCGTGTTTATGTTTTTATGTTCATTGTTAAAGTTAAGTAGTTCGATATTTTTATTTGCCACAAAGTAGTGGTAGATTTAATGTTCCGTCATGCTTCTGTGTATCATTAGGTAGTATTCTCTCACTTATCGTAAACGGTATGGTCGCTAGAGGAACATGATAATTTGGTCACAGTCTAATAGCCATTAAATAACATGAGATTTCAATAACTTCACAGTATGTGGAAAACGAATGAAATTTATTCCGATTTACAGTTAGAGCTTTATTTCAAATCCACTTTTCGGCTTTTGTACCATCATATTAAATGACAAACGGGGTTCGTTTTTTATCATTCATTCTTATATGTACCTTGAATTTTTTGGAGGTATGTCATTATCACTGTGAGAAGTGACTTTTCTTTGAAAAAAGAAAACTTCGTACGGTATTTCAGTAATTTTTCACGTTTTGCAAATTAGTATAGGGATTAGGACCACCGTAATACTTTTTTATAAGTATCAGATCTTCCTTAACAATTTTATTTTGGTGGCGAATCGTCAGATGATAAATGCGACATTCCTACTTTTTCCTGTTCAGCGAAAATTTCAAATGAAGCTGTTTCATCATATCGTGTTTAGCGTGAAATGTGAAAATTTAATTGGTTATAGAAACTAGTATGATGAGTAACGGCCAGTGATATGAGACATAAAATTGTAATTTGTAGGTTGTTGCCACTGACTGCTCATGAAAGGGGTAAAGTCTGCAGTTGTCGATGATATATTTTTGCATAATTGTCTTTCTTGTCATCCATTATTTTTTCGCCCAACTCCGTCTGGCAGATCTATTCGCATTGGTCAAGGAGGGGCAGAAGCAAAAGATATGTCATTGCACTGTGCACAGTTCCTCATCCTTACTCAAGCTAGAGACAGGGAGAACTAGGTAATGGTTTCTTATGGATCAGTAGGTAGGCCTAGGAGACACCCAAAATGCTCCATCCCCAGTTCGCAGAAACAGTTAGGCTGTGTTGCTTTGTCTCCGGACCACCTCGATGTGAAGTCTACGCAACATTATTGAACAAAAAAGTAAGAAAATGGAAGGCATATAAAGAAGGGAAGAGTAACAAATACACCTGCTTTTTTATGACAGTCCAAGATCTTCCACCACTCATCGAACGACAAGAAGAAAATCATATAAATAAAAAGGTTGCAGAGGGCAAACAATAAACGTAACCGAAAGAAGCATGATGAACCAGGTTCATATAACTAAATTTACATGATCGGACGGCTAATATTCATTTTGTTTCCAAGTACTGTTGGAGGAATTGTCATTTATTTTGCTCTGCATTTGTTATTCCTGTCCTCAGTTTTCAAACCTATCGCCCATAACGGTAAAGAATGTAACATAAATTTGTTGTTTCTATGGGAACATGCCGTTTTTCCATCAGAGCTTCAAGAATGTCTTAGTTTAGTCACTAAGTGGTCTAAGAACAAGGATTTTTTGGGGAGCGGTTTGGTTGTGGGGGGGATGTGTTGGGGGTGTGTCGGAGGGGAAGTAGATGGATGGAAATGGAAGAAATTAACGCACCTCTGCCCGAAGGTGATGAGAGGACTGTTTATTTATTAAGAAAGATGGGAGAAAGAATGTAGTAAAGAGATCGTTTCCAAAGTTTACATTAAGGAAATAGTGGATGATTATTACTTTCACTCTCCACTATGATAATGGTATTTCCTCATTGTTTAATGTAAGTTTATTTTTTAGTTCATGTGTTAACGATTTGAGATTGCGTCATAATAACGTCTATTATAAGTTAAAATTATCGTATAGCCTGTTATAAGCAGTTAAAATTTTAATGTAGTGAATAATACAAGCAGATTTTGATATGGAAAACTTGAAAATTCGTAGCCGTCTTTGATAAGATTGCTCACTCATATGATTGACTCAAAACCGGTAAAATGAAGTAAGAACAATTCTTCCCTAATTAAATACCGTTCTTAACAAGCCTGCTTTGAGAATATTGAAACTCCTGAATATACGGAACTTTAAACCTGTTTAATATCCCTGAAATGCTGAATGCTGAACCCTAATATTGATTCTGTCCACTGAACCCCTACAATGCTGAACTTGAATGTGGACTCTAATGTTATACCAGTTGAGCGCCGAACCTTCTCAACACTGAATTTCTTGAATGTCAAATACGATTACTAAACTTCATGAATACTAAAGTACCTGATGCTGAACCAAAGTATTGATCCTCCCTATTGAACGTCCGTCATTCACTTACCTTTTCCGTCATTTAGAATGAGGAGGGACTCGGATGAAGGGGTCTTACGGTGGTGCTCTTATATCCGAAATCCATAATTACCAAGGGATCTGAAATCAATTTGTTTGCGTGATAAAGCCCGGGATGCTGCTCATGCCTCTCGGCATCCCCTTTATCTACGTCACGTGGAAATAAATGATGCCTTTTTTTTTCATTTATTTGAACAGCTGTAGGGAAAAAATCTGTAATTTGTATAGTCTTAATTGTGATCATTTAAAGTTTCTTAGCTTTGTAAGGTACAGGAAAACATGCTCATATATATATATATATATATATATATATATATATATATATATATATATATATATATATATATATGTATATATATATATACATACATATATATATATATATATATATATATATATATATATATATATATATATATATATATATATATATATATATATATATATATATATATATATATACACATACTTATATATATTTTCATATGGACTGGATAACTTTATATATAAATCAAATATTTCTGTATGTATGTTTATTTAAACATACAGCCATGCCATGATTTCATCTGCTTATCCTAGTAAAGAGTTTTATAAGAGATTTATCTTCATTTGAATAATACTCAGTGGATTATGAAGCGGCACCTTTTCCCCCCTTTCTCTCTTTTATATACTCTCCTCGCCGTTCCATTCCTTCTCGCTTTCCTCTCCAAATCAACGTCCACTATCCATCCTCTAGTTGAATTGGCAGTCCTGCAGTTATTGTTGCCCGTGCATGTTTTATTAGCTCCGCCATGTCAATCAGTTTTTCTCTGAAATATTGCGGAGTGGCGTCATTTCTCCGAACGTTTTCAGTAAATGATGATTTTAATCGCCATGCTTTCCCATTCCGAGTATGTAATGAAATATTACTATTGTATGCAGTTTCACCTTTTAAGTAGACGTTTTTCTTCAGATTTTTAAAAATACTTATTGATAATCCTCCCAGATATATATATATATATATATATATATATATATATATATATATATATATATATATATATATATACACACACACACATGCATATTCAAATGTCGCTTGGGAAAATGAAGCACTAGGTACAAATCGTTTTGTTTCCTAGGATATCTGCATAAGGACTGATGCATAGTGGTTGAAAATTACGATACATATGCTAGAGTGACATTACAGCACGAGCGGACATACATATGGCTGGAGAACACATATTCACACCTGATAAGTGGGGAAAAAGGAGGAGGGGCAGTAAACTCATTAGCGTTTGAGGTCAGTACTTTACTTACAGATCTTGTTTACCTATGCAGGCGGGCTCACACCCATGCCCTTTTCCCATGCCATTTACCTTTAAAGATCCCACTGATAGTATGAACAGAATTTCGTTTGAAAAAAGTGAAAGAATTGCTTAACGAAAATTAAAACCTGATGAAAAGATTTTGTGTGATATTTCCATAGCTCGTTGTCATATTTGTATGGAGCAATGAAAACTCACAAAACAGATTTTCGCGCTTTGCCAACTACTGTCTCCGTTGGTTCCGCTTCAAACAATTTAGTAGAATATCTCGTTGATATTCTGAACCCGTTGGTTGATACTGTTTCTGATACTAATATAAAGAACGATGTCGACTCGATAGATAAATAATTTACAGATTAATATTGAGTCCAAGCTTGTGAGTTTTGGTGTGACATCATTCTTTACAAAGGTACTTATTGACGATCTGTTAGATTTTTTCTCTGATACCTTAGAGAGCAGACAGCTTGATATAAAATTTTCCAGAATACTTCGAAAGAACTGATTACAATATGTGTAAATATAAATTTGAATTCAACGGGAAATTTTTTTTTCAAAACTTTCGTATGGCTGTGGATAACCCTTTACATCCAGTTTTAAGCAATTTGTATTTAAATTTTTGAAAACAGAATATTGAACAAAATCATACCGCGCAGTGTATTTTGGTTCAGTTATGTTGACAACCTAATACGTATTTGGCGAGGGAGTGAAAATGTAAATACTTTCTTTGGTAAATTAATTGAATTGATTCCGTCAATAAAATTCACTACGGAGATGGAAAATAACGTTAGCTTAACCTTTCGGGATTGCCTAATACACAAAAGCTGTAATGGTTTCAAATACAGTATGCACAGAAAATCTACCAATATAGCGACTTGTGTGCATTTTTATTCCGGTCAAAGCAATAAAATATAGAAATCAATTTTCACATCCATGTTTTTAAGAGCATTATGTATGCGTAGCCCAGGTACATTGATAATGGAATACATATATAATGAAGAATACGGGCATATGATGACAAGAGTGAGACTTACATCTTAAAAACATGCTTGTGCCATAATACAATAATGTTTTCAAAAATATTTTTCGTCCCTTTAAGAACCTAGGAGTTAATGCAGTATTTAAGAAAAGTGAAGGAAGAACTTATAAAAAAACTCTCCTTACAGTGCTAAAGGATGTGTATATTAAATCCTGTGCAATCATATTAGCAACTTTTATATTGGCCAGACTGAAAAATCATTGAAAAAGAGATTGGAGCACTATAAATAATGTATGAGATATGTGCTAGCGTACAGTGCAATTTTCGATCATGTTAGTGAGTGCAATTATTCAATCAGTTTTGCAGGGGCAAAAAAGGTAAGTTTGTTCCAACAATATACATGAAAGAAACAAAGTCGAGTCCATTTATATGAAAGAAAGCTTTTGTAGCAATATGAATGTCGCCCAAGGCCCAAGGGTGATGGTGCCGTCAGTGCACCTCACGCGGTGCACTGTAGGCATTACTTGAGGTTCTTTGCCGCATCCTTTCGACTCCTAGCCGCAACCCCTTTGATTCCTTTTACTATACCTTCGTTTGTATTCACTTTATTCCGTCTTTCTTTCCACCCTATCCTAACAATTGTTTCAACATGATTTTCAGCGCTGAATGACCTCGTTGCTCCCAGCATTTGGCCTTTGGCCTAAATTTTGTGTTTCAATTCCAATTCCAGTATCGTCCCAGGAATGTGTAAACGCGATCCATTCTTTTCAAGAGAAATGTGCGAGATGTATACATTTTAAGAAAGATAGTTGAAAGGGGACGAGGGCAAAGGGTTGTGCCCGTCTCTATACAGAAACAAGATCTGTAAGTAAAGTGAGGATCTCAGGCGCTAGCGAGTTTAATAATCCTCCCTCTTTTTTTCCGCTTATCAGATGTGATCTTTTTGTATTCAAACTGTCTGTATGTTTGTACTGTCATTCCAGGATTTATATCGTGAATTTCTCCGATTTTTCATGGAGGAAAAATCCGTCAGGATATATACCTGGTGTTTCATTTAACCTGGTACATCAGAGTAAAAAATTCGTGTTATCTTGATTTTACGCATATATATGTAATAACATATATATATATATATATATATATATATATATATATATATATATATTGTATATATATATTTATTATATTAATAACAGGACGTCATTTAACTAGATGGTATCTAGTGGGAGAATATTTATCAGGGAAAGATACCATCAGTTCAAATGAGGTCCCTGTTATTGAAAACAATTAAATGATAATACAATTGTGTAAGAACAATTATATATATATATATATATATCATATATATATATATAATAACTATATATATATATATATTGTTCATTCATATATATATATATATATATTATATATATATATATATATATATATATATTCAAGAAAAGACTGACTCTGTAAAAGATCAAGCTTTAGATTGTTATTTGTATACCTTCTTATTAATGTTCTAGCCGTGCAACCTTGCTCTCGCCTGGGCTTGACACAGAAAGAATCCATATTTGTTGGTGTACGAATTTTTTTATTGGCAGGAAGTTTTGCGCTTTAATTACCATACGCAGAGTTTACCATTCACTTATGAAGAAGCTACAAACTAGTGTATATGATTGTGTATTTAAGCATACCAATATATGCACTGAAAGTGCATACTGGAGTACAAAATTATTGCAGATTTTCTTGTAAATTATATTTCATTTAAAGAATTACGTTATTTTTCATTTGTCTGAATACAGTATTTATTTGATAATTGCTTTTTGATGGCATGTTGCTGCTTTTTTTTTTGGTGGGGGAGAGGAGGGGGGTGGGCTTTTGCTTCATACTCACCATCATTTTCCTTACTTTCTTTTACAACAATATCCGGCTTAACATCATATCTTTTATATCTCAATGGCAGCTCCCTCAGTAACATCCAATTAATATCCTTACCTACCTGTTTTCTGGTTAACCCTTCCGTCCATCCTTGATATAATTTCGCATTCACCCTCTTCTCCCCTCTCCTGCGTTTAATCCTATTTATCGTAAATCTACTTATCTAATATCATATGCTTTAGAAGGAATTTTTCATTGGCCGGAAGAACAATGGTGCTTAATTCTGCTGGTTTGTTACACAAAGCCACTTTTGACATTTTTATGTATTAATCTAACCCTTCTCTTGTATCTGAAGGCGTTGTGCTTCTTTGCTTCATCAGACTTTAAAATAAGAGTTACCAAGGGTGATAAAATACAAATTAAACACGATATTGGCAAGAGTTATATCCGTATATATATCAACTGGTATGTATTGTGACTGTTAATTCTTTGTAGGTAAACTGTACAGTACATGCGTATTGGTGGCCATTTTTGTCTTTACTTGAACGTGTGTCTGCAATACGATAAACGTGAATATGTTATGGCCGATCAGACTACTCTAGTCTTTTTATATTAGTTTTATAATTTTAGTAATAATGATCAGTTATTTGTTTATTTGTGCGTGGCGATTAGTAAATTGTACCATGTCAGACAATATTTTGATATAACAGGTCGAAACCTTCGGTGACGATCCTTTGTCACCCGAGGCTTTTTTCACATTTCTGAGTTTCCTTTTTTTCAAGATCCATTTCAGATAAATCTTTGGTTGAATGGCACAAACAGCGTCTTTTCCAGTTTTACTGTTTTTCCAAAACCTAGCAAATCGTCGTTTTGCATATACGATGCCATTTTAGAAATGTCTCAAGTGTTTGAGATGACTGATGGCCAGAAATTGATAAACAATCCAAATTAATATTAATTTTTCTGTTTTTACTTTTAAAGAGATATTGATGTCCATTATTTGCCGATTTCTGCCCATTGTGTATCCTTTAATCTTGAGAAATTCGTATATTTCATGACCATTTGTGTTTAAGAATCAGAAAACTATGTGTTACCTTCCTATCCATTCCACGCAGTTCCGGAAAAATATGAGCAAACGATAATGCTTATGATAACACGGACGAAAATAATGAAATTCACTATTTTGATGGTAACCTGTAATAATACTCTGCTACTTTTATAAAACACAGCTCTTCGCTCTTAATTTAATCACATTTCTTTTCCTGAGTTTGGCTTAACAAGTCGAGGAGATTTAGTTTATTCTCCTGCTCCTTGTGTCTATTTGACGTTTTCAGATGGCAGTGAAAATGAATCTAAAGAGGAAGGAGGTCACATCTCCCCTCATTGACCAACCAAGCCATTTGGTTTTGGCTTTTATATACAGTATATATATTTAGTTTCTAACATTAAGCCATTTCCTCGAACAGGGGTTGGCTCTCCAGAACTGAAAAGACAATAGGATTACGCATGAATCCTACAGAATAGTTCGAGCACAAAATTAATTGGGGGATCTTTCTGGACCAAGAGTACGAAGCAAAAAGGCTTAAGTAGAACTGAAGCAGATCGTATTATGAAGATAAAATATACAAAGTGAAGGAAATAATCACAGCTCTTATCTCTGAATTGCATCTAAAGGAGAGAGAGAGAGAGAGAGAGAGAGAGAGAGAGAGAGAGAGAGAGAGAGAGAGAGAGAGAGAGAGAGAGAGAGAGAGAGAGAGAGAGAGAGAGAGGGAGAGAGAAGCCACGGTTCTTATTGATAGTTTGTTTCGAAGAAAATACCCCTTACAGTACTGTTATTGATAAGTAAAAGAGTTCTGATGAAATTAAACTGGGAAGGCTGGTGGGTTGTATTATCATTGGTCTTAGCTTGAAAGAATGTTTTTCTCTAAGAATTTTCTCATTAATACTGAGTTTCCATGAGTTCTAAGGAATACCCTCTATATAATCTGTGGATTACACAAGGGAAAGTCATTTTGGCTCATGCAAATTTGTTGATGAAGTCATTCGAATGCAAGGAAAAAGAATTGAAGGAAAAAAGTCTGGACCAAAGAAAGGGAAAACGAATGAGCTCGCCTTGGGGACAGATTATTAGAAAATGTTCTTCCCAGATGAAACGATCGAACGTAATGGAATTTTTTCCCTTGGCATTTTTTTCCTCTTTTCAAAGGTCAGAGAAATGTGGCTGAGGCAGATTTTCTCGACGAAAATTTTTTGCAGTACATTAGTGTTTCTTTTCTTTTTCTTGTGCATTTTACTTGCGGTTATTTTATGTGGAGGTGGGAGAGGGGAATGAACGCTCTTGCTTCTTTCTTCAGACTTTCCTTTCGTATTTATTTACTCCTATGATCCTATTTGCTCTCTAACATCCTTCACTTGTTCAGCAATATTTTTTATACAGCACCCAATAGAGGAGATCATATTTTTCGAATAGATATATATCTTTAGTTCACTAAAATCTTGGTTGAGATAAACTGATAAATTAGTCTGTTTGAGTCGATATTTCCAATTTTTTTATTCAATATAAAAATTCACGGTGGATCCGTGTCGCAGTGAATCAGAGGTTTTGGCGTAAGTACACGGTAAAGAAAAGTCTGTTAGCCAGACGACCTTCTCCCGATACCGTTGACCTTTAGAAAACTGTTGTCCCTTTTAGGGATTTTATTGGGCCTTGTTCAGCCACTCTATTATTAATATACGAAATGTGTCTCACAAGACGGAGAAAGAAAACATGAACATTTTGACGACGTTTCACAAAATAGTTTTAGGTCTTTTCTGAAATGTTGGATATGGCAGTAGATTTACTCCTATGTCTTAAGCGGAATTCGTGTTCATATTTTCCATCTTTGAAGAAACTCTGTCTTTAATGTATTCTGTGTATAATTTCTTCAATTACTCATATAGATGAAATTTAATCATCCTTTAAGGATGTGGATATCAGTGTGAAAATTCTTTTGCTTGCGAGCATTTTAAAGTCGGTTGCAAGAAATGAAAAAAGTTCCATTGTACTGCATTTAATTTAGCTTTTACTGTTTTTAGATACAGTAATTGCTTTCTATTATTATTTCATGTATCAACTTCTAGTGAAAGTACTGAAACAAATTGCATGCAATACAGTTAATGTAATTGCTGACTAATAGCTTTGTTCCATAATTATCATAGAAGAGCATTTTATTACAACAGAGAAGTTCATCGACGAGGTTCCGTTTATGAAATAAAGAAGGATGTGTTTCTAGGGAGCATGACCTTCAGATCTTATGAAATTTAGCGAAAATTTTTAGCTTAAAGTCACCGTCGTCTTTATTAGGTTTCTTTATAATGATGATTCATAAAATTCATAAATCTTTCCGTAATAATAATAATAATAATAATAATAATAATAATAATTATTATTATTATTATTATTATTATTATTATTATTATTATCTGAATAATTGACGATGCTATTTAAGCATCATTAAAAGATTATGGTATTAACAGTTTGAAATATACAATGATGGCTTCCCTATTATAACGTATAATGGTTATTTATTTAGATGAGCATTTAAAATCTAGGTAATGGGTATTTTCAGTGTCAGTAAAATTCACGTATGCTAGTAATTAGAATGCATCGTGATAATTTAAGCCGATCCTGTGGATGCATGTACATATTAGTGTATTTAATGGAATTCTGTATATGTAATATATATATATTGAAGCTATTAAAATAAGTTTTTTAATATGTAAAGCGTAGAGTGATTGGTATGAATTAAAAGTGAGTATGATACAAGTGTTTGTTATGTCTCCATGTTAATAGAAGGGGGTGAAGAAAGAGGCCAGCGAAAAGGTAGTAGAGGTAGGTACACGGCAGTTTTATACGGAAATGAGACCGTGAATAGGGTATTGGATGCAATACTAATTGGAGATGAAGTAGGGAAATTGCTGAAACCTGTGAAAAAAAGGTTTTGAAAGTTTTGCAAGCTCAGGTTAGGAGTAAATGTGAACGCGAGTAACCTTATGAGGATAAATGGAAACAAGGAAACTGGAAAGGTGACTGTTAATGTGGATGATGGTTCAACTGAAGTAGTTGATTCGTTCAGGTGCTGCATATGGGAGCACAATAGTGGATGGTAGTTGGCTGAGAGGAGAGGCGAGGAACATGATAAGAGAGGCAAATAATGTAGCGTGTGCGTGCAAAATACTAGGAAAAGGGGATATATGAAATGATTGTTGAGCCATCTCTCCTTAATGGGAGTGAAGTGTGTATGTCGAATGCATAGAAGAACAAAAAGATGGATGCTGCTGAGATGTACTGTATTTTATGTGCGATGGAAGAATAATTATAAAGCGTGAAATGTGGAGATAGAAGTGGCAAAATGGTTAGTATGGACGAAAGGATGGATCACTGTTTTAACATGGCTTGGTTATCAGGAAAGACTGAAAGACAATAAGTTGGTGAAAGAGTATATAGTTCAGAAGCGTTAGGAAGAAGGTGGAGAGGAAGACCTAGAAAATACTGTGTAGATCGTGTTAAATAGGTGTCAAGGAACCATCAAGATACGTGCAAGATACAGTTGAATGGAATGGTGGAGTATTTGTAGCTGATTCGATACCATGATGAGGAGTCATGTACAAGTGAATAAAGCAGATAATGTTGTGGAAGTTTTCTACACAGGAGGCTTATTCGTGATTCAGCAGTTTGTGTATGAATGTAGCAGTGAATTTTTTTTTACCTCTAGAGTCGCTATCTTAATGTTATATATAGATTAAATTATTTTCAAATGTCATGAATTAAATTATTTTCAAATGTCCAAGATGCTTCGTCTTTAGTAATGTTAATCAGCTGTAAAGTAACAAGTAGAAAAGCACTCAGATAGCACATACTTCCGTCAATGTCATGCCTGTCTAAGCACATTCTTTTTTTTTTCCAGCCAAAAGTTCACTAAGTAATAATTAAATTGGGATTCCCAAAATCTGTGATACTCACCACCCTCTTAAAGGCCCGTGCACAAGTCCCATCCGAAATCATAATTACCTGTTATCATTCACGAGTCTCATCTTTGATAAAATTTTAGTAGATACCCTTATCCAACATTTTGCGCAGACCAAACTTCCAGCAGACTATCAAACAAGCAGACAAACCGAACGTAAACAAAACTCGCTTGGCGGAGGCAATATTAACAGAAAAATATCGCATACTGATAACAGGAGTAATCACGAAAACTATTATTAACTTTAATAACAACCAGATAATTATCATTATTATCATTCTCAGTAGTATTAGTATCAGTACTCGTGAACCCAGTAACTCAGTCCGGCTGGACAATCCATTTGATATAAAAAAAGAAGTTTAATTATTTAGCCGATACTGATAAAAAATAAAATGAGTGTTTCTTGTATTATGGAAAGGTCTGTGATTGAGCTTTTGTTCTCTTCTTTTCAGATTTCTTTTCAAAATCTGATCAGGAACGATGTTGCTCTTTGTTTGTTAATCACTGTCTTCCTCTAATGATTATGATAATATAAAATCTGATGAGATGGCCAGATGGGTGTTATTTTCCGGTTTGTGTTTGAGAGAAAGAAGAGGAGACATTTAAAGACCGGGAAAAAGTCCGAAGAGTTTTGAAATAGCTGTCTAAAAAGAGAAAAAATTACAGATATCCGAAAAAAATGGAGATTTTCCATGCCTTGAATAATGATGTTTTTAACGACGTGGTTTTTTCTCCCTTCCATTTAATACATCTAACAAGTCAGGACTTTACCCGTAAATTTTAAACACTACTTCTAATGTATTAGAAAGAGGACAATAAGGAAAAAATTAAAAGGTTCAAGCCTCTTTGAAAGAAAGTAAAGATAGGTTCCTGTCAGCTGAATAATTCAGGTCACGTTTGGCTTGGAATTAAAACCACAGTTTCAACGGTTTGGGGCGAGTAAATATCTTTCCTTTTTTGTTAGGGATCAATTGTAATGCTCTAAGTTTGCAGGCATTTTGCTCTCAATATTGATGACAAATTGAGCATTTCCATGTAAGACTGTACGGCCGTTATTACCTATTATAAGTGAAATTAATCGCGTGAAGACCGTCGACTTGCACTTGCTAATCCTTTATTTGTCATCAGTTTTCTATGTACAATGAATTAAGTATATCTTAGTTTAACCAGACCACTGAGCTGATTAACAGCTCTCCTAGGGCTGGCCCGAAGGATTAGATTTATTTTTACGTGGCTAAGAACCAATTGGTTACCTAGCAACGGGACCTACAGCTTATTGTGGAATCCGAACCACATTATAGCGAGAAATGAATTTCTATCACCAGAAACAAATTCCGCTTGTTCTTCACTGGCCGGTCGGAGATTCGAACTTGCGACCAACAGAGTGGTAGCTGAGAACGGAACCCGCTCACCCAGCGAGGAACTTATGTACAATGAAAAAATGTTAAACTAGAATATGTTATAATCGCTTAGTGTGCTGTAATGCGTATTCTGCGAAGAGCCCATCATATAATAAAGCAACACTTTGCCGGCATTACAGTAACCTGCAAAACTTTTGGGACTTAGTTTCATTTCATCGTACATTGCCTTTAACGGCGTGTGATATAAGAGGTATGTGTGAAATTCCGTCACTCATGCCTATACTGTGCTGCTCATCTCCAACTTCTATTTTCATA
Organism: Macrobrachium rosenbergii; assembly: GCF_040412425.1. Classification (NCBI taxonomy): domain Eukaryota; kingdom Metazoa; phylum Arthropoda; class Malacostraca; order Decapoda; family Palaemonidae; genus Macrobrachium; species Macrobrachium rosenbergii. The sequence goes on from NC_089795.1 coordinate 60,471,363, forward strand.
GTTCGTATTCAGGTAGGCTAAGGTCCTCCAGCTTCTCAGGTACCCATAGGAGCCCAGCTAAGTCATACGCACTATTCACATTGGACATAATGTGAAGACATTTCCAAGCCTTCTCCATCTCCCTCTTATAATTATCTCACCCCCATATAGAACTTCTGTAATTTCCTTAGAGATTCATTTCTAATTTTCCTGCCATGTGACTCGTAATGTTCTTCATAAAGCTTTATTCTCAAATCGACAACATCTTTCAGATATTGTTTCAATGTTACGACAAAATTCATATCCGTATGGTATAACAGACCATACTTATAACCTTACTTGCATAAGCATTTCAGTGTATTTGGTTTCCAAATCTTATTCGGCCTGACCATTGCCTTTTTCAGTCTGTCACTAAGTTCCAACTCAAGAATACCTGTACTAGATATCATTGGTCCTGGGCATTTGAAAGATTCAACCTCGTTAATCCTTTCTCCATCTAATATCGTTTCATCATTTTATGTATACCCTATCCTTATTATAATTCTGGGGTGTTTTACTTATTAAAATAGCATCATCTGCAAATTGCAGTTCCGTCAACCTTCTATCAATTCTCCCATTTAAACCTTTTCTTCCATCTTCGACCACTTTTTTTATTATTAAATCTATGTAAAAGGCAAGCAGCAAAGGTGCAGTAACACTCCTTTGTAGCACCTCGCTTGACAAGACCCCGTCAACGTTAACTTTACATTTATTTCGTTCATGGATGATTTCAGTTAGCTTTACGTGTTAAACGAGAATATCATAGTGACGCAAGGCCGTCCATAATATTTTTCTTTTGACTGAAGCCTCCAGAAGGGGATTTTATTTCACATACTTTTAATCCAGTCAAAAGTCATGGCTCCTATTCTCCATGATTGAAAATAGTAAAATTGATTAAAATTCGGTAAACCTTAATTTTTCATGAATTTACTCTGTGATGTAAAACAATATTACAATAAATTCTAATCGTCAAGGAGGCTGTGATGAGCATTCAGTCGTTCAAATAAATTCCCTTTATCATTATATATTAAGTGTATTCATGTTATTAGCAGCATTCCTTTATGAATTTTGTGTTCTTAGTGATGGAAAGTAAGGGACAATGCACGTTCGTTATTAAAGGTTGCAATGAAAACATTCTCATAACTTGCAGCCAGGTAGCGATTTCTTAGAGAAAGAGAGTTAGATATGTATAAGTTAGATTTTAGTCATAGGAAGTGTAGCTAACTTCAAATAAATATAAACGAGAGCTTTCTCTTCTAGTTTTTAGGGGACGTCATATACGAAACTATGTATTATGTTACTCGGTGTGTTACTATTTATTATGTTATTAAGTGAAGGTTGGTAGTTGGATTATTAAATTTCCCAGGAGAAAATATAGGAAATTACGTATGACAAAATCATAGTTAGTTTTGCAGTGCTTTTTGACATGTAAAATCCCTATATTTAATGTGAATATTAAGGTGATGTTTTACTTTTGAGTTTAGATAACGTCATTGCGTAATATTTTTTGGCATATATTTTGACATATTAACAGAGTTTAAAAATAAAGACAAAAGAATTTGACGCTTTCCCTTTGTAATTTGTCATGTGTAAAGCAGATACACAAGTTTAAAAGGGTCCAGATAGATAGAAAACGTGATCGTGCTTGAAGCATCGTGATTGCACAGACAGACTTAACGAAAGAGTCCAGATTTAAATTAGCCAATTTAAGGGAAAAAATGGCAGATTAGGGTACTTCTCTCTCTCTCTCTCTCTCTCTCTCTCTCTCTCTCTCTCTCTCTCTCTCTCTCTCTCTCTCTCCCCCCACCCCATGATTAAAAAAAAAAAGATTAGGAGGGAGAAGAACATGTAATTGAAAAATGAACCACTAAAACAGAATATAGCTGGAAAAGAAACAAATAGATTTAAGCATAAAGTTAGATCTATTAATTTACTAGATCACATACGTAAGTAAGTACTCAGAGTACCATTCAATCAAATAAATAATAAAAAAGTTTCTGTGGCAGGATTGTGGCCATGGTGAGGAGTTCGTGTGTACAAAGCTCTTTCTTACCTTTTACCCCCTTTCGGGGTTTATTATTATTATTATTATTATTATTATTATTATTATTATTATTATTATTATTATTATTGGACTCTAAGTCTTCACTGGGAGTATGAAGAAAAAACTGTGAACTTTCAGTAATAGAAGGTCGTCATTGTGTTACTTCCTTAGCTAAAACTTTTGCTATGATTGCTTGAAATAAAATTGCTGGTGAATATTCATTCTCTTGTAAAGTAATAAAGAACTGCACCTCAGAAAGGAAATAATAATAATAATAATAATAATAATAATAATAATAATAATAATACACCACTGTAACAAAAAAAATTTCCACTACCCTGCCTACAAATTCACATTCGTGGGATGATGCACAAGCTATATCAGAAATGCGATTAAACTTGTTGTATTTGTGTCTATTCAAAACTTCTGAAATCCCATTAGATCAAACTCTTGCACACGGGGAAAAAAGGATGTTGGAAGGGAGTGTAGGAAGAGACACAGGACAACTGAGAAAGAGTAGGGATGAAAATAAAAAATGCAGTTTAAGCGGCCTTTGAAGGTTTTATTCCGCAGTATTCTGCACGCTGTGCAGAACAAAAAGAAATAATGTACATTTAAAAGGTTGGGTCTCAACTGTAATGTATTGCATACTTCATGTGAGATCAGTGAGATTTATTGAAAGGCTACATTTCTGTAAATCGGCTTAATGCCTGCATAAAATTGCAGTACAAATGGTCATGTCGATAACCTTTTTGCTGATATTCGAACATACACACACACACTGTATATCTATAAACGTGTGTCTGTGAGTGTATGTTGGCTCAAAAGTTCTTGTCTTCATATTTTCCGTGTGTATAGAGTGATGAAGGGAAAAGGCGTTCTGGGTTCTGTAACATTATCCCACATGATAAATGCGTGTAAACATAATGTTCTTATCTTCTGAAGCCAACCCCGAGAGCGAAAACAGAATGATGGCTGGAATGGATATGTGGGTATGTAAATCATATTTGTTTAGTGCTTTTCATTTACTTCCTAATTTTAAAACTATGAATATAAATTCTTTCTTGTACCATATGCCGCGGACGAATTAAAGTTTTATTGTTCAGTCAATTCTCTCTCTCTCTCTCTCTCTCTCTCTCTCTCTCTCTTTAATTTTTTGGAAGCGAATGCAATGCTGATTTTGTCCTGCAAAAATATTTTTCACCCTTAACCTTTTTTCTCCTATACTGAGATTTTTATAGAATTTTTGAAAAGTATACTGGCACTTGGATTCGAAGAAATGTTGGTCCTGTCGTAGTGTATTAGGTAATTTTACACTTCATCTATGCTTAACCAGTGCTAAAGTAGTATTTATCCCGGGCAGGCAACTAAGGCCTAACATACCAGGAAATTTTACCCACCTCCCTTACCCATTTGTCACGGGTTGTAGCCTGATACCCATTTTATCTTTGGTTGTGAGAAACAGTCGCCGAACTAGAATGTATCCGATTCACTGCTTTGGCCAGCAGAGACACAGCGAGCTTTCACCGGACCGTGCCATCCGCCAGTCCTTGGCCTTAAGGTGAACATGGGTTCCTTTGTTTGATAGACAAGAATATAACTAATCTTACACAAAGACTTGTACACTGTGCAAGCATACAGACACATTGTATATACTAACATATATATATATATATATATATATATATATATATATATATATATATATATATATATGTATACCTGACCAACTCAGAATAAAAACCGATAAACTCTCTCTCTCTCTCTCTCTCTCTCAAGGTTCTAATTTAAACTCATCCATTAATATTGTGTGAAAATATGCGTCTTTTTTTCATTAGAAATATTTAGACTATACTCTGTTAAGCCATTTTGCTTCTTTCCTATTATTAAATGAAATTCTGCAGCAGGTAGCTTTCCACCTCCTCATCAGTCAGCGGAATTTATTGGAAAGGAAAAATATTGATTTTTCTCATCGTGTAAATAAAAATAAGACATTTCAATGTACCTATTTTTGGTGATTTTTGAAAAACTAACCAACAGGGGTCACTTACCGATAACCTACAACTCGTTCGTGCATTTTACCTTTGTTTCACTGCCCATTGTCATAATATCACACCTAACAGAAAGAGAAAGGCAATTTATTTTACTTTTGTACTGAATTAAAAAAAAAATAGTATCTCTTTTTAGCGATTTTTGGTGAATTAGGAAAAAACCAGTTGCAAACATTTTCCAATGTGGCTAACTTCAACTCGTGATACGTATGCTTTATAGTGGTTTTAGGGACTTTTTAACATAGCATGATGAATTAAAACTCGTTAACTTTACAATGACATCAAGTTTATGAACGTAGCATTTATAATATAAGGTTACACGGAACGATAGCAAAAACTTACCGCTATGCATGTTCGTACAGCAACCCGTACAAAGCAAGGTTTGGCGAGCACCTGACGGTCAGTTCGTACCTGTGGTAATGACGTAATAAGGTACCATAAACAAAAACATTCCCTTCGCGGAGGAATGTAAGGCGAACGGTTATTTATTGTTTTGAATAAATACACGTTGATAAAAGGTAGAAATGAATCTATATCATTCTAATAAATAACCATAAACAAACATTTTATTTTCCTAAATGACGGGAATGCAGCAATAGATGCGAATTGACTGGTAGTTACTCTTCCAGTCCTACTGTGCAAGGGGTCGATGTAGTTGCCAGGTGTCCATTTCAAATAAGTGTGTAAATCACCAAATTTAAGTTGATGCTTCGTTTTTATGCATATTCTATGTTCGTAATTGTAAGAAAAACGTTACTTAGATCCTCGATCAAATTATGATGTGCTGGGATAGACTTGGGAAGGCCTGTATATAGTTAACTGTCAACGTTCCGTCCTTTGCCTCTTGCTCCTCACAGCTCTGTTTGCCGATAATTAATTCCAAACCTCATTTAAACCAATATAGGTTTTCAATGTTGATTTTATCAAGGTAATAAACAATTATATTAATAATCGTCATAAATTAAGTTGAGTCAAATGATAGCCACGTGCATTTTTAATTACATTGCTTTCTGACTGAATGAAAGTAATGCTAATACAGTCAAACACATCTGTTTAATTTTTTGGATATACTAAACTGATTATAGGGTTTGCAGTGGGAGGAGTTTAACTATGTCATGTTCCTCTAGGTTTTCAGTGTTGATTTTATCGAGGTAATAAACAATTATTATATTAATAATTCTCATAAATTATGATCGAAATTCACATAAAATCTTATCAAAAGAGGATGTTAAAGGGGATTTGGATTTATTGTTGTAGGTTAATCATACTTCTGACAGCGCCTGGAAGAAAAGGTGGAACGTCAGGTGGAAAGTGAGAGTTAACCCATAAAGCACTGAAGGAAACGGTGACGTAAAAACGAAAATTTCATTTGTTTTGTCTGTGTTTGCATGTCTGTCACCGGTTAGGGGTTTGATTTTGAATTATAAACCTTTCTGGGGTGACATAGAGGCCATGTGCAAAATTTTGTCTAAATCTGTCCAGCAGTCGGATCTCTATAGTATCCAAACAAATAAACATTCACTTTTATATAATAGAAGATATATATATATATATATATATATATATATATATATATATATGTGTGTGTGTGTGTGTGTGTGTGTGTATATATATCATATATACATATATATATATATATATATATATATATATATATATATATATATATATATATATATATATATATATATATATATATATATATATATATATCAGAATTTTTGTAATATCACCACTAATGTGTTGTACCCACGTGTCATATATAAACGGTATATATATATATATATATATATATATATATATATATATATATATATATATATATATATATATAAAATATACACACACACACACACACACACACACACACACACGTATATGACACGTGGGTCCATCGCATAAGTGATGATATTCAAATAAATTTTGAATACAATATAAAAACAAGATGAGAAATATGAATGAAGCTGAATGTATAACACAACAACAAACTACCACAAAAAGTGACACCTAGGGCAGAACAAACAAACAACTGATGATTCATTACACAGGTCTAATAAAAGACAGAAGACAAGGTATTACTCTATATCCTGCAAGTAATCTGTTCATAGTTTACGTGTTGAAAAGAAAACGAATGAAAAGGAATTCAAGTGTTGCAAGGCATTCTCTCAAGCTTATCAGTCGAAAAGACCTTGAGGATAATTCTTAAATCACATAATTACAAATAGCAAAAGCGCTTAGTGTTCAGGCAGCTAATATATATGTGTGTGTGTGTGTATGTGTATGGGCCCTTTGATCACCAAGAATAAAGTGCAATCAGCCAAAGTGATAGGCGTGGCTGAGTGGTGGGCATTCACCTCAAGTTTGCTTGATCTGTAGCTTGGTAACCCGCCTACCAGCCACCAGTCCACCCAGCCATAAATGGGTACTAGTGTCCGATGGATTCAGAATTAAGGGGTATGATTCTTGCAACCTCCCTCTTAAAGATATAATGGAAAACGGAAGGCTGTACGCTTCTTTTGCCAACTTCTACGGAAGAATGAAGGTTTTATATTTTATATATATATATATATATATATATATATATATATATATATATATATATATGCGTGTGTGCTTGTATTTTGTATATCTCATAAAATTCTTACTTAATGTCAATCAGGAACAGACATAATTATAATGAAATTAATTGTACATCTGTGTAGCTGACCATTCAGTGACATAAATGAGTGCGGTAGCTAGGCTACATCACAGGTCAAGAATTTATCAACCTCTGTTCTCCATATGAAGCAATTTAAGGCACGGAGTATCGAGAGAGCGGTATAATAGATTTAGTATTCGTGTCTGGGACCCATCTTTGGCAATAGCCTGATAACGGTGGCTGGCAGCGCGTGACATGTGTTAAACATGTCTTAGGATGATACTATCGTCTCCCGCAAGACGAAGGCAAAGCGGCTGCACATTTGCCATTGTTTAGGTCCCATCGTCCGCGTCGTTTGTCACTTGAAACAAGGAATGGTGATCATCCTGAAGCACAGAAAGGACGTGGGCATTTATTTCTGCGTTCTAATTTATTGTAGTGGATTGAAAAGCCGTCGCAGGGAATGTGGTTATTTTGTTTTCGTAATTTATTACGATGAATTGAAAAGCACGCACGAGAATGCAAAGGAATTAAAGTAAGCAGCGGTAATTTGTAGGAATCAGTGAAATAATTTTGAGCTAGAAATGTTAACAATTTGGAGATACGAGTGCACTTCCATATGCAATGTAAGCAATTAATACGTTTATAGCGATGGGTGATTGCAAGAGCTTAAATGAACAGCATAATTGAATTAGGAATCAGACCAATAAAGAGATTAGCACAGTAAAGGAATAGATCATTTTGTTTTGGTGCAGTGCATTGTATTCTAGCCATTATAAGAGCTAATGGCCCTGCATTTGTCTTTTTTATTACAGTGAGTCCATAAAAATCCATGCAATCTGTTTCGTATATTTGCGTAAAACTTTTATTTCCGATTGCTGACACTGTTCATGTCACAGTGCAGTAATTTCATATTTTTGCACATTTATTTATTTATTTATTTATTTATTTATTTATTTATTTATTTATTTATTTATTTATCTATCTATTTATTTACAGCAGAAACGTAATTATAACACGCTTTTCTATCAGGTTTTGGGTCGAATTGTCTGTCGTTGTACAGATCACCAGAAAATTTCATTATGTAGATCACTTCAAGAAAAGAGCACATATCTCTCAGAATTGAGAAACGTGAAGGATACTGGATAAAATAAGGGAAAGAAAATTATATTATAAGTTCGAAAACATTAAAGTTGTGGGAGACGGTATTCTTCGGGTAAAATACTTGTAGAATAAAATAACCTTCATAAAATATCAATGTTTTTGCTGAAAATGATGGATATCTTAATGAAATAGATGTCTAATTTTGAAACGTGAAACGTTGAAAGGAAGGCAGTGAGAAAAAGAGGATGCATGAGAACATGAGAGCGGCATTAAAAGTGGCATTTCGTGAAATGCAGAGTATTAAAGGAAAGGGGAGACTACCATTTCATGCTGTCGCAAACCCCAGGATATAAATGAGACATTTCACAGATCAGTTTTCATAAGTTTGTTCCTCTTCATGTAACTGGTCGTATTGTTGGGTCACCATGATGTATTTAATATCACTATATGAATTTTTTTAATTATGAAATGTTATTTTGTTTCAGGGATTTTTGATATTTTTCATTTATATAAACTTAACAGGAAAAAACTAATTTTTTTACGAGATGTAGAATGACTAGGAATATCAAAGTTGGGCCCTTGCGAAAAAAAACCAACAGTTTTAGATATGTAATGCTAATGGATGATTATTTAAGGTTTTGTTTGAGTTTTTGGTGATAACTCCGGCCCTGGGTAGCAGTTTTATTTATTATATTGGACTTCAAGAAAACTTATCCTTTCTAGAAGTTGCCTGTAGAGTTAATTAACTTAATATTTTGTGCAAAATGCTGACGTCACGCCACTTGATTGGACAAGATGTAACGTTGGACACTTACTGCATTTGCTAGGATGTAACGTTTAGCCATCAAGTAAGAAGTAGCATTGGAAGCTTATTATCTGCTCATAAATATACCGATGGAATCTCATGGCGACAATAGTCAGCACTGGAAGTCTAATGTAACCAATAAGATGCAATGGAAATTATTAACGTTTTAAGATATGTAACTTTAAAACTCGGGCTTTTGGTGAGATGTAATGCTGGAAGCTAATTGTGCCTGTAAAAGATCAAAATTTTGATCTTTGGAGGAAAAGACGAAACATCGAAAGCATTTTCCTGTAGAGAAGTAATGCTGGAATTTTATTATGTTCGAAATGATGTAAACCAAGAAACTTCCTGAAGTTTAAAAAATGTGACACTTGCATTGCATTTTATTGCATCAAAAAGGCGTAACGTTGGGAGCTTACTTTATCTGAAAAATTGTTTCATAAGATTTTATGTGTCTGCGTTTATGTAAAATTGAAAACTCGTTGCATCTAATGAACTGTAATGTTGGAGCTTATTGTGTCAAAAAAAAGATGCAAATTTCCAAACATGTTTCCTCCGGAGAGATTAAGTGTTGGAAGCTTTAGGTATATAAAGAGATGTAACGGAATTTTATTGAGGAAAGAGCGATTTTCATGATGGAAGCTTATTGCATCTGAGAATCTTTAACATAAAGCTTTTTGAGTCTGAAAATAGGGAATGCTAAAAGGTTGTGTCTAATAGGATTCGCCACTGGAAATTTGTTGTGTCTGCATGGGTGTAAAGTTGGATGCTTGTAGCATCTGAAAAGATACAACGATGGAAACTTCTTGCGTCTGAAAAGAGTGAATGCTGGAATATTATTACATACAAACGGATACAAATAAATGTTGAGAGCTTTTTGCATATGAAAAGATTTAATGCTGGAAAGTTGTTTCATCTGAAATTATATGATGCTGGAACTTCGCCTAACTTGGAAAGATGTAAAACCGGGGAGTTATTGCGGCTGGAAAGTAGTGCTGGAAACTTATTGTATAAGTAAAGATTCAATTACGGAAATTTATTAAAGTTGGAAAGATAAATAGATTTCATAATACTAGATGCTTATGGCAACTGAAAAGATGTAATGCCGGGAGTTTAACTGAAAATCTTTAAGACTGGAATTTTCGTGAACCTTAAAAGTTTTAACACTGGAACCTTCTGTCTGAGGTGATTTAAAGTTGTAGAGTTATTGGAATGAAAAGATATAATGCTGAATTGCTAAATGCACTGATGAGATTTAACACTAGAAACTTATTTCGACTGTTCCCCAGGAAATTTTTTGCGCATGATAAAATGTATCTCTGAAGGATTATTACAGCCGAAAAGAATTATTGCTAAGAGCTTATTTTGTCAGAATAGTTTTAGCGCTGGAAAATTTTTACACTTGAAAATATATAATTGAAAACTTGTTGAATAAAAAAAAAAATATTTACCGAAAAAAGTATTGTGCCTGAAAAGATGTGTTTTTGAGTGTTTATTAAATCAGTTTTTCGCCTTACTTTGCTTCTTGGAAAGAATGGAAAACGATAAAACCAAAAATTCACTTCAAAAAGCCTGCAGCCGTACACCAAGAACATATGTTTAGAAGCAGCCTTTAATAACTAAATCCCCCAAATCTGTTTTTGAATTTCCTGAATCTGTCCAAAATTACTCCATAAGCATTATAACGCCAGACGATATTGAATTTAGCTATTCCCTCAGAAGAAAAGCGTGGAGGACCGTTTCCTTTTTCAAAAGTATTATGAAAATCATTCCATATGTTTGTTGGAGAAAATTCATAACGTAGAAATAGATAAAGGTAACACAAAACATGGATATTACGTGTACTAATGATAAAAGTACCAAGCCACCTTGCAGCTGAAGGAAGAGGGTGCAAATGTAAAGTAAGGCAGGGTTACTGGTTACATGACTAGTCTTTGATTCAGTTCTGTTGGGAAGTAAAACACGGAAACCTGCACCCTAAGCAAAAGAACAATATTCTAAATAGCAAGAGAGAGTTAGGAATTTGATGAACGGAAACTGCATTTAAACAAAGCACAAAGTTTTCCAGTAGATATAGCAGTTTAATATTTCTGATTTCTCTAGGAAAAGTTTCAGTTAACCTTTACACCCACAGTACTGGGAAAATGAGATGTTCGTTTACATTTGCATCCAAGGGAGACATAAATTATTTTATCATCCCGGGAATCTTATTTCCCGCTTAGTACTAAAAGATATAGCTACGTATATTAGCAACTAGAATCTCCTTTAATCACACCTACTTCAGTGAAAGAACAAATATTACTCAGAGCCGATGATTGATATTTTTTTGTGAATTTAGTGTATATATAATTCTAAAATTTTTTGAGAAAGAGAGAGAGAGAGAGAGAGAGAGAGAGAGAGAGAGAGAGAGAGAGGGAGAGAGAGAGAGAGAGAGAGAGAGAGAGAGAGAGAGAGAGAATAGTCATTATCTGGTCGTTATAGAACCTCGCCTGAAAATATCTCTGTTTGGATCTAAGTCTCTAATAATTGATAGAGTGCTAAGGGTGGTTGCATGTGTGCTTGCAAAGTACCACGTATCAATTGTGTTGCATTATTGAAGAACATACTGCATACAAACGTGTTTCTCTGCGCGAGCGAGTGAATGAACTGTACATCTGAATATGTCGTAATTCCTTTGCGATTATTATTGCGAATAAAAAAAAAAAATTATCCCGGAAAATGTGAATACGCTTTTCTAAAGAATTAGTGTTTCGAAACATACCTTTAGAATTCACTGCCTTGCTATAAATTCTTAACATTTTAAAGGCAATACTTTATGTATGATAATTAAGGAGCACGTTTTAATGAAGAAGTCCATCATTGCCATAGGCAAATTATGAAGGAATTGACGGCTCGCATCCAAGGACCTTCTGAGATGTAGACCTCGTTCGCTTCCATCACTTAATTGGGTAATTTGGCGAAAGCCTCAATGAAGTGAGATTAATGTTAAGGCATTAATTGCAAGGGAATATTGTGGAGGGTCTTCCGTACTAATCTCCCCGAATGAGATTAGCGCAATTCTCCACTACTAATCTCCTAAATAGGATTAGGCCTATTATCTTCTCGTGTAGAAAGCAGGAGGATTGAAATAGGCTTAACGTTGCATAAAGATACGTCGTATCTTGTTTGTTTGGCTGCTTTGGAATGTCGTAAATAATTAATAGTTTAAACTGCCTTAACAGAATGTTTCGAGCAATTTTCCTAATTTTGTCTTCGAAGTCTCTTTTGTACAAGGCTTCTTAGCTGAGCTAACTACAGGTCTTAATTGAAAGAGGTCGATATGATGTGGTTGAGATTAAATGCTTATTGGCTAAACGTCTTATGGAGGGATAGAGAGGGAGGTGGGATTTCTTCTAACACTTAGTGTAAAAACTCCTGTATCAATTAAAATTAACTTTTGTGTCCGCAGAATAAAATCTGAGTATATAGATGCTGTCATGCTAATGGAAAGAGAAAAACATGTTTCTCTCTCGCATGACTTCATACATTAGTTTAAGTAGAAACATTTGCATTCTTCATGTGTGTGTGCATATATATATATATATATATATATATATATATATATATATATATATATATATATATACATATACATATACATATACATATACATATACATACTGTACACACACACACACACACACACACATATATATATATATAAATATACATACATATATATATATATATATATATATATATATATATATATATATATATATATATATATATATATATACACGTGCATTCAAAAAGGATTCTTGTTGAAGACTAGAAAGTTTTCTTATAGCCTGACACATTTTCGGTTGCTAAATAACTAACCACAGGACTCTGAACAGATTCTAGATGTCATGTAACATTATACAATGCATCACATGAAACTGATTATGCTTTACATCCTCTTCATGAAGTTTCATCATCATATCAATTCAGTAAAACAATATAACTTTCTGGTGTTTGCTATCTATGAGACGATGAAAGTAGTGTTTTTGTAAAGCTTTATATTTTCGAAACTCAACATGTCCTCAATCTCTATGTAAGCTGAAATTTTGTAATTGGTAATTTCTCTTTCTGCTACCCGAAACTGAGTAGTAGATCCTTCAATGGCTTAAATTACTGTAATAAGCTCAAGGTATCCAATTTCATTAGGAAATTATATAGGTCAATGCTCTTTTATTAATCACAAGCGTTCCCGTGAACGATATTATCAAAAGCAGATGGAGTTTCTGGCCAAATAGGAAATCAGAATGTTGCCGGAGAGATCAACAACTGGATTCTGATGAAAGGCGGCGAATAGTTGCGCAATTTGTTCTCAATCAGAGCTTTTCTGTCGATGAGAGCAATTACTGGAAATTCCTTATCGTTGCACAAGGCATTTAACTTTATTGCTTTTTTGTAGGAAAGCATTTCCCGTACAGTTATTGCTGTGTAGCTTTTTACCTTGACGATTACTAAGGGTATTACCTCCTAGCTTTAGCCTAGAATTTTAATCGAATAATTGAACATCTGATCTTAGGATCTGGTTTTCTTTCTGCCAGTAGTAATTTTCGGGCATTTTTTAATGTCTTATGATGATTAGTTGTTTTTTCTCAGAATAATACAGTCCACTTCTGCGTCATAACTCTTCCTATTTCCGCCGACGCGACCTTGTAGAGATAAAATTAATAATTTACTTCGTTACAAACTTTATCTTTGCCTGTCACGCCAAAATTTATAAAGTAAATCACCTAAAGTCATAGAAGAAATCACTTCTTAACCAATTGTCCTTTTCTTGTTCGAGGTGCAAACATGGAGTTAAAACCAATAAATTACATTAAACACACACACACACCCACACACATATATATGTGTGTGTGTTTAATTTCATTTATTAAATATATACATATATTTATATACATATACATATATATACATATGTGTGTGTGTAATATATATGCATTTATATATACAATGAAGGAGAGTAAATGCAATGAGAAAGTTTATATAAATGTATGTAAATATACGCTGAAGGAGGGAAAATGCAATGAAAAAGGTTCAGTGAGCCATTAAAGCTTAGAGTGTACGAGATATAAAAAGAGAGATGCCGTCTGAAGAGATTGAAACCCTCCTTATTGTGTTTATTTAGATTTTGTTAAATGAAGTGGATATATGAGAGGCAGATCTGAATGATATAATAGGGAAGAGGTGATTGTGGAAGTAAGTGACTGTTGACTTTGTCAGTATGGTAATCAAAAGGCTAAAGGAACGGGAAAGCATATTGAGTTAATTGTATTACGAGTGAGTTGTAGAGGTATGGTGGTAGTCACGTAATTGAGTGGTTACCAGGGAGTGTAAATTGTATCTGGTGGGAGAAAGGCTCAAGAGTTATGAGATGAAAGAATAATTGTTCCCTTGCATAATGTAAGAGGATTATAGGGGTGATTAATAGAATAATAGTGGCAGGGCATTATTCAGCCTAAGTGGGAAACTATATAGTGGGGTTTTCGTTGTGGAAGTAAAAGCGGTGTTGGCTTATACAAAAAGAGGGTGTGTGAATCAAGTTATTATAATGAACAGTTCTTCAAGAAGTTGACAGTAAGGAGAAAAGTTGGGTGAGGCATATATGTATCTCAAAAAATATTGTTAGAGTTCATAAATGTATGTATATATATATATGTGTGTGTGTGTATACACACATGCATATATATATATATATATATATATATATATATATATATATATATATATATATATATATATATATATACAGTATATGTTATATATTATAAACATATATAAATGTGGTGGTGTAGTTGATTTATGCTGAAGTTATTTTATTGAGAATAACCGAAAGTTATTTATAATGATAGAAAATCTTGAGGTGAAATATGTAGATGGGAAAGTGACCGGCTTGGTACGGTCATGGATTGAGAGAAGCCAGAGAGAGAACGTATGTAGGTCCATAGTTGTAAGAGAAGATGCTGAGTTTTAAATGGAACTAGACCAACCGTGACCTGTTGGATCACTTAATGTTGAAAATTTCCTGCCAGTTAGGGTTGCATGTCATTGTGATGAAAAAAGTAGCATTTCCATACCTTCGTATATACACCCAAAGGTTTCAGAGCCTGGCGATCGTCTTGAAGCCTTCGGAATTCCCAGGAGCCTTCGCAATTCCCCTGAAGAAATCTTCGAAGCCTTTCGTCTTCAGGAAAGACCAAATCCGATTCCTCCATAAAACGCTGTTCTTTAGTATTGTGCAAGAAATCCAAAGGCTTCAGAGCCTGGAGATCTCCTTGAAGCCTTCAGAAGTCCCAAAAGCCTTCGAAATTCCCAGAAGCCTTCGGAATTCCCAGAAGCCTTCGGAATTCCCAGATGCCTTCAGAAATCCTAGTAAGGCTCCTGAAATAACGCCCATCGGATTAAAACGTCTTCTTGAAGATGTCTTCACGTCTCCAGGATCCTTTGAAGCCGTCCTAAGCTCTTGATGGATTCCGGAAGAAACGCCCATTGGGTTATAACGTCTCCTTGAAGACGTCTTCACGACTCCAGGATCCTGTGAAGACGTCTACAACTCCATAAAACTCTGTTCTCTAGTACTGTGCAAGAAATTCAAAGGCTATAGAGCCCGAAGATTGTCTTGAAGCCTTCGGAATTCCTAGAAACCTTCGGAATTCCCAGGAGCCTCCGGGATTCCCAGTGTGCATTCAAACACAAACAAGACAGAGTTTTAGTATAATATACTAGCTCATAAAACTAACAAATTACGTAAAATTAAAATTATAATTCAATTTTATCATTAAATTATCGTATTGATAAGGATACCACATGGCCACTATCTAATCCTTTCTCTAGAGAGGGAATTCAATGTATTTTTGCTCAAAATAGAGGCACTGACGCCATCTATTGGATGGATGACAGCATTTTGATACGTGGGGGAGCAAGGGTCTCAGATATTTGATGTAATTCCTTTTCTCTCATAATCTAAAGACTTAAATCCATTGGAATAACTAAGGTAACTTTTGATTAATATAATGCTTCATTACATGTGAGAGTTTAATATAATGTCAATAACACGTTTATAATCTCAAGTGAAGATCAGTTTCACCCACACCAAAGATTCCTTCCTCCAACTTATCGCCATGTAGATCCAGGACTGTCACTGAGAAGTATAAAACGATTTTATTGGCACATAAAAGTATAAAGGACAAAGTTGAATTATTTATTATCTCTAGCTTGATGAGTTATAGATAAAAAAAACCTGGCAGGTTGGCAATACTGACTGCGCCGGGTCCAAGGAATGTAAAAAATACCAACTAAAAAGTATGAATTTCGTGTTTTCATTGAGAAGTATACAACGATTCTGTGGACAATTTTTTAAAAAATTTGTCATTTTTATATTGTTATATAACACATAATTGTACATTGACAATAGTTTTTCTTTTGTCTTAACCTGGCAAGTTGTCAATTCTGACTGTACCACGTCCAAGGAATGTAAACATCAAACAGTACTTTAGCGTATTTTGTCGGCCGAATATTTACGTAAAAGACGTACTTAGTATATAAAATGGTGGATATATCGTAAATTTACACCTTTTTCTAATAATAAAAATTATATTTACGAAGGAAAACGTATATTATATGACATATAAGAATATAAAATTTCTGTAATAGGGAATAATTTTTTAATTGTCTGAGTAATTTGCTCAAGAAATTGTTATTCTTGTGAAAATATTAATTAATTTTAAATTTTCTTGGAAGTTTTTGGAAGCCTTTTTTTTAAATATTAGTGGGATTCATAATAATGTTTATCTTTTAGGAGATGTTTGCTAAAAAAATTCCGTAAATTTTTAATTAAAAGATTTTAATGTCTCTTAATTAAAAATTTAGGGAATTATTTAACTTCACAAATATATACTCTAAATTTTTAGTGAAGAGATTTTTATATAAAATTATTTACAAATTTATTAGGTTATTTACCTTCTCAAATATTTACGTGTTCATCAGACTCATGTATGTGAGAGTTTTTAAAGTTATTTACCTTCTCAGATATTTACCCCCCGAGGGGCTAGTTACTAAACACGGCACCCCAAGGAGCTTCCGCCTTGTTTAGCACTAGCACCTCGATGGCACCTACCGGGTTAATACCCAGCGATACATATAACCATTGTTATTGATAGCTTCATGATTATTTCCATTTTTATGACTGAAATAATCATGTGACTTGTTCAAGAAGAGCTATAAAAATGAGGGTAAAAGAGAAGCAAAAACAAAACCTGACTCCTCGCAGCAAATTATCCTAAGAGCTCAAGAAACAGCGGCCAAAGTTGCACAATGTATTGTGGGGCTGATTTTTGTTACGGTCTTAGTGAGTGACGTTACGGTGAGGGGGCGGGGATAGGGATGAGGTGTGAAGGAGAGGACGAGGGATGAGGTGGCGAGGGTTTAAAGGGATCTTTCGGAAAAAGATATTGTGTTAGCCCAAGGTAATTTGGAGTATGACCAATATACTTAAGTGGTTCTCTTTGGAAAGGAGTAGTGTGAATGTTTGTGCGTGCGTTTGTGGGCTGTGTTTTGGTCAGGGTGGAGTATTCGCTCAACCACTTCCCCCTCCTCTACTGCATGCGATGGTGGTGTATTAAAGATTGGTATAAAAGTCTTCCTATTTTGTTTGTGTATGTGTGTGTGTGTGTGTGTGTAAGTTAGAGGCGTTATTGGCTAAAGTGTTTTCCAATTGCAGCGGCCTTGCAATAGAAAAATAAATAGGCGACTTCTTGTAGAATACAAGTTCTCTTAAAGGAGCAGGATTAAGATTTTATTATCAAAATCATGTTTAATTATGTTTCAAATGATTCTTGAATTAGAGGCGTATTTTTATCCATCCCCATAAATTACCTAATCTCTTAAATTTTTTCTATTATATGTTTCTACCTAATAAAATCAAATAATGAAAGTAAAATTAAAATATAACGCCATTTGTTGTATGGGGACTATTTCGATGTGTTGAGAATCGAAATAGATAATATAAGCGAAGGAATTTACACACGAATGTTTTGGAAAATGATGGTGCTCTTAAAGATATCCGTCCTGTGACGTTAATAAACAAAAAAGCTCAAGTTAAGATGACACCTTTTATATCGTTTTCCGCTTCTTCACAGTCACTTCATACATTTACACAAAAGCCTCGTCAAGGTGTTTATCTCGCATCTCGTCTACATTACATACTCCACGGTACTTCCTGCTTGTCTTGAGCCTTTGTTTATAACGCATCCATTTCTTTAAGATACTCTGTAGTTTTCGGTCTTCCATTTAACATAACGCTTACAGCAAATAATTAATTAATGCTTATCATTGTCTCCTACTCCTTTCTGCTTGTTTGTAAAACTTCCGAAAGCTCTGATTCTACTTTTTAGAAATTCGAACCCTTTCTCCATGATATTACGTCACCACATTGCATCTTGTTTTCCTATTCCATTCTGTGTGTTATTGGTTGGCAAATCATTACAATAGCGTCCTCTGTTTTTCTTTCAAATAAAGTTAATAGTTTAGTGTTTTTCGTCTGACGTTTTCGTGGCATATTTAATATATTGAAATCTATTATAACTTTCCCTACTTTCTGCAATTGAAATGGTCCGTACATCCTTTATGATAGTTCCATCATTACTGTGACGGATTCGCGTCGTTGTTTTTTCATTTTACTCGTGTTCAAGATGACATCACAATTACGATAGCTCCCTTGTCCAGCTTTGGGAGTTTTCATTAACTAGGTGATTCGGTTATAGGCACGACTAACTCTTCGACAATTGCTTTCCCTAATCTTTCTCTATGCAGCCAATAGCCAGCTTTCGTTCATATCAATATCCCACTAACTTTTGTTGACGGATTTGGCAATTTCTCATCGCTGTTGATTTAATTTGAATGATGAACATTTGGCTTCAACCTGTATGGGATTAGTGCCAACAGTGCGCCTCATGCGATGCACTGTAGGCGTTACTTAAGGTTCTTTGCAGCGTCACTTCGGCCCCTAGCTGCAATCCCTTTCATTCTTATTGCTGTACCTCCGTTCACAATCTCTTTCTACCGTCTTAGGGTGGACTTTCCACCCTCTTTTAACAATTTATTTACGTGCAACTGCGAGGCTTTCCTCCTGTTACACCTTTCAAACCTTTTCATTACCAATTTCAGTTTCAGCTCTGAATGACTTCATAGGTCCTAGCACTAGGACTTTATCCTAGATTCTGTATGCTATAAAATTTGGCTATAAAACCAAGCACTGGGACACTTTCAGCAGCGGCACTTCAGACAGTGAAAAGAAGGAGCAAGGTAGCAGAAAGGAAGTGGGAACGGAGGTAAAGCAAAAGGCTAAAGTGTCGGTGCATCTAGGGCAGACGGAACATTGCAAGCAACCTTTAGTTATGCCTACAGTTTATTACATAAGGTGCACCGACGGCACTACCCGCCTACGTGGTACTCATCGCAGTTGCCAGACATATTTTGTCCCATTTTCTGATCAATCCCTCTTCCTTTATGGAAGTGGCATTTCTGAAATGAGCCCACTTTTATATCACTCTGCCATTTGTCGTTAAGCAAAATATTCCGAAGTCGTCCCCGTAGTTACCTGTTTGCCTAATGACTTCATTTACTTTGTTGTTTTATTCTGTCTGAGCAATTAGATAATTTTCTCCTTACCCCGGATCTTTTTTGTAACTTTGAAACCTTCCATTTGCTTGGTAAACTCACAGCTTTCCTCTCCTACCTTGTAATTTCATGATCTACAGAAATGTTGGGATCATGATAAACTACAGAAATTTTGGGATCATAAGTCTCTTTAGTATATTTATGAAATTTCTGTTTTGTGATTCATTTATGAAGATATATTTTCTTATTATTTATATAGGATTATTATTCTCTTCTACCAGTTTTTTGTAATTTCCTCCCTTCGGAATTTATTTTTTATATCCTCGATTATGACTCAGTAAAATAACCACTGAAGCAGTATTCATAATCCCATCTGGAAGTGAAGTCTGTATTCACTATATTTGCACTGTTTTTCCCACGTCCCCCTTGGAACAGTTCCTCTGTGTCTGCGTTTGACAGCATTAGCTAAATCCGAAATGCTGGCATGGCTCTAAGCTGATGCACGAGTAAGTTATTCCTCCGACGTGTCTGACATTTTCCTTTGCAAGAGAAGTATATTTAGCAACTTGTATCGAAACCTAAACTCCAAAGAGCCCTCGCTAACAAATCTGAAATTTGTCGTGGAAAGGAAGTGGTATATTTGGGAGTAACAGGGGATGAGAACATTACAGACGTGTTTTTTTCATTCTGACAGTGGCCCTGGTCGTAGATGTTGTTAAAGTGACAGTAGATTGTAAGGAAAAGTCAAAACTAATTTTATAACAATGGCCATGATGCTCACTCGCAAATCGTTGCTTTACCGAAGATCTCGAAATGAACTTAGATAAATTCGTTCCATTTTTCTCTGCAGATTCTAACAGTTTAATTTTGAATTATGCGAAAATTATTGATATTTCCTTGTAGTATCCAATTATTCGTGATGATTCATCCTTAGTTCCTCCGGGTATCCGATATATATGGATATTCGGAAACTACCGCCCCCCCCCCATAAAGAAATGGTAAAACAATACAACGGGGTCCCTTTGTGTACCCCCACATTTCCCCCTGTACACATGTAAGTTAGGGGGGCGAGGATTTAAATTAATTCTTACTTTTAATTCAAGTTACCATAATGCTACTGTAGTTCACCTTATTTTACAGTGATCAGTAGTGGAGTATAAGGGTCTCCAGTTTACTCCAAAGCAAACGGAGAGTCCTGTAAGGGAAGGGAGGTATCCAGACCTGAAGTGAGGGTGGTGCAGGAGTTGGCAATACTCTTCCAGGGAGAAAGGCATGAAACGTCGATGTCTAAGACTTAAAGGAGGTTGATGGCCGAGGGTCTGCTAAAGGAGTTTGGGATATAGGACAAGTTCTGGAAAACTTATGTCATTGACTGTTGGACACCTGAAACACTATGCTCTGCATCATTATTTTGTCCCTGATCTGATGCTTTAAAGCATAGTTCTGCATCATTATTTTGTCCTTGATCTGATGCTTTAAAGCAAGGTTATCATTTGTTTTGGGTAAGGAGATTTCTTTAAATTGTTCGTCTTCATTTTCATCGTTCTCTTTTTTTCTGCAAAAGGCTGGTCAGTTACAGACTCGGCAATCTCTTCCTCTGTATCCAGGCCCCTCTTTGTTCATGTCAAGCCACACAACATTTCCCTCGGGTGCTGGCTTTCCTCCCTCGTCGAGAAATGTGACAAAGTATCATTGTCGTTCAGTTACTTATTCTAGCTGTTAGGGGAAGTGTTGATCTTCAATATCTTTCTTGCTTCAGCTCAGCAATTAACAGTTGCCAAAAGATCGAAAGCTTTGAGCTCAGCAGGTGTATTTGGTCCACACGAGTATCATAGTTTATATCCTCCTGGACAAATATCGTAGTTTGGTCAAAGAGCTTCCCCTTTTCCTCCTTCTGCGAGTTAAGATGATTCTTTTCTAGACTGACTGGACGAGTAACATCAAGTTGGGTGGTAGAGAAGAGGCAACGGATCTGGCCATCATAGTTACCAATTCTTTGTGAGAAGGAACATTGTCGAGCAAAAGATGGCTCGAGCTCTACCAAGCATAATTCCAAGCATTCCCGGCCGCGGATATCGTCTATTATATGACAGAGGTATTGCAGGCAGCGATCCTTCCAAAACTCACAGGCTTTAAATGACGGTGGTCGTCAATATTATTTGTTCAATACAAGGTGGATACGTGCTCCTTGCTGACATTACTTACACGGGTGGTCTGCTCTATCCTCCTAGCCAGGAATTCCCCAGTAAGGTAAGAATTCGTTAGATCTGGGGTAACCAAGCCTTATCTGCATTGTAGCCCTGGGGAAGAATCAGCCACCGTTAGTGGATTTTTTATAGGACATGATCCCTAAATATTATTGTTCAGCACTTGAACGAAGATTTGACAGTATCTCTTTTTCTCTCTTTGCTACGTTCATTGCTTTTCTTGGTCGTATGTGCTTGAATGTGTTAATTCTCCTGCATCTATAGTATATATATATATATATATATATATATATATATATATATATATATATATATATATATATATATATATATATATATATATATATACATACATATATATATATATATATATATATATATATATATACATATATACACATACATAAACGTATGTATGTATATATATAATTATATTTATACACATATATAATATATATGTATACATATATTTATGTGTGTATATATGTATGTAAGTATGTTTAAATGATATTTAAAGTCTTTCTAAAATATGAGGCCAAAATACAGAAATAAGATATCGCGGCAATCGTCACAAATTAGGATCAAACGATGCACATTTTTTAACGTTGTCCAGAAGTCAAAATTTCACATTATGAAAAGATGAAAAGTATAGTGATATTTCCGTAGAATATTTTTTTCAAATCGAGGAAAGAACTACTCGTGCGTAAACTTTATTTGACAAAAATATTAATTTAATGAAATGTAAGCTCACATTAATACTCTCGTGAAGTAGAGCTTGGAATAGGATTACTCTGTTCAACTGAAACCTTTACATTCCGATGAAAAACCTTTTTTAAAACATTTACTTTTGAATATTCCGGGAAAAGATGTCACATCGTGTAGACGGTAGCAGCCAATTAAAATCCTAATCACAGAAGGGGATGGGTCTTAGGTATTAATCTTTGAGCATTGAAGATTTAAGAGGTTCCATACTAATTCTCATATAAACTGATGTCGAGTGAGCTACAGTTGATTATGTGTATGTTGTCAAAACATTACAAAAAAGCGATCAATAATTATTGGTCGCCTTTTTGTAATATTTTGAAAACACACACATACTTTTGCGTCTGCAGGCTAAGTAGATTGATGATAATTTGAGGAAGTTATTATGTCGTGGGAGCACCATATATCTCGTCTTTTATTCAGTTTTTATATTGAATATCAGTAAAAAAATAACATGTGATACACAAATAATTTCAAATATTATATAAAAGTCAATCTCTTAGGTTCACTGTACGTACCTTATTCTGAACATGTAGCAGTAACTGGGGTTACCGGCAGTTTCAAGTATTTTTATTAATGTACAGCATTTGAGAACATTTCTTTTGACATTACCAAAACAAGCTAGCTGTTGCACTGAAGACGTCCTTGATATACGGAGACGTTAATTTTAATGACATGTCCGAGAATATTACATCCTTTCTGGATCTCAGAAGCATCCCAGATCTTGAATGTTCTAAAATTGGATAATCCTCATTCCCAAAAATGGTAATTTTAATTGAAACTAGCAGCATTTTCTCCACGACCGACTCTCATGAGAGAGAGAGAGAGAGAGAGAGAGAGAGAGAGAGAGAGAGAGAGAGAGAGAGAGAGTTTGTA
Organism: Macrobrachium rosenbergii; assembly: GCF_040412425.1. Lineage (NCBI taxonomy): Eukaryota > Metazoa > Arthropoda > Malacostraca > Decapoda > Palaemonidae > Macrobrachium > Macrobrachium rosenbergii. The sequence continues at coordinate 60,494,521 of NC_089795.1, forward strand.
AAACCTAAATTGTTCAATGTAACTGCGTTCATTTAGTTAAGGTATTCAGCCATAATATATGACTATGAAGGGTAGTTGAATACAGTACAGTATACTTATTTTTTCATTTGATATTTTGATTGCTGTTCCGTTTTAACACATAAGTAGTGAGCGAATGAGAAAAAGTTAACGTTCTTAGATTCGCCTGACCTTATGCCAGTTAGGGGTCTTATTTGCACAATTATTAGTCTATAGAATGATGATTTTTCTGTGGGTGAGATAATTTAGGGTATTTAAAAATCCCTTTGAACCTTTCGATGCTCGCCAGGTGTAAGGGAAGCGAGTCCTGGCTAAGTTGAAGAATTAATATGGAAAAAAATATGACAAAAACAAGAATGGGGATGAACGTATTTATGCTCAAAGAGGCATCCTAGTGGTAAAGAGACGGATATATTTAGTGCTAGTTAGTTAATGGAAAACTAACTAGGAAAGATTTTTTCTTTCTTTTTGAAATAGGGGAAATACAGACGTTCAAAATGATAACGATTCATTGTTTCCAGAAACTCTCTGGCTCTAGCAGCACGCTCTCACTTCCCAGGTGGAAGAGTTTGTTTTTAAAAACATAAGTTAAAATCTAAAATATTAGGTATCGACGTTAGAGTGGCCAAGGGTTAAGAAAAATGCTGGGGAGAAGTTAAGTTAACGCGGGGTGGATAATTACAGAGAAATTGGTCTTTAAGCAGTCCTCTGCTGCCAGTGTGGAAAAGCAAAAGAAAAGAAAAAGATAAAAGAGAAGAAACGAAAGTTTAAAGATAATTCAAGTTAACGAGGGTGTGGATAATTACATCGGAAATTGCCTTTTAAGCAGTCCTCCTGCTGTTTAAGTGGAAAAGTCAAAGCGAGAAAATAAGGAACAGAAATGATATAAAAGGCTGAAAAAACGTTAAGGAATTATTGAGAGGGTGGGTAATTTTGGAGGAAATTAGCTTTTAGACTTATATTTTCTGAGAAGAGCTTGGTTAATTTTCTTGTGGTAAATTGTAATTCTCTGCCGTTTTGTCGCAGAGGTAGAGTTTCTGGTAATGTATTAGGGCATTGCCTATCACCATCCAGTTTCATAATATCCTAATCTTAATCTTAGCATAATTGCTTGTAATTTTCATTACGTTTCTTTTGATAGTGTGTGTCAGTGTAGATACTTGAATTCTCTTAAAATTATGGATCCAGTTAAGTGTGAGTAGTATTCCTCTCTCTTCATGAACAAGAGCAAGTGTACAGATACATGTTATCACTTTAGCATTTTCTTTAAGTGCGTTGGTTTGAGTTTGAATTTCTCCTTTTGCATCTGTGCGAATTGCTGATTTTCCTAGTCTGTTTAATGAGTGACCCATTGGCTTGGCAATTTCAGTTAGCTGTTTGTAGGCTCCAGACTTTGTTGGATAATTTTCAGCTTCAGCTACCGTTTCAAAAAGCAGAGATTACTACTGGGGCCATGGTCTAAGAAAGAGAAGGTCTGTTCACGCGCTGGTAGGCGGTGCTACACCTACGTCACACAGCGGATAGGGTACAGTAAGACTCGAAAGGTATTGTTGATAAACCAAAAGATTTTAATTCTAATAATGGGATTTACTCAATATTGTCAAACTTTTTATTAAGAAAATGCAATAGTTTGTTTATAAAGGTAATGGAAGGGCAATAAAAGATTTATTTCATTCATAGAATATTGAACTTTATTATGATATAACATCAAGAATATGATTAATAAACAACTTTTACAGGTGAAAAGTAACTTTCATGAGATAGTTTATCAATACACTTTCTGAGAACCCTAGTTCTATTAATTTATGTTATTAACTTTGACAATTTGCGTTTTTCACTCTGGGCATGTTTTTCATATTTTGGTTCAGGATACGCATTCTAAAAAAGTCTGCATCGCACAAAAATGTTACGACGTCCAGTGGTAGAACTACAAATTTCTGTTATTTCATCTACTAAAGTCTTGACAGAATTTCTACCTGCCCCTCAGGTTTTTCTCTCCATGATAAGTTCGAACAGCTTCTCCATAACTTTTAATTTTTCAAAAAATTGCAAGTCGGTTGCATCAGCTTTTCTTTTTCCTGGAAAATGTAATTAATCCAGGTATTGTCACCAATCGAGTTCTCAGTGGTATTTAAAAACTGGTGTTGAGGAAATTTATGTGAATGTATCCACCGACATAACGCAATCCTCGTTCTCCATTGCTTTTTCAAAAATCAATTGATTCATCAAAATTTGGTGTATCATCGTCAGTACTTGGTCTGTCCTTCGTTTACAAAGTCATCATCGTCTGAAACTGAGAACAGCATTGCAGACAAGCATAATTCCTCATCCAACGTTTTCTGGTCAAATGCTGACGAGGTTCCAGAACAATGAAATAATGTACCCTCAGATAAACTCGTATCACAATTTTTTTTGTGTATTATACTTGCTACCAACTAAGGCCACGTCTCTGCCTAATATGTATGCTCCTTATCCGATTTTTCACTTGAATTGAGATGGATGTTCATAGCATGCTCCCATTTGTCTTACGCAAGCAAAGAAATGCTCTAGCACATCTTGGTTTAATCTGTAAGTCATTATATATGATATGCAATATTTTTCTTTTAACATTTCATACAAATTTAGCAGTGACCTTGAAGACATAATCAGTCCTTTCTGAAATGGCACATCATCATACCCACAAACTTTCATTGATTCAACAGTATTTATCATTTCTTCAAAACAGAATTTTGTGTTTGCAACTGCACACCATAAGCATTCCGTGAGTGCTTTTTATCGTTAGAGCCTTAGAATTAAATAAATCGAACTAAGAATCAAACAACGCAATGAATTTGCTTGTGCTAGCCCAATCTTTGCTGCTAAGTAGCCCCTTTTCTCCAAAAAAATTTAAAGATTTGGCAGTTGTTTCCGAGATTAACTGAACTGCTAATTTAACATTCATCCTCTTTTGCTTTTGAAACATTAACATGATTTTCTGAAAGTTTATAGGCAGTTTTTAAATCATTACAACTTCTTTTGATAATCTCACGCACACACTACTATTAATATTTTATCATTTACTTTAAATCCTTTTATCAAGAAAAAATGATTCCTCGCAAGTTTGATCAGGTGCGTGCATCTGCAAAAATATGTATTCGTCTGTCGGAATCAGCTGGATTCGTGAAAAACGGATGATCTGTGTCTGCACCAAGGACTTGTGCAGCTTAACATTACTGGCTTCCAGATCACTGACAATGGCAACAACGTGAAATCCTGTGGACTCTACACTGTTATCAAACTAAATAAAATATTTTTGTAATTTTCTGATCAAAATTATAGTAGATGATTTGTTTCAAGAACTTACTAACCCCCTAATCATAACACACTGAACTTTACTTTTGGGTGAATAGAGAGTATCGTTCCCTTGTCATAGGTCCACTCATAAGCAACACTCATTTCATCAAATGACATAACACACAAGCGATTCATTTCTGTCATTGTCTTTGCCTTATGGCGTAGAGGCATTAGCACTGATGTTAATATTCCTGGTTCTACGTTGATCTTGGAAACCCAGCGGTGCAATGTTGAAATAGATGGATAGGGAAATTCCATTTTATTACGTAAATATCTATATGCTTTGGGGCTTAGTATCGCAGGCCAATGCACCTATTAATATCATCTTCACACCAGTGCTTAACAGGAATCCCAGTTAAAAAGAAGCGAACTTGAGGGGAGAAAAATACTTGCTTAAATTGCTTCTTGCAAGAGACGTAGCATTGAATTCTACTGTAGCTATTTTTTTCTTGTAAGGAAGACCGTTCTATCTCTCCACTCTTTTTTTCTTTGAGAAGAGCATCCTCTCTGATTTGACTTCTGTAGCTCTTTGCAATTTGTCTATGGTGGCAACTCGTGGTTCTTCATGCGCATTTTCTGCAGTTCATTGACAGTAGGTGAACACTCAATGTCATGAATAAATCTTTTCATACCTCTCTTCACAGCTCTGAACTCGGCTTGTAGATACATTATTTCCTGTAATATTTACAACTGATATTACTACAAAGGCAAACAAAACAAGTTTTAACTGGTGACTTACGTTCAACTGAAAAACAACTTATCTCATTACCAGTATGGTCAGGCCTAATCTTATAGTTGGTAGCATCCGGTGAACGGGGCAAGGAACAATGGAAATATTGGCGAGGTATTATAAGAGGATTAACAAGGTCAACCATTTACCCTCCAAAGGAAACTTGGTATTTTAATCCTTACTTCAAAACAATACGAAAATCTGAACTTACCCTCTGAAGTAGGCAGATGTAGTGTTGGTATTGCATCACTGTTTAACTGTACAAGATGTCTTGGTATTGGGATTCCAAGTAATTCATATTTAAGGTTCCTTTGTATAATCACTTGATTCAAAATGCAAGCTTACAAACCGAAGAATCCGCATTAAATTTGTCTTTTCTCTGCACAGATGAATCCATTTTTTCGGAGTTCATTTTTTAGGAAATGTATGAAAAGTAAGATCAGTATTTCGATCTGAATTGGAGTTGCATCCATACAGTGCACAAATATTCTGGCATAGTTTTGCAATGACAAAAATACACGTAAATACACAATACAACGCTCCAATCACATTGACACTTCCTTTCTCCTACAGTCCTTGACCTGACTAGCAGGTAACACTCTGACCTGTCTCGCGCTGTGACGTCATGCGCGAAGTTGGTCGAATTTTGGGCCAGTTGTGAACAGACCTTCTCTTTCTTAGACCATGACTGGGGCTACTGTTGGGATGCAGGGATCGTCCATCTCTCTTTGACCTGTGTGTGTGTGTATGTATGTATATATATATATATATATATATATATATATATATATATATATATATATATATATATATATATATATATACAGTATATATATATGTATGTATATACATGTAGTATATATATATATATATATATATATATATATATATATATATATATATATATATATATATGTGTGTGTGTGTGTGTGTGTGTTCTTATACATGGTAGTCATATTGTCTGTTACAGTTTTTGCTCCCTGTTGTAGCTTCTTTTCAGGTTGAGAGTTGCATGTGTTTCTTGGATGGAAACTTTTCTCAAAATAAATTAGTAACAGCACAAGTATTCTCCGTTTTGATCTAAGGCGATAATCTGATTCACATGAGTCTGCTCTTAGTGCTTTTCCATGTAATTTTGATTGCCGTTTCATTGCATCACTTCTAAAGGAATGAGAGAATGCATTCATTAACTGTACTTTTATTGTGATGTGCCATCATAAAGGTAAGGCATTTGCCGTGTAAGGGAGAATCTGTTATACATGGGTTCTTAAGTTATGTTGATAATGATAATAATACAGTAGGTAATTTTAGTGCTCGTGTAAACAAGTGTGAATTAAAACATTAGCATTTTGACCATTCTACATGGAGTTCAAGTTATTTACTGACAAATTATGACTAAAAAAGTATAAAGCGATTAGTTATAGGGTTATACGATTGAAACTTTGATTAGTAAAGGCGAAATCGTCATGTAAAGTCTATATAGTTCAGGTAAGGAAAAGAGGGAGATTTGAAGAGAAATTGTCTGGGGGACGGAATCTCGTCACAAATAAGAAAAAGTGATTATGCTAGGTAATCGTACTGCTAAAGTAGTTTGTAGTAGAGAGACATGATAGCTGACACAGTTGAAGTAACTCAAGTAAAAAAAAATTATTTTTGGGAAATTTATTTTTGGGAGGTTTGACTTAGAAATACCAAATGGTGAAGGGAACGGTTGGCTGGGTTATGTGCGTACAGACTGAAAAGGAACTTCATGAGTTTAATGGCTAAAAGAGGAACTGTTACGGGTATATCTGATTTATTTGTTAAGGGAAGGGAAGTATGGAGAGCAGTTTCATCTGGGGAGAAAGGGCTTAAAATGCGACCTTGAGTAATATCAAGACAAGTAAGTTTTCTGAACAGAAATTAAGTGTAGCATACACTACGTAGTAGTACGAAGATCCTGTTTGATTCAAGTTTGTGGCTTTAGACATGAGTCGGGAAGCGCAATAGAAGAATTTATAAAATAATAAAATCAAGGAATAAGTGTGACATAGAGTGCCAGTGAAATGTTCAAGGAAAATTTGAGCAAGGATTTTACGAAGGAGAAGTTGTTCCGATTGGAAGTGTGTGCAAAGTGATATTAATGAGCGAATGAGTCCAAGTAGGAAAGATGCAAATATAGAAATCCTATGTAAAGAGAATGTATGCATTTATCAGAGAACAGAGCCTTCTGGAGGATTTGGTGAATGGACATGATCAAAGAACTTTAGTAACTGCTGTAAAAGTTGTAAGAATTAGTGTAAATAAGAGAGTAACCTGGAAACCACTACTGAGGATAAGAGGAAGGAAAGGCGAAGAATTCAGTGAAGACTCAGTGAGTAAGATATTGTAGAACATGTGCTCAAGGCATGGGTGCAGGAAAAGGTTTTAGAGGAGAGGGAGAACATTATAAGGTATAACATTGTTAGGTATACTTGGGATTGTCTGTGAAACCGTTTTGACTGATGCTATGAGACAGATAAATAAGCATCGTGGTTTAAACAAAGAAACGGTTACATTAATCTAATACATATTTGCAACCGTTGTGGAAGAATTTTAAGAGCGGAAGAAAAAATCTCATGACATCGGGGAACGGAGAAAATCCCATGGTAGCTTTTTGAGGGTGTATGGTGAAGATGGTAATTTGTTGATAATTATAAGTTACACCGTTAGAAAAAAAAGGTGCTTATGCAAAGAAAACGAAAATAGAAAAGTAATATGTAAGGAGGTCTTAGGCAAGAGTATATGATGTCTCCACAGATGAATACAGTGTGAAATGATGGAATGCTGTGATTAAGGAAAATGGAGATTTATTGGGAAAACTTGGGATAAAACGAGGGATTCTAAGTTAGTAATGGATGGGTATTTGCCATGTATACAATGCCGTTACGTGATAGTAAAAAGATCCTGTATTTACTGATGCAAGAAGTTGACAGCAATTGCAAGAGGAAATTTAAATCGCAATACTAGCAACAATGGTAAATGTTTTGGGAAAATTGGTGAAATTTCGCGTAGATTAGGCGAGGAAGCACTTGTAGCTCCACGAGAACCATTGAGTAAAGAAAGAAAGGAAACAAAAGTTTGAATGTATGAAGGAACAATTAAGCAAACTCTTTTTCATGGAAGTGGCGTGTAGTTCTTGAATATAAAGGAAAGGAAAGTTACAGAATGGTGAAATAATTACTCCATTTTTATGAATAAAATATATATTGGAAGATTTAGTAATATTAATAATGATCACCTGGTAATTAGCAATGAGCATTATGGTCGAAAATTATTAAGCAGTTAATAAAATTTCCACCGTCTCTTTTTCAGTGTATTCTCTTTCGCTTTTATTCCTTGGTTTTCTCTCTTTTTTATCAGAGCGACGGGAGCTTTCCCCCTATCGCCTCCTCCGAGCTTCTTAATCAAGTTCTCTTAATTAGTTTTTTAAGAGAGGAAAATATTGACATTGTGCGGCCGACTTAATCATCTGAATTTTGCTGCGAAAGCTTTCAAGTATATTGCTGGCGGGTTAGATGACGTCCGCAATTATTGGTTTCCAAATTTTAAATGAGCTATTTATAGACTTTTTAGGATCTTTATTAAATCAGTTTAATCTTCAGTTCTTCGTAAGGTTAATCAGGTTCTAATATAATCAATATAAATTATTTGTTTTTACTCTGGTATTATTATAAATATACTGCATGAAAATTTTCTGACAGACAGATCATAATTGTTATCTCTTTTGTCCGAATAATTTTTCAGTGAATAAATAATCCAACCCAGATAGAAAATTGTAAGCACTCGACACCTATTCAATAGCGAAACATAACCATGAAACATAAGCATGGTAAAGTCATTTTTTATAATCGTTTCATGACTGATAGATTATATATGTTTTACTTGACTTCTGAGCCAGGAGAAAACAAATTGAAAAGAATGAAAGAGCACACTTAAGCGAACTTTCTGTTCTACTCCCTTTTCCTCTGCAGTAATAGCTCTGGGCCTTTCAGTTGGCCAAATATCTTTTTCAGAGAAATGTTTGCAGATACATATTCAGCCTACTTAAACATCTCTCATGGAGCAACAGACTATTTGAGAAACGTAAAAATCCGGAGGAGAACAAAGTCAAATATAATGCTACCAGTCTCTAAGATAAATAATTGATTACATAAAAATAAATAAAACAGTGCTACCCAGCTTTCATGTAGTAACTACCATCAAACAAAGTTCATTGTCCTAATTAATGATACCAAGGATATTTTGAAAGTCCAAGGAAATCCTTGAACCTACAAGTGAACTACCAGAGGTTAATAAAATTGAGGGTTTAGAAGTCCAGTGTTGACTTCTGTACAAGTTTTGAATTAGTAGGGTAATTGAGTTCATGCCCAAAATAATATGTACACCGAAGTAATTATTTAACTGGGGAATGTGCTTCACGAAGAAATGTTCGTGTTAATAAGCAAATCACCTAAGAGGGAAGGGGTCATTTCTAGGCTTGTACTTGATGCGGTTTCATTATCCAGCGTATTTAGTCTGTAATTAATTACGATTCAATGATAATTTGGTAATCGAAAGTGAATGCCTCCTCGGTTGTTTTTAACTGAAAGATTTTTCCAAATTCGTGTTAAAAGTTTTGAACTGTGTTTAATTCTTATAATCAGAAAAATTGTTTTCCTTGTGTAATTTTATAAAATGAACACTGTTTAATGTATCAATACATGTTCCTGCCTTTTTTTTGTCATACTGAAAGTTAAAAATTGAAGCAATGGTACTTCCTTAAATGTAGTTGAATCTATACAAAAATATGAACAGGTCTGGAGTAGACATAAAATTCGTTTTATTTCTAAAATATGCTTACTTATATAAGACAGTTGAAATGTATCCCTTCCCACCTGAATTGTTAATTTCTGCAAAACTGAAATCTGATAAGAAATAACTCAAAATGTAGTTGAATCTATACAAAGATGAACAGGTCTGGAATGGACATAAAATTCGTTTTATTTCCAAATTATGCTTACTTATGTAAGAACGCATTTGAAATGTATCCCCTCCTAACTGAATTATTAATTTCTGCAAAACTGAAATCTCCTGATAAGAAATAACTCAACCACTCTGACGAACAAAGTTCAATCATTCTAGTTCTAGTGTCGTCGTTGACATTAATGTAGAGCAGTTAATGTCAGTGGCGCATTTATGGAAATAATACCCTTTATGTTGTGAAACCATGTTACAATCTCGGGTGCGTCTTATTGGCATATTGATTTTAGTTGAACCGCGCTCTTTTTACACGACTCATAGAATACTTTTTGTATTCACTAAAGATTTTTCACTAATATCACACAATGCAGATGAGCATCAAACTCAAGAAGCTAATTACATTCATTTCCGTAAATTTGAAGTTGGTTTTTCGGTTGCGTTTCTAGTTAATTTTCACTGAATTCTGAAGTTATTGCACCAGAATGATTTTATGGTTTATTCGGAGTAAATATTTCGATTAATGCAGAAGCATTTTTCGAGTGTATAACGAAAATCATTTTTCATTCATACCAAAATTCATTTTCCATTGTTTTAAAAATTATTTTCTACCAGGTTACTTCGATTTTATTTTCAGATAAAGTCAGAGTTACTCTTCCGTTTATGGTTCAACAGGTAATGAAATAAACAATGGAAGGAGTATTAGGTTTAATCGCTCTAGGACGTCAGTAGACAGTTTGACAGTCGGAAACTGAAACCGCTCGTGATGGGAAACAACCAAGGAACTAAAGTTCCGCGGTCATCACATGAGCAACTTCTCAATCGTGTTGGCTGCGGAAGAAAGACTAGTTCAGGAAACTCTGATCAGCTTTGGAGAGCGATTCCTTCGTGGGCGAGCTGATAAGCTTGGAAGGAAGACTCATTTAACAGGGGGTGACCAGGCTAAAAATAGAGAGAGAAAGAGAGAGGAACAGTTAAGAAAAGAAGGAAGGGCTAGGAAGAGTTGGTTAGCTTAGAATGAAAACAAAATCTGAGGAAGAGATGGCTAACTGAGGCGCTAGACTCGGCATTAGGATAAAATGACTTATCAAAGAATAAGTTGATAGTATCAGAATAAAAATTTATTTACAGGGAACCCATTATTTAGAGAACGTAAGACATGGTTGACTAAAACATAATATAAGTAGAGATGTCAGAAAACATAGAATAACTTCAGGAGGAACGGATCCACCCAAGAGAAGAAACTCTCAGCTGAGGAAATGCTAGCCACTTTAGAAGAAACGGTCATTCTCACCAGGCTAAAAATAGAGAGAGAGAGAGAGAGGAACAGTTAAGAAAAGAAGGAAGGGCTAGGAAGAGTTGGTTAGCTTAGAATGAAAACAAAATCTGAGGAAGAGATGGCTAACTGAGGCGCTAGACTCGGCATTAGGATAAAATGACTTATCAAAGAATAAGTTGATAGTATCAGAATAAAAATTTATTTACAGGGAACCCATTATTTAGAGAACGTAAGACATGGTTGACTAAAACATAATATAAGTAGAGATGTCAGAAAACATAGAATAACTTCAGGAGGAACGGATCCACCCAAGAGAAGAAACTCTCAGCTGAGGAAATGCTAGCCACTTTAGAAGAAACGGTCATTCTCACTGAGGGCTAAGCACCATAGATGAAAGATTAAGTTTGCAAGAGAGCTGGTTATCTCAGAGAGATAAACTAATTTTGAAGAAAAGTGAATTTTCTCAAGAAACAAATAAAACTAAGTTGGCGTTAACAAGTTCTTTTATAATTAGGACTGTGTCTAAGGCACACCTTGGAAGAGATACAGTTTAAGCAATAGTTCATCACGGCAGAACTAAAGCTCAGTCGAGGAAGAGTTAATCAACTTAAAAAAAAAATCCGTATGATTGAGGAGAAACAGACCAGCTTGGAGATATAGCTTAACTGAGGAAGAGCCCGTCAGCTTAGAAAAGGGACTCAGTTGGGGGAAGAGAATTTAGGGGATCTGGTCTCCTGTCCGCAGAAGAAACTTAATTCAATATCTTTGTAAATAATCAGGTTTCGAGTCTTCACAGGGAATATGTGGCCTTTGGTCTTTTAGGTAGGAATTTTTTTCTGTTTTGGTCTTTATTTTTTGCCTATCGTGTCCAAACGCGTTCTTTTATCCTTTGTTACCTCTGCAACTACAACACCTCACTCTTCTGTTTAAATCCTTCTACCGTAACGAGTATTCCTCATTTATTTTGTTTTAGTCGCTTTTGTTTTTTTGCATTATACCGAAAACCCAAATTTTGTATTCTATTTTGTCCATTTTCTTTCCTGTATTATTACCTGTTTTCGGGTTCTTTATTTTCCTTGTTGAATTTTAATTAATAAATTCTTTTTTTATCAATATCTCTTCTCGTCCCCTTCATTTTTCCTAGCCATTTGTCTTCGTCATGTTCCTCCTATGTCTCCTCTTGTATTGATGTTGGCCAAAGAATAATTAGAGCAAGCGAGGAAATTGGATTTCCTCCGACATTGTTGTCACTTTCGATTATCTTAAAGATTAATCCGTTGTTGTGGTTTCTTTTTAAAAAAAACCTTTTCCCCTTACTAATTTAATATTTGTTCTCGACCTTTGTTTTGTCTCCGGATTTTTTATAATGTTACCTACTGTACTTTCATTTGATGTGTGTATTCAATTTTAAGGAAAATTTTGTTTTCCATGGTAAAAAGACAAAATAGAACAGCGGACATTTTAAGAAGAGAAACAAAGTTGTATAAAGCTGCCAGTAAACCTTGTTGAAATTTACCTTGAAGTTAATGTCGCCAGATATTACGAAATATTTTGTAACGTTCTACATCGAAGTTTTGAAGAGTGAACCACTACTTTGACCAAATAGAAATCTATCGCTGTGCCAAATGTCCTTTCATTACCAGCAAGCTATGTAAAACTATTTATTTACCATAAGAACAAATCTGGCGTTCGGCTGATACCTATTATCGTAATTCACCTCCCACTAAATTTGCATTTCGCTCAGTCGTCACTAAATATTCCTAGCCAATGTACAGAATGATGATGGAAAAGATCCTGGCTGGTTCTCCCATTAATTTGAAGGTAACCATTGTAGCTTTGCTTGAACTCGGTATTACATCTCCAGATGAGCGATAAGTAAAGAATGTTTTTATTATTCTACTGGTTAATAAGAATGAAGAATCTCCATCCGGTACACTTCAAATTGTGGGAAAATGGTTTTCAAACTTTTCGAGAAGTGCAGCCAAGTTATTTCTGAAACGATTTCTGCAATGGATGATTCCAGATTTGTTTAAAGTTATTGGAATTGCCTTTTCGAAGTGAACCAGAAAGCCAAGGTTCAAATATTTTGTCACTTTTTTAGTTGGTTCTCCGAGTTCTCAGGTCACATAAATCACCATTATTAATTTACTGAAGTAATTAGTAAAGCAGTTCATGTAACTAAATTCTCTTATGAAATGCAATGAAATGAAACAGTAAATCTTTGTTTCAGTGGATTATGAAACATCTATTTGATTCAAGGCCAGGATACGTAAATGGAACGACCAAACGCCATTTATTAAGTGATGTCAAAAGAAAACTATGAACAACAAAATCTCGCGGCACAAAATTTTGGTCTGATTTTAATGCCCACTTCATCCTGTGCACAGAGAAACTAAAAAGAAAACTTCGGAACAAATCCAGGTAGTTTTGCTGTAAGGCCTACGCGCTCATAAATGTTGAGAAGTCCAGGTTTATAGCCAACAGATCTGCAACAGCACGAAAGCATATTCACCTGTGTATGCTGTATGAAAGGGCAGAAGCACTTGTTTACACTCAGTAGCAAGGTTGTTATATATGAAGTATCATTTTGAAACTTGCATTGGCTTCATATACTTTCCAGTTAGCTCGGTTTGATTAGTCCTCATCTTACGCAGACAGTAATTATTTTTTGATAAAAATTATTTTACAAGTAAATTTCTCACAAAGAAATGAGTTAAAGGATTTTTGGAACATGAAAGCCCTCAGGTATCTAGATACTGGATAGTGTACAGGTATGATTATAATATGATTTTACTATTCCTTAACGATAAGCGCACATTCAATTCCTTCTGCAGCCTTGTTAAAGGAACTCCTTTTTCTTTATTAAAAGTTAAAGTCCCTCTAGAAACCATAAATTTATTACCAAGCATTGAAGAGTTTGTGCTCTTTCAGACGGAACAGAAAACTGCTGATGCCAAAACGATTAGTTTTGCCGCAGTCTTACATCTAAAATATTTTAGGGTTGGATCTGACAATCATTTTAAATTAACTAGGTAAATGATTTGTTACAACCATAAATGCAAACGTTTGCCAACTAATGGTATGATTTTCCTTAATTTTATGTATGGAACACTATTGTATCGTTGAAAATATCTCCCATTCATATTTTACCACATTTCAGAATTTTGTCTTTTCTGTAAAACATACAAAATTATTTTTCTGACGCCGGTAAATAAGCATCCCATACTGTTCATGCCACATACTAACAGTATACTGCTAAAATAGTCTAGTATCATGAAAGTGGAGGGCTATTTGTCATGCAGGCCATTCTCCATTCATAATTTGTTTACCGCGCAATGCCTAACTAGAAAATCTTTCGGCATTCAAGGCGTTGCACTCTGTACCCATTATCCTTTAAAGCAGTGATAATAGATACCTGAAACTCCAAGAAATCGACACAAGTGCCGAGAATGACGATATCCTATATTAGAAACAGACATTGATTGTAAATATTTTTTTTCACCAATGTAAATTTCATTTTTAATATTCATCTTACATTTTCAATGTCCCGAACAACCCTCCTGCTTGGAAATGACTGTTACTGTGTTACGAATTCAACTTTAGTCGTTACATAACCCTTTTATACCATCCCTATCTTTAATACCTTCAGCGTCCTGGTGTCTGTGTTCCTCTGGGATTTATTCTTGAAGTCAACATGAATTCGTGCTTCGCAGTCTGGTGCGTCATGATTGGATATGGGGAACAGTTGATAGATACTCGTGACAGATCCCCCATGTTTTGCAGTCTTTCTCAGTATTATATGTATGCATACAGAGGAAGGGAAGTTTGAATTTACAACCCGTTACTGTTTTGGGGGAGTATTCCATGTCTGATTTGTGCACTCCCCTTCTCCATTTTCGTGTTATTTTCTTCATTTTCCCAGAGATTCTGGACGTGTGCCTGTTAGTCTGTGTGTCTCTGTTTAGGTATATATACTTGTCTGTTGTACTGATGTATTATTACCACCAAGTTTTATTTCGATTTGCCAAAATAACCCTCTTTAAAAAGATTACAAATAGATTATGACTTTACTTGAAAAAAAATGTATGCAACCTTTTACTTGTGAAAAAATGTGATATCGAAGGCTGTTCTGTAAGGAAATAAAAATATCAGATACAGAGGTTTTTTTTCTGTTAACAGTGTAGAGCGAATATTTACACAATAGCGATTGCTTTTGGCGATTAAAGTGTAGTTGTTACTCCTTTCCATCTTTTTTAACTCTTCCTTTACATCACTCCTTTTCATTTTGTTTTCTAATCGCCTTATTATTATTATTATTATTATTATTATTATTATTATTATTATTATTATTATTATTATTATTACTTGCAGTAATAGAAGTAGTAGTAATAATATTAGTAATAGGGTTCCCATGGAAGTTGTGACATCTTTGCTAGCTCTGCGTTTTTATTAAGGCTGAGATTGGTAGCACCATGCGTTTGTTCCTATGCACGATAGTAAACACGGTGGCTATTTACTGAAGGTATCTTGTTATTCCGTGGCGGTCATTAGCCTGGCCCAGATTTTCCCTTTCGCCTTCATATTATTATTATTATTATTATTATTATTATTATTATTATTATTATTATTATTATTAACCAGGCATATCATGAACTTGAAGCACCCAAGGAAATGTTTTATTATCTCTTTCATCATTTTACGGTATATATACATACACACATATACTGTATATGTATATATATATATATATATATATATATATATATATATATATATATATATATATATATATATATATATATATATGTATGTATGTATTATGGTCCAGTGTGAAAGGAAGTTGTTCAGAACTGTAGTTCATTCTGATCTTGATTCTGTCCATCCCTGGCAATGTCAGTCATCTCTCTCTCTCTCTCTCTCTCTCTCTCTCTCTCTCTCTATTTAAAACAGAAAGAATCGATAGATTCCTTTCCTTAAATTTTATAGTTTTGCAATTATAGTGTTTTGATGATATATATTTTCAGAATTTGATTGTGTAAAAGTCGTGTATCAGTAGTCTCCATTTCTATACTCGCATGTGTATATATACAAAAGCAACCTTTCTTTATCTGGTCAAAGGAATTTTGTACAGCGAAGATCTATAAAACAAAACAAAAAGCCTACAGCATTGCAGAGACTGTTTCTGTTGGCATCAGCACACTTTTCGATTTAGCAGAGGTCTTGAATATAGAACGGCTCCTTTCCAAAAAAAAACTTCGCTCCTTTTCCATTGTCCTGGTTTATTCCTTAGCTAGGGGCGATGTTCCTTATTAGATAAGCTTTGGATGGAGATTCTCTAAGCATGGCATATTCACTGTTGCCATCTTTCCCAATACTGTTTTGCTGCTTGTTAGTAAGTGAAGAAAATGTTAGTCTTCACAACACTGTAGTCGACAGTGATACAAAGATTTGCTGACTCGCAGCGAGAGATGCTTTCATTGCCATGATATGGAGAGCTTTGGAAAAGATAACAAGAAGTAAGAAAACAATTGAATTACGTGTGTGTGTGTGTGTGTGTGTGTGTGTGTGTGTGTGTGGTTGGTTGTACGCTATTTGTATTCCGTGGGCGAGTAGGTAGCATCTCGGCCTCCCAAATGTGGACGACTACCTGGATCTCCTAAATCAATCTTTCCTGGAGAGAATGGAATTTCAATTCAATTGTTTTCTTACTTCTTGTTATCTTTTCCAAAGCTCTCCATATCATGGCAATGAAAGCATCTCTCGTTGCGAGTCAGCGAACCTTTGTATCACTGTCTACTACAATGTTATGAGGACTAACATTTTCTTCACTTACTAACAAGCAGCAAAACAGTTTTTGGAAAGATGGTAACAGTGAATATGCCATGCTTAGAGAATCTCCATCCAAAGCTTATCTAATAAGGAACATCGCCCCTAGCTAAGGAATAAACCAGGACAAAGTAAAAGGAGCGAAGTTTGTTTTGGAAAGGAGCAGTTATATATTCATATATATATATAATATATATATACGTGTGTGTCTTTGTGTTACAGTAAGACTGTGAAACCAGGGATTTCACGAAATCCCTGAAATTTTCAGGGAATTCGTGAAATCACCTATTCACTTAGGACATTTGATCCCGAAGGGATAGTACTAAACACGGCGAAGCAGCAGTTCATCTACACTGCTTCGCCGTGTTTAGTACTAGCCCCCTGGGGATCAAATGTCCCTAAGTGCATTTCGCTATTTGCCTGGATATTCAGGCGGTTCGAGAAATGCCTGGTTTCGCCGTCTACCTGTAACATCTATACAAACAGTAAGCTACACATGTCGTCTAAAATCCAATTCGCTCTACCTCGGAAATAATATATATATATATATATATATATATATATATATATATATATATATATTTGACTCACATCAGGATCGAACATAGGTTTTTCAGTTGAAAGGCAAGGTGCCCACTAGGCCTCAAGTCATAAACGAAGTTGGAACCTGGTCAGCAACTATAAGGAATTACCTGGGCAAGTTAACTGCTTAGATACCAGCGTGTTTTTCTCGACTTTCCGACTCAGCAGTGACCAATTAACAGCATTTCATTTGAATTATCGCTTCTGAGTGAATAAGATAGAAATAATCAGCACACAATCACGTGTGGAACAGAAATAAATTTCTGACTCACATCTGTTCCACACATGATTGTGTGTTGATTATTTCTGTCTTATTCACTCAGAAGGCATAATTCGAATGAAATGCTGACAGTTGAGTCATTGCTGAGTCGGGAAGTTGGGGAAAACACGCTGGTATGGAAGCAGTTAGCTTGCCCAGGTAATTCCTTGGGTGCAGTTGCCCTCAGGTTCCAACTTCTTTCATGACTTGTATGGCTTAGTGGGCAGCGTCCTTGCCTTTCAATTGAATACTGATGTGAGTCAGAAATTTATTTCTGTTCCACGTGATTGTGTGTTGGTTATTTATATATATATTTATACATACATATATATATATATATATATATATCGAAGGATTTATAATTGATTTAAGGCGCGTCACTGAACATCGCTTTGGAGAAATAAAATATATATATATATATATATATATATATATATATATATATATATATATATATATATATATATATATATATATATGTATATATTTCTGTATGTATGTATACTTTTGTATATGAGTATTATAAAGGATACTGCTGAAACATGATTTGTACACAGTTGAATTCCAATTCATTTGCGTGACAACCTTGGAATATCTAACACCCAAGCAAAATAAAATTCAAATCTCTTAAAAATATCTATAAATAGTATGAGCCCCACCAGGTACTTAAATTCCAAAAAGAAGAATTTTTTGTGTGTGAGAGAGAGAGAGAGAGAGAGAGAATAGTATGGTTGGCAGTAATGTTGATGTATAAGAACAAAAGTCTATCTATATATATATATATATATATATATATATATATATATATATATATATATATATATATATATATTATATATATATATATATATATATATACATATATATATATATAATATATATATATACAAATATATACTGTATATATATATATATATATATATATATATATATATACACAAATATATACTGTATATATATATATATATATATATATATATATATATATATATATATATATATATATATATATATATTCTACTCAGAAAGACCTACAATTTTGAACATGTTCCTCTCGCATCGTACAAGGACAATTAAAGCCATAGAATGTTTCTAATTTTTCTTCTTTTGGTTCTCAGACGAGATGCAAAGGGATCCAGAATATTCCCATCAATGTTACAGGTACAGGTGTCTATACCATGTTTGCTATGGTTGGAATAATAATAACAAAAGCGAGTTGGCCTGGTCAGGGTACGGCCGAGTGAGCGCCTCGAAAGGCCACATACCTTTAGTAAACAACCGCTGTTTTCACTAGTTTAAAGTGTGCGTGTGTTGTCACATGCGTGCGTTTGTGTGTGCGTGTATGCTGATAATTAAGTCTCAAATAATGTTGTAAGTCAAAGTAAATATTTCATCTTATTCTGGAGTTGACTGCGTGGCATTTAAACTAGCTATTTTTTTTTTCTCCCCAAAACAATGTGTTGTTTAAGGAAAGTTAAGTGTTTTCATGCGTGAAAATTCTGCTGTTCATTAATATCTCGCGGTATTTTGATTTTTGTTTGGTAAATATAAAATACTAGGCAGATATCTCGAAAAATTAAAAAAAATACTAATATTGCAAACCTCTCCCAAGACTGCAAGGCGTTCCCAAGAACCATTTGACTCTGAAAAATATGTAACATTTTCATTCATCTGATTATTCAGCAAATTTATATGTGTTAACGGTTTGATTTGACTTGTGAAATATTAATCAATTAGAAATACGAAACGTGTGTGTGCAAGTCCCATGAAATATATGTATGGTACATATGCATATACCGTGAACGCTACATGTATAGGCGAAAATACTTTAATCATTTCACTGTGTTCCAGGTAAGACGATTATTTGTTTTATGCTGCGAAGCGCAGACAGCCGTTGACATGTGAGTTGCATGCACCCGTTAATGTTTATTGTTTAGGTGGCTGTATGGAGAAGCTATTGTACTTACCCACTCCTTCCTTCTTTGAAGGTTTTTGGTTACAGGCCCTGCCATACTTCAGGTTTTCAGTGTCGTGATAAGAAGTAAACAGAAAATAGAAGAATGGGGGCGATTTGGTGATGTATAACACACGAACAGTCATTCGCGATGGTTATTCTTAGAAATACTTCTACAGCTATTATTATTATTATTGTTATTATTAATAATAATAATAATAATAATAATAATAATAATAATAGTAATAATAATAATAATAATAATTATTATTATTATTATTATTATTATTATTATTATTATTATTATTAGAACCTTCCTTTACGCGCTCTTTACCCTTTCTCCTCATTAGAAGTGACGGCGCGTAGGGTAATAAAAAACAATGCTATAGATAATGAGTACCTTTCTGTGGAAGCTGTGGACACTGCTTGCTATTTTTTCTATTTTGTGAGAATGGAAAAAATTCTTAGCTAATTCGTTGTCTCTTTCATAACTATCAATGAAGTGATTTTGAAGAGATAAAATCCGTGAAAATTGCGCTTTTATTATTATTATTATTATTATTATTATTATTATTATTATTATTATTATTATTATTATTATTATTATTATTAAAAGACATGGATATGGTAAGAGTATACACAATATTACAACTACACAACACAATAAAGGTCTAAAAATGAAAAAATAAATATTTTTTATATAATTTTAACTCTTTATTTTTGACGTTTGGTACAAATCTGGTACCATTTTCGAAAAATCAGCTGAGATGAGCAAAAGACGTGGATATTGTGAGAGTATATGCAATATTACAACTAAAAAATACGATATAGGCCTAGAAATTAAAAGAAAGCCCTAAAAAAAATTTATTTTTTACTTTATTTTTGATGTTTCAGAACAAATCTGGTACAATTTTCGAAAGATCAGTTGAAATGAGCAAAAGACATGGTTATAGTAGGAGTATATACAATATTACAATTACAAAATATAATAAAGGTCTCAAAATTAAAAGAAAAGCCTAAAAAAAAAATTTTTAAGTTTTTCTTTCAAATTTTAGACCTTTATTGTATTTTGTAATTGTCTTATTATTATTATTATTATTATTATTATTATTATTATTATTATTATTATTATTATTATTATTATTATTAGCTTCATCGCACGATAACCTAATGGAAGTTTATTTGTAATCTCATAGTAAATGAGCTCTCTCTCTCTCTCTCTCTCTCTCTCTCTCTCTCTCTCTCTCTCTCTCTCTGCGCTTGTATTTATGCCGTTAGGGACGAGAAACTTTGGTCTTATTGGTCTCAATTTTTTGTTTCGAATAGAATCTTAACATTAAGATTAATCTTGAGGCATTAATGCAATGGAGGCAAGAATCGGGCTAGTCAATTTCATTCTGGTATCGAGAAAGTCAGCAGTGATCACAGTTCATGCTTGAAAACAAAACATCAGTCACTTCGTTAATTCTAGCTATAACAGACTTTTATATATAATTTTGCATTGAAAAAACCGAATCTGGATTCGCAAGGTCTTTCAAAAGTTTACAAATTAGTGAAGAAATGATTCACGTCATATTTATCAGTTTGTGTTTAGAATCATTGAGCTTATGAGTTCACGAAAATTGAAAATGAGTTGATATGCATAGCTCACTGCACTTCATGAAAGAAAGAGTAACAATAAAACCATAATTCTTTGGAATACAATTCAGGAAATACCTTCACGGACTCCGCAGAACGAAAGTACCGATAACATGTGGGTTGTCCTGACGTGGGCAGTAAACTGAGCCTTATTGCCGAGGACGTAAGGACGGAATTGGTGATCAGCTTCTCTTCTTGCAGAAAAGCATTAGGTTGGACACAGTCGGCACAAAAGAAACTCGGAGGGAAATAAACCTTAGTGGGTTGATATCCCACAAAAGAGTCTGACGTCCGCACACATTTCGCTCTCTCTCCCCCATTTCTTCTTCTTCGTCTTCTTCTTCTTCTTCATCTTCTTCTTCTATATTACGTACGCAGTCATTCATTACATCTCGCTTGCTATCCATTTTTATTTGTGTTTTCTTTTTTAATTTTTGCTTATTTTACCATTCTGATTAGTACCGGGTTCTTTCTCAGAACATGTTACCCACGCTAAAAGGAAACTCGCTTTTGAATTTCGTAATTATTGTTCATTATTATTATTATTTTTATTATTATATTATTATTATTATTATTATTATTATCCCCCTTTCGCTTCAGATCATGATTTTATTGACCTGTAGTAATCCTTACTTGCCTTATAACTTGGCCTAAGCTGGAGTGGATGACCTTGACTTTTTCTAGATTACATCTATTTTTGTGGCTAAATGTCGTTATGAAAAAAATATTTCATAACCTACATAGCTATACTGTTCTGGGTAACGGCTACGTATTAGAGCATTTAATGTAACGACTATTTTGTATCGCAGACTAGTCTGGAAATCGTGAATCCGAGGTATTCAGTGGTTTCATATTTAAGCCTGCTTTTGATTTGCATAATTTGATAGAATGAAAAAAATTAAGCCAATCTTTGACATTTAAATAGTGACTGTAGGCTATAAAATGCAGAGAAAATTCCTCAAAACTTTTTAGTATTTAACAAAATGTATCTGTCCTCATTTTATCCATCATTAAGAGTAAAGTATATGGGGCATTTTACAAAAATCGTAGAAATTGACGCTTTTCGGCTTAGGTTCAGGCATATATTTTCCCTTTAACAGTGAGACTGCTGGCATTAATGTATCACAGTATTTTACTTACCAAAAAAACAGAAAGCTTTTTTTAAAAATGCTGGATATTTACACTTTTCAATGAAAAGAACGTTGTGTTATATGGTATTAAAGGTTAATTGAACTGCATGAAATTATTATATAATTACCTTACACAATCGCCAGAATCCTGATTATCCTTAATACCAGGGTTATTGATATTTTTTCTGCTGATGATGTAATTCAGGTTTGAGGAGCATCCGCTGAGAAGTATGTATGCGAGTTGAAGACGAAATGACATAAATTTAAACAATAATGATGAGAATATTATTAATAATGAAAATTGCTACAACCGTCATTAGGACTGCAACAAGTACAACAGCATTGAAAATAAAAACTAATTCTATTATGTGTACGGTCATAAAAAAGAGTAATATTAATAATCTACGACTGTAACTAATGCAGCTACAGCATATATTACGACTGTATTGAGGAAGAGGATAAAAATTATAATCCGACGAACAGTTGCTCTCCCTTTTCTTCTAAAGCCTACGTCTTCTACTTAGTTCCTTCTCTTCAGTCTTCCCCTCCTCCTGATTCTCTATATCCCATGGACCCCAGTACCATCTATTGAATGAACCATCAGACCCTTGACGTATCCCAATTCGAGATCTCAGGATTTTTATCTATTATCCATAATCCATTATCCATAGATAAGGAGATGCCTGTCGTTCGCTTAATGGGGAAGGCCACGGGGGACGTACTAATTATCCTAATGGGTCGTCCAATCAGTTGCGGTCCCTTGAATTTGGGAATACCATTGTCTCTCTTGGTAGTAATGACGCCCGTCCGCTGCTCATGATTAATGGACCTCTTCGTTGCTGTTTTCACAGTGCAGCAATTACTGTCAAGGGATAAGATTTGAACTTTGCCAACGTCATTGTTATTGAATTAAGTACAGAATAAAATCCAGGATGTAGACTATGCGGTACCAAATCTTACAGTATAAAATTATTGCATGTAGGCCGTCATTTATTTTGCTAATTCCAAAAAACGCCAAATACACACCAAGTACACTTTAAAAAGAAATGACTTCAACGAAAGATATGCAGTCGTCACTGTTGAGTAGTAAGAGGCAAGTGGCACTTTTTCCACACATGCACTTCGTGAACCTGTAATTACTTACTTCTTACTCGCAAGATAGCGTGATTACTCTTATTCCTGGTCGGTCATTTGGCTTCCTATTATAGAAATATGAAGCTTGTAGTTGTGTTTTAAATGCTTGTTGTCTTATCTTTTTTAGTTTGCACTGGAATATTAACTGTTATATGTTAATAATATAATGACACTGGGTAAAACGTTTGACTTCTCTGGCTAATAATACTTCATTCATTTCTGTAAAAACAAGTTTCCCCTGGCGCTTGTGGTGCAAGACCCTTCATTTACAAGATGAAGCGACATTTACCCTCGTTTCCCAAGAAGAAGAGCTTGCGACAAAATGATCAATATACAGCTCTAAATCCCATTTTTATGGTGGGTAGCTCTGAAAGTTATCCTATTGAGACCGTTGGTTATTCAGTCGCTCAATAAAAAAAAAAGTGAAAGTAGCAACAGCTGTCGTAAACAAATAACAAAACTCAAACTCTGATTACCTCATACTCTTTTCAAGACAATACTATGGAATTTTATATCAGCAAAAGACTATAATTGGTGATTCGTTATTTATTACCCTACCCAGCAAACATTTTCGATTCAGGCATTTTTATGTAATGAATAACTGCCATTTTAGTGGAAATGTATTAATTGATCACTATCAGCGTGCTGTACCGTTTTGCGTCAGGTTCTCGATTAGAATATGATAAAGGGAATTTCAAACCTTCTCTTTAGTATCGAGTTAAAATAAAAGGCAACTTTGATCCTGATGATAAATGAACTTAAATTTAGAATATAGACTTTGATCCTTGCGACAATTCAACTGAAATTCAGAGTATTTGGATATGTAACACAATGACTTTCTGTGTGCTTGAAAAGAGACAGGTTTGCCATCAACCAGCAAAGGGAACTAAATTAACACTCATCTTTCTGGTGCTCTTCCTCATCGCCCTCCTCTTCTGCAGTGACCAATCTATAATTTACTCTTAGCAGGAATAATAATAATAATAATAATAATAATAATAATAATAATAAAGTTCGTCTCCTTTTATGTACCAAAAAAACAGATGTAGAAAAATGATTAATGTTCGCATGCTCCGTTTATTATAAATTATGTTGTATAACTTGAGAGAGAAAGAGAGGGAGTGAAATTGCCTACCCTTCATTACTATCGTCGACGCTGATGAAGTCATGATAGTAAGAGTGATATATAAACTAATTCTCCTCAGTTAAAACCTCATTACCATTTTCAATCATAAATGAAATTGGTACCAAAATAGAGTTTACGGATTTGTTCCCGGATGGATCGACATAACCGTCGAATACATCACAGGGTGATAGATGGATGAAGGTCGCAGGGGCATCCGCAAATTGTTGAAAATATTAATCCCTTCGGGGTAGAACCTGAGTTTCCCTTGGGCTTCTTATGATATTGTAACGGTGATTTTGGTATACAAAGACAGTTTTCCATAAGTTCTATTCCTTCCGGGTAGAATTTAGATAAGCAAGAAAAGGGGACAATGGTTCACTTATCGGCAGTATTCACTCACATCTTTGTTTCCAGTATCTTTTTTTCCCCATTCTTCCGTTACCGAAGAGGAGGGTTTTGAGAACAGAAAATTTGCTATTTTGATGGTCTTCCATTTTCATGCATAGTTTCCTTTTATTTTCTCGTAGTCAGTTTTTGTCGTATTTAGATTTGTGTAATAGCTCTTCTCGACTTTTTACATTTTTAAATGTTATGAAAATTAAATGAAAGGTATTTTCGCCCATGGAAACTTATAGTGCAGATAAGTTATAAAATTCTCTCTTCTCTCTCTCTCTCTCTCTCTCTCTCTCTCTCTCTCTCTCTCTCTCTCTCTCTCTCTCTCTCACACACACACACAGAATTAAACTCTTGTCTGATCACTAATGACTTTGCAAGCTTAAATGATTCCCTTGTTAAATCGAAAGTAGCCGTTAGTTGGCCTTTTTGATATTTTTGGTGAACGTCGTTCTGCTGTTCCTGATTTCCAAAATTAAGATTATTCAGAATTCGAGAAGTTTAACGTCACTGCATAGTGTTACCCACGACTCTAGTCTTCCTTTAATCAGAACACGTTACAATTATGTGATTTGTGGCTTCGCAGAAAAGTAGATATTTCCTGTGAGAATCCTTATATCTATAGAGATGATGTAATTAACGCCACGTGCTGCAGTACCATTGTTCTACCATGATTGAAATACTCTTGCTTGAATTCATCAGTTTGCTGTGATGTTTAATTATGAGTATTCATAATTGTTTTAGACCATCCTCCTAACGTGTCCCGCACGATTTATTTCATTGTGGTATTTCTGTTAGCACCTTTGGCGCCGACGTTGCAAGACTGGGTGCATGCGAATCGCTTTGCAGGGTTGCACCAGCCACTTTCAGTTGAAGATGTCACTGTGGCACATAGTCTTCGAGGCACCGTTATGAATGCCAATACTCATAACTTTAAGGAGTACTGGAACACTGTTTTAAAGCGTCATGCACCACTGGCCTCGTCTTTCTAACTGACGTTGCTGTTTTTGCATGTAATGATTGATATGCTTGTTGTTTTGCTTCTGTGAATTTCTCAGTCTCCACTCTTATTTTGGTCTATTTTTCCACAGAACTGTGCATTCTGTTTTGTGGGTCTTGCTTTGGAAGTTAGTTTCCGTTAAGGTTTGTTCCATGCAAATGTCTCACGGTAATAATTATAAAAAGTTATTATTATTATTATTATTATTATTATTATTATTATTTATTATTATTATTATTATTATTAAGCCTGGTTACCAAGATATGAAGCAAAACAACAAAGACCCCGCAAGGTAGTCGATTTCCCTCAGCACCGACGTAAGGCGAAGCGAAATAAGGAACTTGAGATCTGAATGTAGACTGGGGGAATAACTGACTGACTGAGATCTGAGCGTAGGTGGCTGGGCACACACAGACTGGGATCTGCGAGTAAATGAGGGGAAACATTGTCACACTGAAATCTGAATGGAGAATGGTGGGCAAATTTACAAACTAGGTAGAAAACCATATCTTCCCCTAAGATTTGGCCCATTGGGATGAAAAAAGTCGCAGGAGAACAGTCAGGTAATGTAATTCATCAGCGCCGAAGAATACGATCAATATTAAGAGTCCTTGACCCGACATTCAAAAAGAAGCGTTATCGTATTTTAATGAAAGATATTGATCATCCTCACTTGTGTTTTCTGTATTTTCAGGATGGCATCCTACGCTCAAGGAGTAATCGTACTGTACTCAATTATTATTATTATTATTATTATTACCACCGAATTAATGCACTGATTTACATTAATTACATTCATTTTAATTTTGCTACTGGTAACTTGTTGAAGGTTTATCTCTCTCTCTCTCTCTCTCTCTCTCTCTCTCTCTCTCTCTCTCTCTCTCTCTCTCTATATATATATATATATATATATATATATATATATATATATATATATATATATATATATATATATATATATATATATACATATATATATGTGTGTGTGCCTGTGTGTGTGTACGCATGTGTGAGTGTGGGTATGTGTGCATGTATGCCGTTTTTTAGTGGATGTGCTTGGAGACTATATAAATTTCTGCTATGAAATCATTCCCGTAATGCCAAATAAAAAAGTTCACTCGTAGGCGGCGATACTTTTCTAAATCAGATATGAAGTGCGTACAGGTAAGATTAACAAATTATTAGCATAGGTACTTCATACTGTATTTGTTTATAACCTTTAGTATCATGTATTGTTTCGTTCGTGAATGTTGGTTATTAATTATAACTCTCCGAATAAGTGTATTCTATGAAATTAAACTCTGAATGTTGTATTGATAGTTTATCATACTACGATACTCAAAGAACTTATGAAATCGCTAGACTCTCCTCAGCCTTCGCTATCCCTCTTTTTCCTTATATGCTCAAGTACTTGAGTATTGATACAGTCTTGAAACCACATTTACAAATTAGCAATCGTAGCAAGCAGTGTTGATTAACACCGTAATACGTGTAAACAGAGTTACGGATTCACAAATGCTGTTAATTGATGAAAAGAATTGATCACTGAGGTGTAATGAGAACCTTCTAATTTACTTCTGTGGATTCAGATGGAAAGAAAAACCAATATCTTTTGGATGTAAAAGGCAAGCAAATCACTTTTATGAAATTATTAATTATAACATGTAGTGAAACGTTACTGGAATTGATCTTTTAACCTTTTATTGCAACACAAACAATCAAATTAGGTTTAAGAGCGTCGTCTTTTGCTTAGGAGACACTAGCGCCATCTGTAAGCATGATGTCGCAACATGAATGTAAAAAATGAGTGAATCAAGTAATATGGTCTGCTACAAAGAAGACCAATTAATTCTCCCATTTCGGAAACTTTGTACTTATGCACCCGATGAACAGAAATGGAAGAACTCTAATGGAAAGACTTACCCATTAGAGAAAATGTACCCAGCGAGCAAAACTTAGCTTGAGTGAAACGTATCCAAGATACCCAGTGGACAATATGTACCTAATCAATCAAACGTACCCAATGCACCCAATGGACAGAATGAACCATACAGGCACAATATGAGGGGAAATATTCGAATTTCTACAGTAGTGTCTCTTTCTCTTTCCATTTTCCTTTATGTTACCCGTTTTCACACTCATATTGGACACTCCTTATTGGACATTCTCTTTGTAAGCAACGTTGGTAATACCTCATGGTAAAGTCCTTATACTTGGAAAGAGGCCACATTGCTGCATAGCCATTAAGATTTCGGATAGACTTTCATTTCTGGACAGGGTTGTTACTCCGGCCACCTTAAGTGTGTGCTCAATCCAGTATGAGGCATCTCCCATTGCCTGAAGGCACCATAAATTGTTAATTCATCTTTAAGAGGTCCCACTGACACAGCAGTAGGGCCATCGTCAAAAACCCCTTCCTTGTTTGTGATTGCAGAAAGTGATGCAACTACTCTCGGATGAACATAGACGTCATTACCATTTCGTTCGTCCATTGAAACCAAATGATGATGCTATAGTCCCGTTGCCAATCATCGCATAGTGGCGACCACCTCAAGTTTAATTGCATTTACGAATCACTTAATTAGTGTTCGACTGATATTGTATACATTCAGTTCTCAGTTATGAAAGTGAATTCCTAGTCTATGTTTTTGCTTGATTTATTTCTTCATCTCTGTAACAGGGTGACTGCGAAAAGAAAGTACTACAGTTATTTCGATTTGTTTTTGCATAGCTGTTTTAAAAATGTGGGTTTTTTTACATGATTATTCCATATCAAACTACTAATACACTTCTCTTTTAATTTTAATTGTGTTCGCGTGTATATTTATTGAAATTACTATAACGTTTCGTCATTTTTTTTTTCATTCTCCCTCTGCGACCCATTTAACGGAGAAACTCCAATCTTTTATGTTGACCTTGGTTCGAACTATGCCTTCACTCGATGCGGAAGTCTGTTATTGGGACTTCAAAAAAAAAAGTGACATTACGTGGGGATTTTCTTCCTACAAAATATGCCTAGTATACTTAAAACACAAAATGCAACAAATTAACAAGATTGCATAGCACAAGTGCTCAGTGAACAAAATGTTACCAATATATCTAGTAGACAAAACGTACCAATTTAGTAAATTGGGTGCATTTGTACGGTGGTTACATGTCCGATTGGTACATTTGGCATGTTATGTACATTTTGCCCATTAGACACAATCTATTTACTGAGTGCATGGTGGCCATTGGGTATATTTTGTATTTTGGGTCCATATCGTCCAGTTGGTACATTTGGTATACGGGGTACATTTTGTCCATTGGCACACTTTGTCTCTGGTCACACTTTGTCCACTGGGCAGATTTTTTTCTTTGGGTGCAAGGTGTTCCTTGGTACATTTTGTCTAGTTGCTTTCTCGGAAGGGATCATTGCTTAAAACAAAATTCGGAAATATGTACAAATTCATAAGGACCAAAGGGATTTTGACGCAGTTTACACTGTATCAGCAGATATACTCTTGCTTTCTCTGTAGTAAGCGTTGTAACTTGCTTTATCTTTTTACATTCACTTTGCGACGTCACTCTTACAGATAGCGTTGGTATACGTTTTTGCAGTAGACTTTTTGTTTTTAAAGCACTAACAAAATAGAAATTGTTTTTCACGCGATGGATACATGTTTCTGAGGGAAAAAAATCATAAAACCACCAAGATCTGTATGTACATTGTACTTACTCTATAAAGCAGCACGGGTAAAAATAATTATTCGAAATGTATAATAATCAGTTGATGTTTACAAACTTCATCCATAATTTTAACAAGAGTGAATATTTTTCCTTATTCATGAACAATATCTCTGTTCATAACAGCAAGACCCTGTTCTGGCGTAAGGATTGATGGATGTAACAAGCATCATACCTTGCCGGGCGAAAGAGAATTTTTTTTTCAGCGTAAAAAGAAAACCTTTTTTCTCAGATCCCAATCTCCGGAGTAAACTTCGTATCCAATTCCATTGTGCCCTAACTGGTAGACTACGCTCCTAAGGTAAACATATCGCTTCAAGTAGCGAAAAAGAAAATACCCCACACGATGACGTCAGTGCCTTCTAACACAGTCTGATGTCAAGGTGCTGCCTTTCCAATCTCCTTCCTTTTATAGGCAATATCTTGTTGAATAGAGTTTTTATATCCTGTCGTCAAGAACGAGGAAGAGTAAAAAAATGACTAAAATTTGTTTGTGGGCATTTCCAAAATATTACGGGACTTGAAAAATAATATGCGAAGAAAAAGTCTTACTGGATCAAAAAATTACAAGAGCATCTTAATTAACTGTACATTGAAAAAAATATGCGTTATCGTTATCAATGTGAAATAAAATATATAGAAAAATTCAGTAAAGTGTATCCTCATGTCACAGAGATGAGCTGAGGAAGAAAGTCTGACCATATAACGTCTACCCATATCTAAGGTACATCTCTCATAAACAGTGAACACTACAGAGAGATGCCACGTAAACAAAATTGTCGAGGTCCTCGCTGCATAGGTGCATCAGCCAGAAAACAGAATAAAGGATCGGATTTTGTGATGCTTGAGATAAGCACCAAACCTCAAAGGAAGCACAAATATCCAAAACATTTTGATGTGCATCTGCAGCCCACAGATCTGACGCTGTGGTCTCCAAACTGCAGCACCTGAAGCAAAATCCTGACAAAAGTCTCGCATCCTCTCGGACGGAGGTCTTTGACCTTTGTGGAGGCCTTCAGCAGTTGAAAAGACTTTATGATCTTAGAGTGATATATTTGCAGTTCATTACTGAGGTTCGTGTATCATTCTGTGTCTCAACTTGATTCTTTAAGAAACAAAGTTAGCATCAGCCTATCATCAGTTCATTTTTGTTAATTCGGTAAGACGTAATCAGTTGAAAAAACTATCAATAAAAGCTGCAGATTATATATATGACGGCAAGATTATTTTCTTGGGTATTTGTTTGTCAAAACAAATTCCAGTAGTTTCTTGCAAACATTACAAATAAATTCATCCTTCTGTAGTATTTCTCAAGTTTAAAATCGTTTATTGTACTTTTTCCAAAGATTCATAACTAAATTATTTTGACTTCGAGCTTTCGGAACAGGAAATTATAAGATGCTGAGAAAAGATTATGACAAAGTTATATGACACCAAGTTGAACTATAAAGCCTCAGTAGTAAGGCATATGAAAATAAAAAGTGCCGATATGTGTTTGCACCATTTTTTCGATGAAATCCAAATAAGGTCTAGGTCGAAATTCATTCCTCGGCAGTTTAGAAGATGTTCTTCATAGCTTAATCCCTAGTCAGGGTCGTTGTTTTTAATGGGCCTTCTCCAGCTGTTTCTTGCTTGAACGGCTAATTTCTTAATTAGTTTTTGTAAATGTTTTACGGACGGATGGCCTTCCTGACTCCAACCTTCCCTATTTATTGGGGCCTGTGATAGGCAGGGATTTGGGCTGGCTTGCCCCCGAGGATCTGGGTTTCGTTGGCCGTTCGGATAAGAAGTGAATAAAAAAAAAATGGGTTAACGTGGTCTTATATCACTGATATCCGGGATACGGTTCTTGAGTACCCTAAGCTTTGTTGGATACTGTAGTTCCTAGTTACTGATATAAAACTTGCTCTTGAATTTTATGATGATGTAAACCTAATGTTTTCTAAACTGCACAATATTCTTACCAGAGGATCTTCAAAAATGAGTATGGGACAGTTAACACACACCTGCTAAGAAGACGAAATGAGTGGCAGGGAGTACAATGTTGATGGTTAACAACACATTCCGTTTTCTAATACAAATTTTATTTAGTGGCCGGGTGTTTTTCCGTAGTTATCGTACTTTCCAAGACTCAAGGACTTTTCCATAAAAATTTTATCATATTCTCTTTGTTAACAATTGAAAATGACTCTGCGCGATATGAAACGGCTGGAATTAAAAATAAAAGTTATAGTCACACAGTTGAAGCTGCTATCCGTGCTTGTGAGGAGGCGCGCGAGCGGGTCGGTGTTTGTCTGAAACAGTGTGTAAGCAGAGGAGAGAGTTGACTGACGGTCTGTTTACCCACGGTCAGCTTGGCGAAGAGAATATGTCAATATCCTTTATAAAATTTATAGTTTTCTCTTCTGTTTTTGGACGACCAGACATTCTCCAGAGTTTGTACGCTACGATGTACACACTATTGATTTAGATTTAAGAGAATTTTGATAGCTTTATACATATGTATACTGTATATATGTATATGTATATATATGTATATATATACATTATATATAATATATATATACTGTATATATATTATATATAATGTATATATATATATATATATATATATATATATATATATATATATATATATATATATATATATAAACAGCTAATCTTCTCATTTTGATTATATCTTCCACACTGCTGCGTTTTCCGCTAATTTATTAACTTATTTTCTATCTATCTGTATAAATATGTATGCCTTTAACGCAAACATTTATTACGTAATTCTCTCTTTGTCCAACCAAGAGAATAAAGCGTTAAATGTGTATATAAACGAATTTGGCAACCCCATCCCCCACCATTGGAGGGTGCAATCACTCGAAGTGAGCGCTGTGGCCGAGTGATGTAGCGCTGGCCTCTGGCCCATCATTGGCCTGTGCTTCCGTTCCCGAACTACGCCCACCATTCCACCCAGTTGCAAGAAGGCACTAATATGTGATGAGATCAATAAAAAGTCAGTGAAACAGCAACCTCACACTTGCATGCACACACACACACACACATATATATATATATATATATATATATATATATATATATATATATATATATATATTATATATATATATATATATATATATATATATATATATATATATAATTCATATATAATATATATATATATATATATTATATATATATATTCTTTTCACAGACATTTAAGTAATACTCTTTAAAACAGGGTAATCCAAGGATTAACTAGATTTAAATTCCTAATCTAATCTGCATTTATTCCTCGAGAGAACTGTCTCATTTGCATATGCTCTCTCTCTCTTAGTCTTGTTGGTCTCCCATTACTCAAAGATTCTAGAAATAAGATTAATTTTCAACCCACAGTGTGTGTCCTCGCGAATCTTAATCTGAACCATAATTAATACCTTGGTTAAAGAATTTCATATTAGTTTTCTACTTTGCATGTTCTCGCGTATACTTTTTCTATATAATTTAATGTTTTCTAATATGCATTTTCCACTTATATTATTTCTTGCGTACATTTTCATTTCTAAATTTTATATTTTTTTCACATATATTTTCTCATCATATATTCTTTCGTATGCATTTCCTCGTATTTCTATTCATAAATAGTCTCTAAGATTTATTATCTCATTCACTATCAATTTCATCATAAAAACTGTCGTTTATAATTTCTCGTACATTTTTTCTTAAATAACTTCTTCCTATACATTTTCTCGTCCATATTTTCTCGTATATGTTTTCCCATATAGTTTCTCAAGTACATTGTCTGAGATATATTGTATTATATATTGACATTAGTATATTTCCTCGTATGGATTTCTCATATAATGGCTTTTGTACATAGTCTGGTATACTGTATGTTTTCCAGTGTGTTATTCTCCAAAACGGCCTTAGGGCTCACTCGCTTTAGGCAGACATAAATGGCGGTCCTTTCTGCTCTTTCCTCAAAGGGCAAACGATATCGATTGCCTGAAAGCATAAGGGTTTCGTATGAAGCGAAACAAAGGTAGGGATTGGCATTACCTACTAAATGTCGCTTTAACTCATTTATTTGATCTTTACCGTTAGTTTATGTTTTTATTATTTGTTTTTGCATTTTGCTGTGTGCGTGGTCCGTTTTCTGTTTTATTTTCTATTCTTTACACTGATGATAATTATTTATCTTTCTTCTCAATTTCTACTATATATACTATTTTTCATTTAATTTCTGTGTGTTGCTATTTCTTTATTAAATTCGTTATTGTAAGGAAAATTTTATCTTTAGGTTTTAAATTAAGAAAATTTCAGATTCGCTAAGGCACAAAATTTATTATATTTTCTTTCCGTAAGCCATTTTTATATTGTTTCTTGTGGGCTTAGCCATCTCCTCTCCCATAATTATGTTTTCTCTAGTTACATATAAATGGCATTTTTATTGTTTTTAAATATTATGAACTGCATTTTAGCTTAGATCATTTGCATGATAGATAATTGTTTGTATTACACTTAGCGGTCGCTGCATTTTGCCGTTAATTATGGAGTATTTTTTGTCCACGTTCTGTATTTTCTTTCATTGTTTCACCTCACCTTGCGTTTGTTTCCTCCACATGTATCGTGGAAATTAAAACTAAATACAAACTGAACATACGGCCGCGAGGAAAGCGAAATAACAGAGTCAAGATCTGTCGTCTTTACTTATTTGCTTGAGTCAAGTCGAAAAATCTTGCGTTCTGATGTTTTTTCACTTTCCTTGTGGCCACATACTCTTTTTATACATACGTACATACTTACACACAAACACATATACATACACACACATACGAGTATATACATGTGTGTGCGCGTGTATAAACATACACCTTCATCCATAAATATATCTGTATAAATTTATTTCACGTGGATAAGAAACATTACTTTGTAATGTTCAGCACAGTCTAAAATCTTCTGAGAAATTGATAACTCAGAAAATAAATGCGTAAAAAGCAAAAGCCAAATA
This sequence comes from Macrobrachium rosenbergii, assembly GCF_040412425.1. Classification (NCBI taxonomy): domain Eukaryota; kingdom Metazoa; phylum Arthropoda; class Malacostraca; order Decapoda; family Palaemonidae; genus Macrobrachium; species Macrobrachium rosenbergii. The sequence goes on from NC_089795.1 coordinate 60,528,628, forward strand.
AAATTTCAATCCAATCTGCAAAACGACACGTAGCATTGATGGAAATAATTATTTATATTCGTTTTTTAGAATCCTACTTCTTGGAACGCACATTGACGGCCATGTGAGTGCTAGACAATTTCATATGTTTAACTTGAAAATTATTTATTCTTGAAGGGTTTTTATTATTATTATTATTATATTGCTCTTTGTAGATTCCCAGTTTACTGTCAGCATAGCTTGAAGAGAATCGAAAGGAAAAACGGGAGAGAAGCAAGCCCATGAAGAGAAAAAGAGTGCATTAGATAAACGAAACTACGGAAATAGCCCAACCTTTAAAGGCTGATGCATCTGGCACAGGGGACAAGCAAGCCTGTGTTGCAGCCGCTGCCGACTTCCAGCCAAATGTAAAAGCAGCCACAAAGTCCCCAAAGCACTGTGCTCGACTTCCATTATTCCGTTTTCATACCCCAGTTGTCCCCGAAATCTGAATCCACGGGGTTTTTTCATCTTTATTTCCTATTAAAGCAAGGGATTCCATGCGACTTTACGAGGTACTCACCCACCAGATTTTACGACACCTGCTGTTTTTCTACTTTCCATCTTCGAGATTGTTCGTCTTGTCTGTACATTCAGATTGTTCGTCTTGTCTGTACATTCAGATTGTTCGTCTTGTCTGTACATTCAGATTTAACGGTCGTGCGGCATGATTATATCAAGTAATCACAAATTACTAGGTTCCCTTTTCCTTTGGGTGTTTTTACTTATTCCCTTTTTTGTTTAATTGTTGATATACCAAAATGAAATTTTATTCGTATTTAACAAGAAACAACTCATAACTGAGGTAGAGATATCGGATGTATCAAATTCATGCGAATTATAATTACTAACGTAACATAATGCCCAGTTCCATGAGAGTGGTCATGTTTTAAGGAGCAGCTTCCTAAATTTTGATTGGAAAGGTCTGCGACAGAGCATGTCATGGCATGAGAGGCCCACTTAGCGGTTAGGAAGGTTATTAAAGATAATGTGCATTCTTTTAACATGGTATTGTTTTCTGGCTGTAGGATTAACCTACCTAAAAAAAAAGGAAGATATTTATTAAACAGACTCTGGTATTGTAAACAGATAATACATTATAATGGTGATTATTGTTTTCTAACTGCCCAAATTGCAAAAGTGTACTAAATTTATAGTATATTTTTTTAAGAATCGTGGTTATATCTGTTTATTAAATGTAAAGAATTCCACTCCATACGTCTAATAATCTTTGTTGTTAACTACTAACTTTCGAGTAAAATTTTAGTCATAATTTTATGTACAAGTAAATTCGTGCAACCGAAGTGCGAGGACACAACTCATTAATTTTTTTTTTCACGTAAAAATGTGCCACCTGAATTGGAGATCTACTGGCTGTATTCAGGTTGTTGTCATCCCTGCTCCCTCCCCCTTCTTTTTGTTTGCTTCCCCCTCTATTCACTCTTATATTTATTAATGTTTCTCTTTGTTCCAAGTATTCATGGCCGCTCAGATATGCTGCCGATGCTTCTTTCGTCGTTCAACTATTTCTTTTGAAAGAGCTTATACGATCCCTTATCTATAATGTTTCCCTTTCTCTCGTCGCCTCTTATCAACTGCAATTTTTATAGTTAAATTTTCGGTGCATTGCTCCTTGATGTCACGTTCCTTTAGGGATCTTAACATCTTATCATGAAAATTCCTGTTTTTATTTTGAAGCGCTTTCAATATAAAAAATTACTAGCCCCTTACAGAGCTAATTGCAAGGAACAAACCGTAGGATTCATTATTATTATTATTATATATATATATATATATATATATATATATATATATATATATATATATATATATATATATATATATAATTTCAATAGATGAAACCTATTCACATGGAACAAGCGCACAGGGGGCCTTTGACTTGAAATTCAAGCTTCCAAAAGAATGTTGGTTTCAACCTCCCACCGCAGACCCCACACTGCAGCAGTAACTGATCATGATACAGAACTAGTGATTTTCATCGCCCTGGTGGTGACGCGAACCCGCGATATCTGAGTGGCATGCCACGACACTAACCACTGTACCAGCGGACCAATCCTTATTTTTCGAGAAGTGGGAGACCGTGGAGGCCTTGGGAGGCTCTAAGATTTGAGTGTTTTATGTAAGACCAAAATAGCCTATGCATTTTCGGGGATATAATTTAACACCTATACTACTGCTGAATTATTTATTCTGGGTATCACGATAGATGAAATACCTTCTTCTTGAATTTTCTTTCACTCTCCCTTCTGTTTCCTTTTCCTTCCTCTTTCTGCTTTTATTATCTTTTCCTGAGTCCTTTAAAATGTCAAATCAAATATTTCTTGGAAGATCCAAGATGCTTAACACACGTACAAAGAATGGTTTTTACATGCAGAATATGTAATAATAATAATAATAATAATAATAATAATAATAATAATAATAATAATAATAATTGATGTGTGTTCATGGCCAGATATATATGTATGCAAAGACAGAGAAAATGAGAGAGGTCCCTTTTTTTACTATATATTCGCGGATTTTCATACCCATAGAACAGTGTCTGCAGCTGACCATGTTTGCAAGAGAAGTTAAATATCTTTGTTTGTTTAATTATTCGTAGATTCTATTAAATCGCCTCTCTCTCTCTCTCTCTCTCTCTCTCTCTCTCTCTCTCTCTCTCTCTCTCGTCCCCGTAATACGTCATCAGCAGAGAGCACATCTATGGGATTTTAGTTGTCGTCTAATGGACTATCGATCTTCCCTGCTGCTTCCCTCTGAAAGGGGAAGAGGTGAAGGAAGTAAAGTGAAGGAAGAGAATAGGCCAAAAAGATGACGAAAGCAAGCGTGGGGAGGTGTTTGTTGGGAGGAGGTGTGGCTGGGGGCAGGGGCCCAGTGTGATTCAGCCGTGTAGGGTGTCCCAGATAGCCGCTCGTTTCAAAGGCAGAGAAGAGAAGGGCGTGGGACGACTTGAAATATAAAAGTGCGGACGATAGCTATACTTCCAGGTGCTTCTTACTGGCTCACCCTTTCCCATGTTCCAGTTTTACACTTGCCCAGTACCAGCCCCTTTGCCAGTACCCCGTCTGTATGAAACTTGATCGATGCCGTATTTCCGTTCTTGCTTTTTCTCCTGAGAGCGTGACTAGACCAAGATTTGTTGTTGTTGTTACTATCATTATTGTTATTACTAAATACCTCGTTTTTTCTGTTTGTACTCACGTAGGCCTACGTTGTAACTAAGATAATTAGTATAATCACAATGATTATTATTATTATTATTATTATTATTATTATTATTATTATTATTATTATTATTATTATTATGAGTAATAAAAATCCACAATTATATGGTAAATATATTACTTGGTTTATTTTACATAGTAATATATTTACTACATAATTGTGGCTTTTTCTTACTGAGATTGTTTTTCACAAAAATGTGAATCTGTTGTTATTATTATTATTATTATTATTATTATTATTATTATTATTATTATTATTATTATTTTACAAATGATTAGTATAATCATTAGAGATCTATTTATCAAAATACAAAAAGGGGCCATGTATCCCAGAGTAAACGCCCCTTTACCAACACAAGGAAAACGCTTCCCATGTCCACAAGTGAAAACAAAAATATTTGCGGACATATACTCATCACATTGCTAACAAAGTCAGTCTATATATTAATTTTCTAATGTGATTTAATATCTTCATGTGGTTGGACTTCTCATCGTTCTACTTTTGAGGACATTTAAATTTTCCCAATATCAAAGTAAATTTACTCCGTGGGTGTAGGAAAACTGCATTATTTCCTAACTGGGAAATATCTGTGTATCGAAATTTTACTTCAGATCTCTCTCTCTCTCTCTCTCTCTCTCTCTCTCTCTCTCTCTCTCTCTCTCTCTCTCTCTACTGAGATATAAATGTTTGTTATAATATATATATATATATATATATATATATATATATATATATATATATATATATATATATATATATATATGTGTGTGTGTGTGTGTGTGTGTGTGTGTGTGTGTGTGTATACATACAGTTTTGTATATGTATATTTGTGTGTATAGCAACCTACATTATAAATTCAACATAGCTTATGCATATTATCCTGCTTGGTCGTCACTCTCCTAGTAGCTCCATCTAACTCTACCCCAAACTTTGAGCTTGCCGCATCGTATTCTTTTTTTTCCTAAATCTTAACCTCATTTAATAACGTGCATATCCACTCCTTGGGAAATTTGTTAAACAACTATGTCTTGTTAATTGTTGTTTGATAGTTCCTTACTATCACTATCATAAAAACTTCTACTAGGTCAACGTGTTCCAAAAAGTTGACTAACCCAATTATTCTGATCCTATCCTCTTATAACTATTTCTGCTGTTGCTAAAGTATTCGAAAATGTTCTGATTTGCCACTTTTCAAGTATCTTGAATCAACTTTCAGTCTTCTGCAGCACCAGTATGATTACCATAAGAATGGGCCACACTGACCTTTTTTCCTGTCTAGCTGATGCTTAATCATTTTCCTCATAGAACTTCAGCAGAATTTTATGACGTTGCTCTGTATATCTGACAGACCTCCGGCAAGACCATCATCCAGCAGCATTTCTTTGTTATACGATAGTTTCCAGTTATTTTTATTATTAACCGTTTTATTAGTTTTGCCTCTGATGGAGTAATATGTGGTGCATTTCACACCTAACACGATATTTTTTGCGTCCTCTTTGTTATTGGTCTTTGGTATTCTGTCTTTCTTATCAAAACTCTACACCTCCCGTCCATCGCCTGATGCTCATAATTCATCTCGAGTCTGTTTAATTTTATTCAAGGTTATCCTTGAGTGAATATCTCAATGGGATCTTGTAATTTAGTCACGTTCAGTACCTCAAAGATATTGCTATACTTATCTTGCTTCTCATTTAGACGTCCATTTATATCTGTTTCTTTAGATGAAAGATAAATTTTGCCTCTTTCTTCAAAATTTTTTGGTATTTGGAGAGATCATTTAATTAAAAGTCCTAAACCAACTTTTTTTATGTTATGGGTTTTGTGTTCCATGCCATGATTTTCATCGCTCAGGAATACTATCGTATGATTTTTTTCTTCTTGATATTGCTGGCCAAGGACTCTGCCCTTATTTCTTTTAGATCATCTTAATAATTGACGCAGGGTGGCTTAGACACCTCTTTTTATATTGACGCTGTTTGCTCACTGTTCTTTTAAGATGAAAAATAGAGACCGTTTTTTTTTTCTCAGAAGGGCTCTAAACACGCGCCAGGCCCCCAACAACTGTTGTTAGGAGATTATCAGTCCTTCAGTTCCAGGAGTCGGTGACTGCTTCTTTCTCTTTACACTTAAGCTTCTGCATTTTTCCTGCTTCTGTTTCCCTGATTCCTACGTTGTTTCAGGAGGTGAGATTATTGCCCTCGAGTTAGGCTGTAAGGGAAAGGATATTATGTTGACCGTTCCGTCGATCTTGATATGTAGCAAAATATCAAAGGAAAGGCCAAGACAAAAACTATGAAAGTAACAGCACTGGATTCGGAGGTTTTCCCATAGCTTCGTTATGTCAGTGTTTGCTACATGACATGCGCGTAATTCTTGTTGCTTTGTCCCAGCGCCTCGCTTCATGAACACCACGTCAGGAATGATTTATCATCCTATTTTCGTGTGGAAAAAGATTAATAGACTCAGGAATATTAACTAAAATGGGAAGAATAGGGAAGGCTGAAAAAAGAGCAGATGAAAGTAGACTAGATCATATATGAAGAAGAATTAGAAACAGAATGGCAAAATTCATTGCAATTCTGTGAGTGAGGAAACGGGAGCAGCCAGATTGAAGTGGAAAAGGTTTGTAACGCTACCTGTTTCTTTTCCTTTTCCCTTTTTCTTATTCTTTTTCCACCTTTTTCCTCAGTCTAGATTTTTCTGCAAATGTAAGAAGGATCAGATGCACAAGAGTTTTGCTGCTGAACTGTTGTTTAAAAAGGCAGTTGTATTCCTTTCTCTTTCATAGATCCTCTTGTTGCTATAAATAGTTACCTCTCTCTGCATGGGTTGCTGTATTCACCGTTTGTTCAAGCTTGACTGCTGTTTGGAAAATAGAATAAAGGTACTTCGAGGATTCCATGAATAGGACTGCAAAGTTTCTAATGCTTACTTGTTTCTCTTTATGAAAGCTTTTCTGTGATTTTAGCAGCTTTATTCTCATTTTTATAACATACCCTTCCCGTAAGTGCCTTTGCAATTTTTTATAAATTTCAGATTATTCTTTAAAACAAACATTGGCATATCGACCATTTTAGTCGACTGTTTTTCTCACGCTAACAAATCTTTTCATTAACGTAAGTTCCCTAATCATTTTTGTAATAAGTATCGGGGTTAGCTTTGAGCGGTTTTGACTGGGAAATTTTACCGCTTCTTTTCTTTCCTATGTTTATCATGTCTTCCTATTCTCATGTGAGGCGAGTTCTGTTGGCAAAAAATCAAAGCATTTGCAGATACTTCCATGGGCCAAAATATTTAAACATATAGTTCTAATGGCAAAACACAAGAACACTTATGGATATTTCCATCGACAACAACACCCAACCATTTGTAGTTGATTCCGTTGGCAAACATTGAAGTCATTTATGGATATTTCCAGTAGCAAAACATTAAAACATTTGGGGATGGTACCGTTGACAAATATTAAAAAAATTAGGGATATTTTTGTGTGCTTGAAAATATTCACGAAACTCAAGAGTGACTGGCTAATGTGACTGCCGTTGTCAACGACGGAGACAACATAATGGCTTGATGAAGGCAAATTTATGAGAATTATTTGAGATGGGACGTGGATTCATGAATCAAGAGTCAACTCGTGTTAGTTGAGTCATAAAGTGTCGCTGACGGAAATTGAAATGATTATCTTTGACACTAATCACGGATAGTCATTAGAACCACATTACTACCTGTTGATCATTGGTCACGCGTGACCTGATACCACCCTAATTTGACGCCTTCCAGTGATTAGAAAGGTGCCTCCCTCCCTCCCCTCCCTCCCTCCCTATGTCTTGATTAGGGTTATTTCAGGCTTATGTATCACTTTCATTCTTGTGTCTAGGATGCGATAAGCAAATTTTCATGTTATGGTTAGGAATTTAGCTTTAGTAGCAATAGTTTAACGAGTGACATGTTTTATGTTTTATTTTTCTTTATTAAAAACGTATTCAAGACCGTAGAGAAAGAAAAATTAAGAACAGCAGATTTGGAAAATGTAATTTTTCTTCCTATTTGAAGCTTTTTGTAAATGATAACTGGACAAGTTTAATAATTTTCATAATTCTATTTATTTGATAATAATATTCAGTTGTGCTGCTAGATTTACAATATGGGAGCAGTGTCCTCCAGGTAAGAAATCTTTTAATGACGTAGAATCTAAATGATAGAAAGTGTAATATTCGTCATCATGCCATAACACACACACACACACATATATATATATATATATATATATATATATATATATATATATATATATATATATATATATATATATATATATATATATATAATATATATAATATATATATATATATATATATCATATATATAATATATATATATATACATATATATATATATATATATATATGTGTGTGTGTGTATACATATATGTGCATATATATTATATATTATATATATTTACATATATATATATGTATGTGTGTGTATATATATGTATATATAACAGTGTGTTTGTATGCATATGTATATATATGTATATATATATATATATATATATATATATATATTATATATATATATATATATATATATATATATGTATATATATATATTATATATATATATATATATATATATATATATATATATATATATATATATATATAATTCTACTGGTCATTTTCACCCGATATATATTACTGTTACACATATGTGGCTAACAATGAATAGCATATAAATATACATAAATATAAGCCTAAATGGTATTAGACTCATATTCTTCGTGGCCAATTGCTTGAGTTTAACCTCACCCCATCCCAGTGTGCGCGAGTTCGATCCTCCTCAGAAGCAGTTCATTTGCACTTAATTTAGTACGCAGGCTTCGTGGTAGGAGTCTAAAAGAAGTCATTGTGGCCATTACAAATGCATATTTATCTGATAAAAATTACCGTAAGTGTGTATGTATATATATTATATATATGTGTGTGTATGTATATATATATATGTATATATATGTATGTGTGTATGTATGTATAAATGTGCACAGTTTCGAAGCTGTCCGTGCCACACCTTTCTCTTAAAATAAGACGATCTGTTCTAGCGTATAACAGATATTTTCAGTTCAGATTTCGCGCCACATTTCTCGCCCACCATTTGGTATAACGTAATCCTCTTGGGGAAAATCCGCCGTATAAAAATAAAGATGAGAAATAAAAAGACGCTATTTAGAGGCCTCAAGAGGAATGACTGAGAATCATAAAAAGGCGATAGATCAACAAAGCCACATCATTCACGGGAAATCTGCATTCCTGTCATTTTTGTCTTGATTTATTATGGGATAATACTGCAATACAGCCGCTTCACAGTGAGGAATAGCTGCCGATATATCATCCTCAGGAGGTAATCGCACAAACACACACACACACACACAAACACGCACACACAAACACACACGAATGCTCAAGAGGTGATAAACATGTGCTCCCGCAAACTTCTTAGAGTGTAGCAAGATGGTTTTCTCGTTCACTAACAGTGAGGCAAATAGTTTCTAAAAGGATGGAATAAAGGTTTTTATTACTTACATACTTGCCAACTCTACATACGTATATGCATGTGCGGAATGCCATTATCGCTTGCACAGTAGCTCTCTTGCAATTTCCAACTTCCAGTGACTCACAGTTATACTGGTAAATACAAGTATTATCCATTATAGAACAGAAAAATTTCTACGCTATTGAAAATTCTTAAAGCGAGCCACTTGGTATCAACAAAGTGAATGAAGATGATGGTCTTTTTTTTATTATTACTGTTTGATGCGCGGGAAGCCCTCACTCCGTTACGGGAAGAGCATCATTGATTATTGGCAAAAGACGCTTTTCTTGCGTCTGTTGTAGGCAGCGCTATATCCAGGCCTTACGCAGATACATGTACAGTACAACGCCTGCTGAGGAATGTGTCTATACATTCATAATAGAAGCATATGAGCGTATTTATACAGGGTTTCACATTGTTATATCATAATTCTCCTCATGCATATTAATTTACACGAGTGAACGTGTACATTATACACACACACATGTAAATATGTTTATATATACTGTATATATACAAATATATATGTATGTATGTAATGTATGTATGTGTATATGTATATATATATATATATATATATATATATATATATATATATATATATATATATATATATATATTATATATATATATATATATATATTATATATATATATATATATATATATATATATATAAATATATATAGTATTACATACATATATACCTATACACACATGCATACATACATAATGGGCATGAAACAACTCTCAGACGTTGTACACAAATGATAACACAAACAGTTTGTTACCCATTAAAATCAAAGAATAAAAGAGAAAGGGAACAAAAAAGTTTATGAGGAAAGACCCTTCACCTTCTCACCTCATTCTCTAACCCTAACAAAAAGCTATTAAGTCTTGGCATCAATTGGGACTCCAAAGGTATTGATTTTGTTTTCAAGAGATTGGCGGACGCTCCGAGTCCTTTTGCCTAAGAAATATAAATGTCAATATATATATATATATATATATATATATATATATATATATATATATATATATATATATATATATTTTTTTTTATGAAGCCATTTCCTAACAAAAGGTTGACTCCAGAAACAAAACACACTTTTGCTACCAAAATCATACTTCAGTTAATGGAGTGACTGTAAACTACCTGCATAATAAGTTCTACATTTGATGGCTCAAGCACGCACACACATACACATGCATGCGCGCACACACACACACACACACACACACATATATATATATATATATATATATATATATATATATATATATATATATATATATATATATATATATAGCGTTTTGCTTTTTTTTTTTGCATATGAAATTGCTGTTGTGATCCAGTTGGTTGTTTAGTCGTTTTTGTAGCCTGTAATTTTAAAATTCATCTCCTTTGCGTGTGCTCCTGTTCGAGAGTTTGGTGCGCCTGAACCGGCGAGATCGTCCATTGGCTCAATTTCTTTTAACTTTTAATAGTGTTCCCCGAGTTTTTGTCGCAGTAGCTGAGCTAAGAATATATCCTAATGGGAATTAAGTTTATTTGAAAACTAAACTCCATTAGAATTGGAAAAATGTGCTGTATTGACTCATCAACAAAGTACCACTTTTAAGAAAATGAAATACGCAGGACTAAGAATAACATTTTTATATAAGTTGATGAAACTTTTAAACTTCAGAACTTTCCTTTAGTAAGAATAAGAAATATTTTTCATTTTTAGACAAAATTTTTTCATCCGTTTGAAAATGCACACACATTAAAGTTCATTACTTTACCTTCTGGTATGTATAATATCTTGAATGGAAATACATTCATCATTCCAAATGATTTTGGTAATATCAGTGAGCAGTTTCATTTTCCCAAACAAGAAGTCTCAAGGTGCGAAGTCATAGCACTCAACATTTTAAATAGGTAGTTGAAATCTAAATCTGTTCAGACATTGCAAAATTTATCGTTATTTGATGCAGTACTATGTATGCCCATTAGGTAGAAGCTCAGCCAGGCAAACAAATAACTGTAAACTATGGCTAAGGTAAAGTGAATTGGAAATGGATATTTCTATCCAGGAGAAATGTTGCCAGTTTGCCAATTCCGTTTTCAATCAGATGTTTACCATAAACTTGAAAGCGCCCAAGACTTAGTAGATCTCCTCGAGGTGTTTTCTTGAGTAATACATACATACAGTATATGTATGTGTGTGTGCGTGTGTGAGTATCTGTGTTGTGTGTGTGGTTTGAAGTGTATTGTGTAACACATCTGTCTTGAATGACCTGTTTATTTTCTCATTCCACTGACGAACTTCTCTTCATAGTCCATTATTAGACTGGTAAATTACCTTCGCCTTAAGAAACTATTTTTGTGCTTTAGTAGGCTATATTGAGGTTTAAGTTCACGAACTGAGCCTTTGTATAGTAACGTTTTCCTAACAGTTTTTCTTTAATCATCGTAATATCTTTTGGCATTCAGTAAGTTTGTGAATTATATAAGAGAAATAATTCACTGTTACTGATCCTGTGGTAATTACAGGCGAAACTAGGTAGACAGGCATTTACAACTTAGTTGTATACGTGAAGGCAAAGCTGTGGCGTTAGCAGAGGTGGTTGCTGTAATTTCCTGTGTCGTGCCGTGAAGTGGAACGAGTCTGACAAAGCACTCAAAGCTCTGGACGTGCTTTGAGGAAGCGTTCCAGTCACAGCTCGCTGCGATACCTCTGGTTAACGATTTAAAACTGTGACTTTTTTTTTTTAAGTAGCCTCTGCCTGAGAATCCATCCGATGTTTGCCAAAGTTACATGTATTATAACGCTTAGAAATTCTTGAAAAACACGCACACAAACTATATATATATATATATATACAGGTATATATATATATATATATATATATATATATATATATATATATATATATATATATACACACACACAGGTATATATATATATGTGTGTGTGTGTGTATATATATATATTGTGTGTGCAAAAGCTAATTGACGAATCATCTTTTAACGAGTTTGGCGTATGTATATAATCAGTCACCTGCTCTGAAATGGAAATACAGGTAGATGAAAAAGAATATGCAGGAATACAATTATATTTGCGTGTGTGTGTGTGTGTGTGTATGTTTGTGTGTGCCTAGTTCACCGTAGAAAAACCAACGAATTCTCCAATGTCCATAAAAAAAATAAAAAAAACAATGTTATAAGGCCAGCAACGATTAAGGGGAACCCAGTGTGCCTGCATACAACCCCAATGGGATCATGGACGGTTTTTCCAGAATGATAATTGCCTCTTGGAATGGCAACTGAGAGGATATCCGTGTGCTTGGCATTCATGTGAATGGAATATAGATGGCGGCTATTTGAGCCTCTATTACACACATATATTTTTCCCATTGGAAAGGAATTTCATTTGTACGGGTGGTTTTATTTTGCGATTCATATATGTTATTTTTTCTTTCTTCTTTTGGTGTTAGTTCATTTGAGTATTGCGTTGTAGCGAAATATTCTATTCAAAAATATATAAATAACGGATATACGAATGATTGATGAGTGTGACACATTTGATCAACTGTCTTGTATAGTGCAACTGGCAATGCGAGCGATCCTGTTTTTGCTTGCTCGTCTCATTCCACTTAATTTCGGGTTTTCAAATTCTTTTGAGTCATGATTATTCAAGGAAATAATAGATGCGTCATGACAGAAAAGCAGTCATTCTAGTAATGATCCTCCGTTCCTCTCAATTGTTCTCATTGAATAAACTCTTGCTTTAGTCATGAGGCATCATCTGACAGTCATTTGATTTATAAGGTGCCATTAAAGCCATAATGGTCACTTGATAGATAAGGAACCACTTGGGTCAGCCATTTGACTGATAAGATGTCATTTAAGCAGTGTCCGTGGTTTGGTAATCAGTCACGAGGCTGCTACTTGATCCTTCATCCAATTTGAGTGCTGTCTGATGAAGTTAATGTAGAAAGCTGTGTTTTTATTGATTTCACAGAATTCTTTACGTGTGAGACTAAAATTTTCTTCAGTCCGGAAATATGTATCTTTACCGAATTTATCATATTATTGTATTTATAGCTGTCATTATATAGTTTTTGGTTTTCGTTTACTCGTATGCTTATTGCTCACACTTTGTATCATTTGCTATAATTTCTCTTCTCTCTTTCTGGCTCCTTTCCTTCCTCTTTTATCGCTTCAGTCTGTTTCCTCCCAATAATTTTTAATAACGTCCCCCTGTATCATCCTGGGCTTTAAGAGAGACGTGATTCGTGCTTGGCTTCATTGCATCAGAGTTTATGGCGGATTCCGGCATTATTGCGTCGTAAATATTATCCTGGTGAAGATTTCTGCTTTTTTTCACCTGTCATAAACGTTTTTCTTTTTCCTTATTTGCTTCTTTTTTCCCTTTGTGCCTTTTCAACTTCCAGGAATACGTTTTGCCATAGATTATTAGCCCTGGTTTGGTCATTTCTATTTCGTTTTTTGTCTTTTTATCTCTCCTTACAGTCCCGTTGCCTTTTTTATTTACTCCCTTTTATGTTTTCTTTTCCTAATTCATTATCATCCAATTTTTTCTCTTAGTATTGATCTAAATTATTGTATTTTATTTTCGTTTTCTTATTTATCAGCTTATTTTGTCAACAAAATTGTGAATTCGCATTTTGAACTGACTTGTTTATAAGTTCATCTTTGAACAGAATTCCGCACATTCCCGAGCTGGTTAAGTAACTACTGATTTCCCTCTCTCCTCTTTTTTAACAGAAATCAGGCGGGAATGTCAAAGTATATTCACAATTACCATTTGCTTAAAGGGGTAGATAAAATCAATAAGTGAATAGGGACCGGTGCTTAACGTCGAAAGAAACGACAGATCATCTTTAGATGCTATCTGTATGTAGTTGAGTATATATGTTATATTTATGCGCTAATAACATTTTTATAAGTAGGAAGAGGAGCCTTACAATAGTACAAGTGAAATACTTGCCTCCTTAAAGACTGTCTATCTAACTGTAGTTTTCTGGTTCCTGATCTGTTCAGGCTATTTTATCCTAAACATAATTTTTCATATTATGAAATATAGGAAAATAGATTACGTAATGATTTGCGTGATACTGTGTTGGGCATTTTTGTGCTTTTCATATGCAAATCTCACCCATCTGCGCACGTAGTTTGCTTTTTTACCCCCCCCCCTCTCTCTCTCTCTCTCTCTCTCTCTCTCTCTCTCTCTCTCTCTCTCTCTCTCTCTCTCTCTCTCTCTCTCTCTCTTCCAAGGAAAATGATAAGTACAACACAACTGGAGGGTCTATGTTTACTATTTTGTTGGGTTTTTCTTTTTGTGTATTCTCATAACCCATTAAAAACCAAGAGTCAATTGAGTAGGACATAATATGTGTCTAATTGTCTTCATTATTGATACGGAATAAAATAAGCTATCAATTTAAGTATGCTCATGCTTAAAAGCATGGCATTATAACTTAAATTCAGAGATATGCTTGATTTTTTTTTTATGTTTTTTTTCTGAATAACAGCTGCAACAATAAATCTATATCAATCTCGATCAAATTATATTTTGATTTAGGGTTTTGTTCTACTGATTCTTTATTCATTTGCCTTTTCGATCTTTTAATCCTATTGCAGCAGAATGATTTCATTTACCGCACAAGCTAGTAACAAAAAACAATACCCTGTTATTTCCTATTTAATCTTGTAAAACTAAAGCTGACCTCGTCTCTGCGTTGGGAATGCGATTAACGAGAACCCTACATCTACAGCGCCAGAAAATATTACGAAACAATCAATCAGTGACTTCCTTAAATCCTCCAATTTCTGTTACTCTTCTATTCCAGGACCCGTTTCGTATGCGAGTCCCCCGTCTTCCCTGTCTCTTTGCTAATCGCATTAGTCTCGTAAGGTCCGCTTCCCCTTCGCATGTAATGGAGAAATGACTCTTATGCTAGGGGTCAGGAAATTGGTTTTCCTTGATTAGTTAACCATAAATGATAGCAGTCCAGATATATTTCCCCTCTAAAGGAATAATGGCTGCTTGCTGTGGTTTATTTCATTTTTTGGTTTGTTTATTTTGTGCGTACTTCCCGTCCTTCGCCTCTCAAAAGATTATTTCGTTTGGGTTTCGAGGCCTCCACGTTCTCATTATATTAATTCAGTAGCAAAATATAGTCGCATAAATGACGACTGTGTCTGCTCTACTTATTTCTCATCATCCACGCCTTTTCTTTCTTTCCTTTAATCTTACACGAGATTCCCAGTCTTAGGCTCCCTGTATTTCAAGGTGACTTTGACGTTATGTTTTGTTTAGATGGCTTTGGCTTTTAAAATTATTCTTCTAGAAGTGAATCAGGTGTTTGTCCCTGTACCGTGATATCGATAAGATGGGCAAATTTGGTATATCTGTATAATATCTTTAACATGTGCTCATCGATGCAACCACCCTGTTTCTCTAATTTATGTGCTGTAAAAGGAGGTACAGCCATTTTCTATAAATATATTGATTCGAAACTGATATTTTTTCTCACGAGAGAGAGAGAGAGAGAGAGAGAGAGAGAGAGAGAGAGAGAGATTAGCATCATTAACCCGTAATGGATGTAACATTTCAGCTATAAAAACAGTATCCTCCGTCTAATACCTGAACAAATAGAGGTTTAGAGGTTCAGTGGTTGGTTAAAGGAATTAGATGCTCGGAGGTTGGTTGTAGAAATCACAGGTTAACCGGATGGTTGTAGTGTTTGAACCATATACCTTATCCTTGGACTAGCTCCCGTAAATCACCAAATGAATGCATATCCATAAATCTGGCAGTTATATTGATTCGACGAAGGGAAACGTGCAAGATATTTGATACTGCAGAAAATGTCACAGATACCCATGATGTCTTTGATACCAGTACAAATTTAGACAACTTGCCGAGAAGTAAAGAAGATAGAAAATAGAATCAGATTAAGATTGAAATGTAAAGTATAATTTTTTGTTGTTTGAAGATAATATACCTAATTGACAAATAAAATTAGACATGGCTAAATCTGAAACGAATTCTTATTACTTTATTCTAGCATTCCATGTAGCAGATTTTAACTAGAGAAAATATCTAAAGGGGAAGACTTTAACCCTTATTGCAATAAAAGGAGTTATTATGGCGTCAGGGTGTGAGGAATGGGCCAGTTATCGCCCAAAGTAAGGTCAAGTGGGTTTCAAGTGGATGTCTTGGCAATTTTTGTTTCCCATTTATTCCCATATGTGGGAGTTGTAGCTGTCACTGAGGCCATGGTCGGTCTAGAATGTCTTTATTTTGTTGAAATGTTCTTATTACTCTTTAAGTAATGTGATGAGCTGATGATAACAAATGTTTTGAACAATGCAAGATCTTTCCGTTATAAAATTATGTTACCATTCTTTTGTGAACTAACTGATTCTTCTCATCGTGTTTTTATTCTAGAAGATAATGGACATTTTCTACAAATTAAGCTTGAATAAATATATTTTGGTTGTAATTTTAAGTATGAGTCTGTTTTTTTTATAATTATATTTTAATATATTATTCCAGCTTTGATAATGAGACAGATGTCTTGAAACGTTTGCATTAAAGAAATGCCGTTACTGTGGACGTCTTCCTCTGCCTTTTGGTCGTATATATATATATATATATATATATATATATATATATATATATATATATATATATATATATATATATATATATATATTACCACACACACACACACACACACACATCATTTTTGGCCGTTTTCCGCTTTTTGGAGCGACTGACGCTGGTTTCTCAGCTGGTCTATAGGATTGTGTATGCTGGCAAACACCCTCCCTCCCTTTTTCTTATTTGTTCACTTTCAAATCTTATGAGCAATGACACTCCAAGGATCCACCTAACATTCTCATCTCGCGGAAGAGGAAGGAGCCCTTTCCGAGCTCCCTCTTTTCTGTGCATTACCCACATTTGTACACCATACAGAGCACTGGCCTGATAACTGTTTTGTAGACCTTAATCCCAAGTCCCAAAGGCTTACCCCTGAAACCTGTCTCCATTTAGCCCGAGCTGCTTTACTTCTCTGCCTCACCTCCATCTCACATCCATTCTCTTCGCAAATGAAAGACCCCAAGAATATGAAACCAATTACTTGCTTTATTCCTCTCCTGCTCTTGACCTTACATGTAGTTCCTCTCTTCCCCTTCTTCTGCTTGGCATTACTTTGTTTTTGCAGCACTGACTTAGAGTCCTCCTCTTTCCAGGCACTCCTGCCAACCCGAGTTAGCTTGTTGTGTTATTGCCGCCTATATATATATATATATATATATATATATATATATATATATATATATATATATATATATATATATATATATATATATATATATATACTCGTTTGGTGTGTGTATGTGTTTAGCTATTAATTTTAACTATTTTGAAGATGTTTCCTGTACTGAATAATAATAATGATAATAATAATAATAATAATAATAATAATAATAATAATAATAATAATAATAATAATAATAAGAGTAATTATTAATTCAAAAGTTTCACGGCGATGGAAAATCTCGATTGGTCAGTGGTGCTGACCAGTTTGATTTCCTCTTGAAAGGTGTCTCAGTAACCAAGAGAAAAAAGAATAAATGTTGAATTGCCAAAAGTAACAAGTAACAGAAACTGAAAGGAGCAGCAGAGCCACAGACCCTAAACTAACACAAACATTACGAGTTACAAAATACATATTTTAGAAATCCTCATTCTAAAAATTTCCCTCTGTTGTGAATGCACTTCATCTGCTTAGTTTTGAAAAGATAAGAGATATTTTTCTTTTTTCATTAATACGTCTTCTCGGTTTGGTTTTGAAATATGTATAAAATTTTACTTTTTTCTTTGCACATTGATAGTTCTCCCTTATGAAAACTTTGTTTAACTCTTAAGTCTATATTTGTAAGAATCATTGGAAATATTATGAAATAACTTGAATATAAGATATTCGAGTAATATTTTTTTTATTTAGAAAGACTGACTATCCTATGTCGTTTGCCACAGTTTTTTTTTTTTTTTAGCATCTGGAGATGGCAGGTGTTAAAATTATTAAGATGCATAGAATTAGACTAATGCTTTTATGTGATGTAGATCCTGAACGTCCATATTTTCTGAAAAAACTTATACCACAAAATAAAGAAAATAGTTTTAATAAACTTGAAACCCTGTGGCGAAAGACCCGCTTCTAGACGGTATACAGAATTTATTCTTGAAGTGACTGGTATGAAAGATTGATGAAACTGGTTGACCCTTGTGTTCGAAACCTCTACACATTATCTGCGGAATTATGAAACATGCAGTTTACCGCGAAGACGAGAGTTGGAACATAATCATAGTGACGTAAGCTTAAATTGTAACGTAATATGTTTTCTTTCAGAAAATACCTATAATGTTGTGCTCGTTGCACATAAACTATACCAACATAATGCTCTTAACATAAGCCATTTTTCTTTCTTTCAAACCCGCTTGTTACAAAAGATGTGTTATGGTTAATGGCAGAAACTTTATTAACCATTAAAAGACACTAAATCATCAAAATAACCAAATTTTTCTTTTAAACTTTGGAAATGTGGTTTTCAAAGAGACTAAATATACTTATTCTTTCTAAAATGCTCCCAGAATTTTCTAAAAGCACAGACTTTCAGGCTACAGAAGAGGTAAAGGAAATAACTAAACTTAAGTTTCCGTTTCCATTTTACAAAAACTTTATTTGGCGAAAGGTGTACAAAGATCCGTCGTTCAGGAAATGAATTTGAGGAATGGCAATTTTAAAAGTCAAAGAGCTTGCCAATCGCTTTCATTCTCCTAAAATATGAATGAATAATTCAACAGCCATTCATTCCGCTCCTGTAAAGAGCATTCATTTATTCAGAATTTGCCGCATTCACCTGCTAAGGAGAGTGGATATCTCACGTGCCTTGCGCAAAAGTGTTGGCGTTGTCTTTTCTTACCTCTTTTTTTTTCTTTTTTTTACTTCGAATTGTAAACAGTCATAATGAAAAGAAAAAAAAAGAAAATAATTTTCTCGCCATGAAGCTAAACATATTCATTATCAGATGATTACAAAATTAAAAGTGAATTAAGAAACTAAGGTCTTACAGCTAAAATACCTAATTTTCATCTAGGTAGACATCGTGAATACCGGGTTTTATTATTATTATTATTATTATTATTATTATTATTATTATTATTATTATTATTATTATTATAATTTCGTCAGTAAATATTTTGCATTTATCTTCACCAAGTTTCACAAATGATGAGAACCCAAACATTATTGAGAATAATTGCAAGTAGCACAGCTCGCGAAAAATCAGGATGCTCAGTGCTGTTAAAGTTGATGTATCTAACGACAAAGTCAGAGTCTAATTCTCTGAAAGATGTCGGGCACCAGATTAGATCGGTGGTACTGTGAATGATTGATGGTAGTGCAATCTATCTTCAACACCACATTTTACTGTAGTGCTAGAGGAGACGTTTGACCTCTGTGTGTGTGTGTGTGCGTATGATATATATATAATTTTTTTTTATCAATCGCCTTTGCGGCATTGACTTCATTGATGCACACTTTTTCATATTTCCTTTTGTTTTCAATAATTATTGAAAACAGAAGTAAGGAAATATGGAAAAGTGTGCATCAAAGAAGTCAGTGCCACAAAGGCGATTGCTTACAACAAAAATTGTGAAAGCGAGAAACTCTGCCCGAAAAAAATATATATACAGTATATATATGTATGTATGTATGAATGCATGTATACATACATACATACACATACATTGGCTTTCTCTCCTTGGTAGGGGAAATTCAGGTCTGGACCTTCCGGTTCATTTTTTTTGAGATGGGGTTGCTATAGGCTTTATGAATTTTTCTGGAAACGAACCTACTTCGCTTTCACTCTATGCACGTACTCCCGCACACACGCAAATATATATATATATATATATATATATATATATATATATATATATATATATATATATATATAGAAATCATCAACACACAATCACGTGTGGAACAGAAATAAATTTCTGACTCACGTCGGGATCGAACCCAGGTCTCTCAGGTGGAAAGCAAGGGCGTTACCCACTGGGCCATACAAGTCTAAAAGAAGTTGGAACCTGAGAGCAACTGCACCCAAGGAATTACCTGGGCAAGCTAACTGCTTGCATACCAGCGAGTTTTCCCCAACTTCCCGACTCAGCAATGACCCAATAGACAACATTTCATTCGAATTATCCCTTCTGAGTGAATAAGATAGAAATCATCAACACACAATCACGTGTGGAACAGAAATAAATTTCTGACTCACGTCGGGATCGAACCCAGGTCTCTCAGGTGGAAAGCAAGGGCGTTACCCACTGGGCCATACAAGTCTAAAAGTTGGAACCTGAGAGCAACTGCACCCAAGAATTACCTGGGCAAGCTAACTGCTTGCATACCAGCGAGTTTTCCCCAACTTCCCGACTCAGCAATGACCCAATAGACAACATTTCATTCGAATTATCCCTTCTGAGTGAATAAGATAGAAATCATCAACACACAATCACGTGTGGAACAGAAATAAATTTCTGACTCACGTCGGGATCGAACCCAGGTCTCTCAGGTGGAAAGCAAGGGCGTTACCCACTGGGCCATACAAGTCTAAAGAAGTTGGAACCTGAGAGCAACTGCACCCAAGGAATTACCTGGGCAAGCTAACTGCTTGCATACCACAGCGAGTTTTCCCAACTTCCCGACTCAGCAATGACCCAATAGACAACATTTCATTCGAATTATCCCTCTGAGTGAATAAGATAGAAATCATCAACACACAATCACGTGTGGAACAGAAATAAATTTCTGACTCACGTCGGGATCGAACCCAGGTCTCTCAGGTGGAAAGCAAGGGCGTTACCCACTGGGCCATACAAGTCTAAAAGAAGTTGGAACCTGAGAGCAACTGCACCCAGGAATTACCTGGGCAAGTAACTGCTTGCATACCAGCGAGTTTTCCCCAACTTCCCGACTCAGCAATGACCCAATAGACAACATTTCATTCGAATTATCCTTCTGAGTGAATAAGATAGAAATCGTCAACACACAATCACGTGTGGAACAGAAATAAATTTCTGACTCACGTCGGATCGAACCCAGGTCTCTCAGGTGGAAAGCAAGGGCGTTACCCACTGGGCCATACAAGTCTAAAAGAAGTTGGAACCTGAGAGCAACTGCACCCAAGGAATTACCTGGGCAAGCTAACTGCTTGCATACCAGCGAGTTTTCCCCAACTTCCCGACTCAGCAATGACCCAATAGACAACATTTCATTCGAATTATCCCTTCTGAGTGAATAAGATAGAAATCGTCAACACACAATCACGTGTGGAACAGAAATAAATTTCTGACTCACGTCGGGGATCGAACCCGGTCTCTCAGGTGGAAAGCAAGGGCGTTACCCACTGGGCCATACAAGTCTAAAAGAAGTTGGAAACGAGAGCAACTGCACAAGGAATTACCTGGGCAAGCTAACTGCTTGCATACCAGCGAGTTTTCCCCAACTTCCCGACTCAGCAATGACCCAATAGACAACATTTCATTCGAATTATCCCTTCTGACTTGTATGGCCCAGTGGGTAACGCCCTTGCTTTCCACCTGAGAGACCTGGGTTCGATCCCGACGTGAGTCAGAAATTTATTTCTGTTCCACACGTGATTGTGTGTTGATGATTTCTATCTTATTCACTCAGAAGGGATAATTCAGAATGAAATGTTGTCTATTGGGTCATTGCTGAGTCGGGAAGTTGGGGAAAACTCGCTGGCATGCAAGCAGTTAGCTTGCCCAGGTAATTCCTGCAGTTGCTCTCAGGTTCCAACTTCTTTTAGACTTGTATGGCCCAGTGGGTAACGCCCTTGCTTTCCACCTGAGAGACCTGGGTTCGATCCCGACGTGAGTCAGAAATTTATTTCTGTTCCACACGTGATTGTGTGTTGATGATTTCTATCTTATTCACTCAGAAGGGATAATTCGAATGAAATGTTGTCTATTGGGTCATTGCTGAGTCGGAAGTTGGGAAAAACTCGCTGGTATGCAAGCAGTTAGCTTGCCCAGGTAATTCCTTTGGGTGCAGTTGCTCTCAGGTTCCAACTTTTTTAGACTTGTATGGCCCAGTGGGTAACGCCCTTGCTTTCCACCTGAGAGACCTGGGTTCGATCCCGACGTGAGTCAGAAATTTATTTCTGTTCCACACGTGATTGTGTGTTGATGATTTCTATCTTATTCACTCCAGAAGGGATAATTCGAATGAAATGTTGTCTATTGGGTCATTGCTGAGTCGGGAAGTTGGGGAAAACTCGCTGGTATGCAAGCAGTTAGCTTGCCCAGGTAATTCCTTGGGTGCAGTTGCTCTCAGGTTCCAACTTCTTTTAGACTTGTATGGCCCAGTGGGTAACGCCCTTGCTTTCCACCTGAGAGACCTGGGTTCGATCCGACGTGAGTCAGAAATTTATTTCTGTTCCACACGTGATTGTGTGTTGATGATTTCTATCTTATTCACTCAGAAGGATAATTCGAATGAAATGTTGTCTATTGGGTCATTGCTGAGTCGGGAAGTTGGGGAAAACTCGCTGGTATGCAAGCAGTTAGCTTGCCCAGGTAATTCCTTGGTGCAGTTGCTCTCAGGTTCCAACTTCTTTTAGACTTGTATGGCCCAGTGGGTAACGCCCTTGCTTTCCACCTGAGAGACCTGGGTTCGATCCCGACGTGAGTCAGAAATTTATATATATATATATATATATATTTTATATATCATACTTCCTTAAGAGACTATTGCTTTGTCACCTATTAGAAATGGAAAACTATGCCTTAATGAACTTGCAGTTTCATTTTCCGCCTAATGGAATGTTAATAGCCAGGCGTTTTTACTGTGATAGTCCTCATGGAAGATGCGACCGTCTTTTCCGTAATTCGCTTTGATGAACAACAAAGGCTAACAAATTCAGTTCCTGTCTTATTTCTGGTCATTTGGTAGGTGTCTGATGGTTCATGATTGCAAAGCTAAGGGTTTCTCGACTGCGTAGCAATGTTCCGCGATGTTTAAAAGCAGCGAACGTGTTTTATTTGGATCAATATAGAATATAACTGAAGTTTACCGAACTGCATCCGTAAGATTTAACCTCAAAAAAGTTTGTGTAGGTAACCTTACGGACAAGTTCAGAATTTCAGGAGGTGTGTTTTTTTATGTGATATTTTATTTTGTTGCGACTGAAAGGGGTAAATCTGTGGATAAAATGGTGTTGATGGACTTATCTTTCTGGGCCAGCAAACCAGAAAGATGCTGAATGACTCAGGGAACACAGAGGAGGACAAAAAATTCATTAATTGACTTAGCAGATCTATTCACCACCACTTTTTGTGCTAGCCAGCCAACGAGATGCTAAATACCTAAGGCAACACAAATGGTCATGGAAAGTTGAACATTTTACAGAAGAATCGAATGATTGACACAGCCGATCGGTTCATTTTCGAACTTACACAACCACAAAACCCCTGAATTTGCGATAGAATATCACGCCGTATATGCAAGGTGACTAAGAAATGGCGGCAGCATTATAATCAAGAGCAGTGCTCAAAGAGAATCCAACTGGATCCATGAAGAGATGGGAAGCCACTGACACACTGTGAAAAACAGAATGGAATGTCTACCCAGGGAGAAACACTACTACATTAGCTCATAACCGAGGCTGGCTTTAACACCACCCATTAACAAACGTGGAGAATCGACAAATCTGTATGTGTTTTTCTTCCTGTAACAGTTTTTATTTTTTCCGCTCCAGCTTCCGATCTATGCTTTGATCTTGATTCAAAAATTCTTGACATTTCATCGGTATTTGGTTTGCGTTGCTCTTTACTATATACGCTCTCTCTCTCTCTCTCTCTCTCTCTCTCTCTCTCTCTCTCTCTCTCTCTCTCTCTCTCTCTCTCTCTCTCTCTCTCTCTCCTTTGGTTATGCATTTTATTTTCCAGATTCTCAAAATCAACGAACCCAGCAACATGGAAAGGAAAAAACCGAAATTAATTAATTTCCGTAAATTACTGTTATTGCTACTTTTTCCGAATTTCTCAGTATTTTTCTTTCAATTTGGCCTTTCTTTGTGTTCACAAACGTGGTTTGTATGTATATATATATATATATATGTGTGTGTATATATATATATATATATATATATATATATATATATATATATATATATATATATTTATATATATATATATATATATATATATATATATATATATATACATACACACACACACACATAGATGTACCACAGGAAGTATAAAACACTCAATATAAATCTCTGTGGTACATCTGCTTCCATACATCACGTGTTATTATGTTTTTAAGCATATATGGATATATGGATATATATATATATATATATATATATATATATATATATATATATATATATATATATATATATATATATATATATATATATATATATATATATATATATATATTTAGGTGTGTGTATTGCTCGTATGCCATTTACCCATATCAAAAGTCGCGCCAGTGATAACTAAATATTAGTAGCTCCTACGTTCATCTCTCAACTGCTGGCTCTAGGAATCCAGGTAAATCATCGGAACCAAAAAATCCTGCATCAGAAGCTTCATCTTGGGTGTGTCGATCCCTCTATACACACTGAGCCGCTTAACATATATCATGGTTCAACTGTCACGCTTCCTGGATACTGAAGCGCTTACTTTCCAACCCCTCTTCCACCACTATCCACCCTCTGTTTCTCGGTCATCCTTTTCTCCTTCTTCCCAAGACTTTTAATTTACCCCTTCTCTGATCCTACCATCATCTATTGCATTTTTCTACTAACCTATCATTTTCCATTTTCTCCATATAATCAAACCACCTTAAATCTTTCTATATTACATTTCAGTAGATCGTACTGCATAGATATGACACAAGCAACACATCACGCCAAGAGTAGTCTTTTTCTCTTTTTTATTTTAAATTCACATTCACCTTCATGAAGGAGAGTTGTTTCGTCAATCCCTTCATACATTCCATCCTTTGCCTCCTTAACTTTTCTCTTTTTTAAGTTTTGTAGAACTTCTGCTATCTTCCTTGGAACCTATTATCTAATTTACCTCTTTCTGATCCTACCGCATCTTTAATTCCAGTTCCCTGTATGAATCAATCAATCTATTCTTCCAACAACCATACGGTTACATCTTCTTGACTTCCTTTTCGCCTTATTTCACCACGCTTGCTGATATTACATTGCAACGTTCTCCTTCAACAAATGTTTTTCTAATAAGTACAAAAATACCTAAGCGCTGTGAACCATATCTTACTGATCGTTTATATTCAGTTATTCTGTGAGATGGATGTGCCAGTCTCCGTGACATAAATTTCATTACATTTATTACATGACATAAACACCGGCATCATGTTAGGTTTTTTTTAACTGTACATTAACAAACGAACTGCGGATGGTTTTTGGATAGTGAAAAATAAGTGGATTATTGAATATGAAGTGTTCAATTACATCATTTTATTATTTTTGTCTATGTGTTTGATGTGTGGAGTCAATAGCATACTTATTATTTTGCACGCGTTGCTGATACCCTTCTCGATAGTAATTGCAGAGCAAAATAACTGGGTCAGATGTTGACGAATCACCTCAAATCTCTTATCCGGATAGCTGTGCGAGCTTTTTTTAAGATCTCTCTGAGAAACAGATTGTCGCCAGTCATAGTCTTTGCTGCAACATCATGATAACTGAGGAAGAGGAAGTAAGAATCGGCAATTATTTGCTTCCCGTATAGGGCGGAGACATATTTTGTTTGTTCTATTCTGATTAAAATATCTTGGAAGGACAATAAACAGTCTTTTTCTATTGATTTGAATTTGATAATTGTCGCTAGCCCGTTTAGTATAAAAA
>NC_089795.1:60561984-60589484 GCF_040412425.1 Macrobrachium rosenbergii
CTTTAGATTAGCTGAGTTATATATTATTTGCTTTTATTATAGAATTTTACTGATGCCCGTCAACATGTCATTGCAATTTTATACCATCAGGAAAGGAAACGAATCAGTGGAAATGCATCTTCCTTTAAGGCATTTGTTTCTTATGTGCAGTTTATCGAGAAAATGTCTCGAATCTATATTATGTGTTCTCTCTTTTTTCTTTTTTTTTTTTGTATTGGGCCTTTCTAAACAGAATTGAGACCTCATCTTTTTTTTTTTTTGCCATATGTGCTGGAAGCATTATTCTCCTCCTAGATCATGATAGTTAGGTAGAATTATTCTAAAATCAACTCCTGCCACTTAATCTTATTTGGGATCGTTGATTAGGTTATCTGACTAATTTACCATACGGGAATAATCACATTCGTGGAAAGAGCGGAGAGACAGATCAGTAAAGTAGCCTTCCAATGTTTTGGATTTATAGATGGCTTTTCCTTTCCCCTTCTGCGTTTACCTTTCGTTGCGTGCCCGTTATTTTCATCTCCCCGTTGCGCTTGAATAGATGGTGGGCTGGGCGGGGCTGGCCTCAGGTACGGGATATCGGGTACATTACGCTAGCAGTATCTCTCTTTTCTAATATATATATATATATATATATATATATATATATATATATATATATATATATATATATATATATATATATATATATATATATATATAATTACTGTAGATGCAACGCAAACTAGAACCGAAGGATTATATGAAATGAAGGGTGACGCTTTTATTTTGAATATTTTCAAGTTAATTCTAAATAGTGTAATTTTACTTTTCCTATATTTTAATACCAAGATACTTAAGTTAACAACAATAGCAAAAGGAAGAGAGTTGTACTGGAGAACCGTATGCAAGACTTTCACTTGCTTCAGCAGAACGAGAAGTTCTGATCCAGAGCATATATCTGCACGAGTATGCAGGCCTGTGGATGAGACCCCAAACAAGTCATAAAGGGTGTTCTATTTGTCGCATTATTCCTAGCAATCATTTCTTATTGGGTTATTCAACTTAGTCTAGGAACTGCACAGTAATGAAAGACATTGTCATTGTAAAGTATTGTGAGTGTTGTATAAAGCATATCATGTTCAGTGACAAACCAGTTCCTTACCTAAACGGTTCATTCAAACGACATAACTCGATACTGAGATAGTGTTATGCACATTAGGTTGAGGAAGGTCTTGGCGCGAGTCACTACTCGGGAAGGTTTTTATCCATTTTTTCCCCAAGGCACTCTGACTGGTAAGCTATAACCTCAGTTAGATGGTAGAAGACGAGAAGCGGGAGAGTTATATGGTATGGCTGTAACGGGCTCCGCCCCAGTATACAGTATAATGGTTGTCTTGAATTTTTAAACAAGCCGCTTCCTAACTGAATGATCACCCAGATCTACAAGCCTTATTCCTTTGCATTATTTCTTGCGGGAAGTTTTACGTAAGTTGTTCATCAAACAAACCAAGACAATATGGTCGCCCAAGGATAACATTTTTCATATTTTACGGTAGTAGACCCCCATGTTTTAAAAGGTGCAAAGGTCTTGTGTAACAAAGATGGATTTAAATTTGAGCACATTGTAGCTCACGAGTTATTATACGCCTCTTTCGACCAGTTACTCTTACCCATATATATATATATATATATATATATATATATATATATATATATATATATATATATATATATATATATATATATATATATATATATATATATATATATATATATATATATATATATATATATATATATATATATATATATATATATATATATATATATATATATATATATATATTATATACAGTGTATAAATATACATATATATATATATATGTATGTATGTATATATATATAGATATATGTAAAAATATATATCTAAATATATTATACATATACATACATATATATATATATGTGTGTGTTATTTGTTTTTGTATGTATGAATGTGTATATGAATGTATTCATAATGATATATACATGTGTGTATATTTTTGAGCCAAACAGAATTCCAGTCTATTCTTGCTCACATACTGTATACCATGAGCAAGGAAGGCATAGTTAGATACTACATCCGGTTGATCAAACGCTTGTTTGCTTTAGCATTCTACCAGGATCAACAACAACCATTGTCATGATTCTGTGTTTATTTTCCATTTGGTTGCAATGTTAAAAGTGGTTTCTTTATCGTGTTTCGGTTTTCACTTTCGTTGAGATGGTGAACTTACAACTCTGTTTTTGCTGTTTAAATTTTTTTTTACTTTACATATTACTTTTCGCGACACCTATCACACACACACACACACACAAGCATACACACATACATAGACATATGTGTGTGAATATATATATATATATATATATATATATATATATATATATATATATATATATATATATATATATACATATATGTAATATAAGTGATAGATATACACATATATGTATATATACAAAAAGATAGATAGAAGATAGACTTATATATGTACATATATATGCATATAGATATTTATATTTATATATATATATATATATATATATATATATATATATATATATATATATATATATGCATATAAAGGGAGTGAGATATATTTTATACATGATTAAGCACATATTCCTAGAAAATAATAATAATAATAATACATATAGATGAAATATACAGATACAATACACACAATCTAAATAAATAAGGTAACGTGTGATAAAAATAATTATCGACAGTATCCACACAGTTGCTGAAGAAGTAGAAAAAAATAGAATTCATAATAACGGTAATGACAGTATTTATATGGAGAATAATAGAAAAAAAATTGAAAATGATAACAATAAGAAATACAGATTGCAGACAATTAATTTCCATCTGGAAACCTTAGGTGATTACAGAATTCAGGTCCAGAAGACTAAATGCGAATATTGAAAATTGCAAAACTCTACAGTGATATTAATCGCATTAATAATAAAAAGTAAAAATACCAAAAATAACAAGAAACGGAGAAATATAATAATAATAATAATAATAATAATAATAATAATAATAATAATAATAATAATAATAATAATAATAATGACAGATTCTGGAGATGACACTTCATAATCGTAAAAATGGCGAATAAGTCATTCAAGGAACAGACGCCTCATTATTCCATCTTTCCCACAATTTAGACCTTCTTGCCTCTGCTACGATGGTTTGTATGAGCGAATTGCTGCTGTTTTTCAGTCAGGTGATCAGACTGGACATTGTTGCCTCTACAATGATTTTCAAATTATCCAGGCTGTTTCTAGAACATCTGCGTGGCTGGTGATAGCGAGGTGTGTTTGTGAGGCGTCTCCAGAAATGTCGTGTTAACAACGGATACGTCTCATGGTCCCGTCTATATTCGACCAAAGGGGAACACCCATATATACTGTAGCAGTACGAGCGGAAGAGCAGCAGTTTCGTTTCTCGGTGGCAGAAGGCAAACCTCCTTGCAATCATGTCGCCAATTGCACATAGTTTACGACGCCTCTGTTCTATGTCTGCCGTATCTTTTAGGTCGTCCGTGATAATGTGTCCCAAATACGGAAATTCATGCACGAATTCCAGACGATGATTTCCGAGGAAAATTAGTTGACAACTCCCGTGAGTTCGTCTGTGTGTGGCTTCGTCCGTTGACAGCAAGTGGCTGTCTCGACAACTACCGTGAGTTCGTCTGTGTGTGGCTTCGTCCGTTGACAGCAAGTGGCTGTCTCGACAACTCCCGTGAGTTCGTCTGTGTGTGGCTTCATCCGTTGACAGCAAGTGGCTGTCTCGACGACTCCCCTAAGTTTGTGTGTGTGTGGCTTCGTCCGTTGACAGCAAGTGGCTGTGTCGACAACTCCCCTAAGTTCGTCTGTGTGTGGCTTGTCTGTGGCTTCGTCCGTTGGTAGCAAGTGGCTGTGTCGACATCTCCCCTGAGTTCGTCTGTGTGTGGCTTCATCCGTTGGCAGCAAGTGGCTGTGTCGACAACTCCCCTAAGTTCATCTGTGTGTGGCTTCTTATGTTGGCAGCAAGTGGCTGTGTCTACAACTCCCCTGAGTTCGTCTATGTGTGGCTTCGTCCGTTGGCAGCAAGTGGCTGTGTCGACAACTCCCGTGAGTTCGTCTGTGTGTGGCTTCGTCCGTTGGCAGCAAGTGGCTGTGGGTCGACAACTCCCTAAGTTCATCTGTGTGTGGCTTCGTGGTCTGGCAGCAAGTGGCTGTGTCTACAACTCCCCTGAGTTCGTCTATGTGTGGCTTCGTCCGTTGGCAGCAAGTGGCTGTGTCTACAACTCCCATGAGTTTGTCTTTATGTGGCTTCGTCCTTTGGCAGCAAGTGGCTGTGTCGACAACTCCCCTGAGTTTGTCTATGTGTGGCTTCGTCCGTTGGCAGCAAGTGGTTGTGTCGACAACTCCCCAAAGTTCGTCTGTGTGTGGCTTCGTCCGTTGGCAGCAAGTGGCTGTTTCGACAACTCCCCTAAGTTCGTCTTTATGTGGCTTCGTCCGTTGACAGCAAGTGGCTGTCTCAACAACACCCTGAGTTCGTCTGTGTGTGGTTTGTCTGTGGCTTCGTCCGTTGGCAGCAAGTGGTTGTGTCGACATCTCCCCTAAGTTCGTCTGTGTGTGGCTTCATCCGTTGGCAGCAAATAGCTGTGTCGACAACTCCCCTGAGTTCGTCTGTGTGTGGCTTCGTCCGTTGGCAGCAAGTGGCTGTGTCGACAACTCCCCTGAGTTCGTCTGTGTGTGGCTTCGTCCGTTGGCAGCAAATAGCTGTGTCGACAACTCCCTGAGTTCGCCTGTGTGGCTTTGTCCGTTGGCAGCAAGTGGCTGTGTCGACAACTCTCCTGAGTTCGTCTGTGTGTGGCTTTGTCCCCAATGGCAGCAAGTGGCTGTTTCAGCAACTCCCCTGAGTTCATCTGTGTGTGGCTTCGTCCCCGTTGGCAGCCAGTGGCTGTTTCGACAACTCCCCTGAGTTCGTCTGTGTGGCTTCGTCCGTTGGCAGCAAGTGGCTGTTTCAACAACTCCCCTGAGTTCGTCTGCGTGGCTTCGTCCGTTGGCAGCAAGTGGCTGTCTTGACAACTCCCCTTTGTTCGTCTGTGTGTGGCTTGTCTGTGGCTTCGTCCGTTGGCAGCAAGTGGCTGTGTCGACCATTCCCCTGAGTTTGTCTGTGTGTGGCTTCATCCATTGGCAGCAAGTGGCTGTGTAGACAACTCCCCTGAATTCGTCTGTGTGGGGCTTCGTCCGTTGGCAGCAAGTGGTTGTGTCGACAACTCCCGAGTTAGTCTGTGTGTGGCTTCATCCGTTGGCAGCAAGTGGCTGTGTCGACAACTCTCCTGAGTTCGTCTGTGTGTGGCTTCGTCCCCATTGGCAGCAAGTGGCTGTTTCAGCAAATCCCCTGAGTTCATCTGTGAGTGGCTTCGTCCGTTGGCAGCCAGTGGCTGTTTCAACAACTCCCCTGAGTTCGTCTGTATGTGGCTTCGTACGTTGGCAGCAAGTGGCTGTCTTGACAACTCCCCTGAGTTCATCTGTGTGTGGCTTCATCCCCGTTGGCAGCAAATGGCTTTTTCGACAACTCCCCTGAGTTCGTCCGTTGGCAGCAAGTGGCTGTCCCAACAAGTCCCCTGAGTTTGTTTGTGTGTGGCTTCGTCCGTTGGCAGCAAGTGGCTGTTTCGACAACTCCCCTGAGTTCGTCTGTGTGGCTTCATCCATTGGCAGCAAGTGGCTGTCTTGACAACTCCCCTGAGTTCACATACCTGAGTTCGTATGTGTGTGGCTTCGTCCGTTGGCAGCAAGTGGCTGTTTCAACAACTCCCCAGAGTTCGTCTGTGTGGCCTCGTCCATTGGCAGCAAATGGCTGTCTCGACAACTCCCCTGATTTCATCTGTGTGTGGCTTCGTCCTTGTTGGCAGCATGTGTCTATCGTGGCAGCTTACCTGTTGATATTTTCAACGTTTTCTGCGGTTGTTTCAGTTTCGGTAGCTGGCCGGTGTAATTGCCAGTTTGGTTTGTTGTTTGTATTTGTTAACTCTGTTGTGGTTGTGTTTGTTAACCCTTCTGTGCTCATTATAATTACTGAGGTCATATGTTGATTTATTTACTGACTGGTTAACGTAATTTATTATGCTGCTCATGAAATGTGTATTATTTTGAATAATGTGGAGTAATGACTTAATTTTCATGCTGACTCATTTTGGATGCAATTTAGTTTTGCTGTTGTTTCATTTTGAATAAGTATTTAATTTTGTCGATTTTTTGTTGTGGATAAGTATTTAATTTTGCTGCTAACTCACTATGAATAAGTGTTTTGTTTTAAAGCTGACTCATTTTTTATTAAGTGTGTAATTTTGATGTTGATTCATTTTTAAATAAGTGTTGCTTTACTGCTGACTCATTTTTCAGTGTAACTGTTTACTTTTGATACTGATGTATTTTGGATAGTAAATGTTAAATTTTGCTACTGAACCATTTTTAGTGATGTTATTTTCGTGAACCTGACTCATTTGTATAAACTGTAAATTTTGTAAATAAATTAGTGTTAAGGCCACCTTTTGGTTTTGTTTAGCTCCTTCCTCCTTTTCCTGCCCCAGTTTCTGCCAGTTTTTTCAGTCCCAATAATTTTGTTTTAAAAGAACCTGTTGAACCGACTGCGGTTTATAACATTCTGCAATATGCTTAGGCGATCTTGGGGGCAGCGACATACACGGGGTCTTGGTTTCGTTGTATAGGATATCAAATTCCTCTGCATATTGGCGGCAGGTGTCGATGAGTCACTGGAGACCTAGCACCGATGGGGAAATCAGAACCATATCATTAGCGTAACAGAGGTTGTTTATTGTTGTTTCGTTGATAGTGCACCGATTGGGAGTGAGTTCAGTTTGACATTCAGGGCATCTGTGTACCTGTTAAACAGGTATGGAGAGAGGATGCCCCCTTGCCGGAGCCCATTTAGGGAGACGAAGGTGTACGACAGTACGTTACCCCATTTGACAGAGAACTGCTGTGTGGAGAGCCAACAACATAAAATGCCAAGTAGATATAGAGGTGTGCCTCGTTTGTGTAGCTTCAGGAAGAGCTTCAGGGCGTTTACTCTGTCAAATGCTTTTCTCATATCTACAAAACATAGGAAAACAGGATGTAGATGCAGGTGTCGGTTAAGTGGTTTGCTTTAAAGGCGAATTGGTTGTCTGTAGCGTGTAGAAAGGGGAGAAGTCTCACTAGAAGGATGGACTCAAGTATCTTCAACGCAAATGTAGTAATTGCAATCGGAGGATAATTGCCAGGGCCAGCTGCATCCTTTAGCTTGTTTTTTATTAATGGTATTAAGTGAACTAAGAATAGGGAGTCTGGGAGAAACTGGTGAATTATGCACGCATTGAACAGAGCAGCTAGCAAAATGTAAATTATCGGATGGCAGAATTAGAAGGCTTCAGCAGGCAGACCATCACAGCCGGGCAATTTATTATTAGGTAGGTTGTTTATGGCATCGCTGATGTTACCTGGCATAATACAGTCGGCGAAATGAAACTGTATATTATCAGTAAGGAGGTTATTTACATCCCTGTGGGAGTCTTGATCATTTATGCAATTCAGGATAGTGCTGAAGTGATCACCCCACATTCTTGCGATAGCCTCGTCACCGATGGCTTCTCCCACTCTCTGTGATAGCGTTTTTGTTTTGGGATTTAGGGATTGAATGTCCTTCCAAAGACGGGGTTAATTGCCAGATTCTAATTTTCTAGACATTGCATCAGCTCTTAGTTGCTTGTCATTCAGTCAGCAATGCTTAAGGGCAAGTTTGAACTGCGCTCTCCCCTGCCTCATTAGCAGTGCAAGTGTCCTTCCCTCGGGCTACCATTTTGCCTCCACAGTAGAAACATCTCTCGTGAATGTGTATAAAGATCTTTAACCAAGTCATTACATCCAGGTACATTACAAGAGTTGCTTTGATGAGATCTAAAGGTATCCCTGCCGGAGCCAGCATAGCAGGAATTATATTCGAATAGAATTCTTTCAGATCTCTCCTGTGATGATCGTCTCTACATTTTGGGTTAGTGCACAGTAAGGCGTCTGCTGGTTGAGCTATTGACCGCAGCTTGGTTTCCATGGTTTCCCTAAAGGATCTGGTTTTCTGTTGGTTTTTAAAATCCCAATTAACAGCAGGTGGTTGATCAGTTAGGGGGTTCACGGTAGGGAGGGATGGGGTACTGAATGACACCTGTGGGGGGATGTGATCATAACCCATTGCAAGATCGTAGCAAATGTTGCAGGTCACAATATTTGTTTTAGACTTCTTTTTGTTGCTTGTTGCTCTTACGGGATAACTTGGACATAGAGGCAACGAGGTTGTACGCGTATTGTATAAATTATCGTATATTTTGTCTTGTTCTGAGCATAGGTAGGTAGGCATTTTTACACCATGTTTCTGGACGTTGATAATCATATCCTGAATTTTTCATCATTGCCCATTTAATTTCTACGTACCTCTTGATCATGAATAGTGTAACAACAGCATAAAAATATATTATATGATTGCATTTTAGTTTTCTGTAAAAAAAAACTATTGAGATAGCTTTGTCTGTCCATCCGCACTTTTTCTGTCAACCCTCAGATCTTAAAATCTACTGAGACTAGAGGGCTGCAAATTGGTATGTTGGTCATCCACCCTCCAATCATCAAACATACCAAATTGCAGTCCTCTAGCCTCAGTAGGTTTTATTTTATCTAAGGTTACGCTTAGCCATAGATCTTGCGTTTGGCACCGCTATGTGTGCCAGCCGTCGACACATCTTCACTTGACCGCATCTGGGTAGCAACTGAGCAGTCTGAGCGTTGCCCGGTCGTGGCCGAGGTTTTCATACTGCAGCATATCGAGAGTTTCATACAGCATTATACGCTGTACAGAAATCTCGATTGCGCCGAAGAAACTACGGCTTATTTTTTACTTGTTTAATTCGTCCACACTGTAATCAAACTTGGCTTGGGTATACAAAACACAGTGCTTGAATTACCATCGATAAATTCAAAGAATTCTGAAAGATAAATTACTCATAATATTTGTATGTATATGTGCACGTATGTTTGTATGTCTGTATGTGATTTATCAGGCTACAAGACTTCGCAGAAATTTATGAAGTTGTTTGAGCAACTTCTGGCGTATGGTTCCGTGCAAAGTCCTCTAAAAAGAAACAACCGATATGATTTCTTTTAAGGAACGAACCTCTTTTTCTGTAAAGAGAGAGAGCGATAAAGGGAGGGAAGGAGGGAAACGTCTTTAAGTGCTGTGAATTGATGTACAAGTTATACGAAAGAGTCGAATTAGAAGAGAAAAAAGAAAATCGTGTTTCTGCAAACGTCTATCAAAGTTGAGATAGGGGCTTCACTTAAAAATTTTTGAGAAAAAAAGAATGTAGACATGAAATTCATATCTATATAATGTTTCCATGTATAACTATATATATATATATATATATATATATATATATATATATATATGTATATTTACATATACATACATATATACATATATGTGTGTATATAGGTGATGTATTAGGTACCAGATAGTTGGGCGACCGTAGTGAATTGCAACCTTGGCGAAGAAGGGCCTAGGGCTAGCACCTCATCCCAAAAGGCTTGCTTGGAACTGGACAATTAACATTTCTGAAGCTGCTCCTCTAAGGAGAAAATGATTGCATGATTTTATATATATATATATATATATATATATATATATATATATATATATATATATATATATATATATATATATATATATATACATATATATATACTGCATATATATAATCACATTCATCAGGACATTTTTATATTTTTATATACACAAGTTCGTTTAATGTTCAATTCACAATACCTCGGGAATAACTTACACCCAAGGGGAATTTTAATTGATAATGCATCGATTCGAACTGCCTCCTGGTTTGGGAACAACGTGTATATGTACAGTATATATATTATATTATATATATATATATATATATATATATATATATATATATATATATATATATATATATGTGTGTGTGTGTGTGTGTGTGTGTGTACATATGTATATATATTACATATTATGGTTTGTTTGTTCGTTTGTCTATATCATTGTTATTTCTTAATGAATAGCGTAAGAGTGCTTTTATTTAAATGAAAAAATAAAATCTTAATATCATGCAATCATAAAACACATATGAAGCAAATGACGTTTGTCTTTTTTGAGATCATTCAAACATTTTGATTAATCAATGACACGAAACTAAAGCGGAGAGAGAGAGAGAGAGAGAGAGAGAGAGAGAGAGAGAGAGAGAGAGAGAGAGGTTGGGGCCTCCATACAAGCCTTTATCTACCTGATCTCGTTTTTGTTTTCTTTAGTTTTTAAAGCTATTAATTAATTTTTGAAATGTGCAGCCAGCTTTTCACACTATTACTGCTAAAGTGTACTGTTTTTACCTTCCTGGTTCTGAGTCCCGATGATCTCTGTCTATCTGTATTTATTATTGAAATATGCAATCAGTCTTTTATTTGCATTACCTCCAAAATTAACCTTTTTAGCTTCTGTTTCCGAATTTCTGTGATCTCCATCCCATTCAAGAGGTAGGTCTGTCATCACTCGAGTCGGTTGAGACATGATAACGTCATTTAATTTTTTCCCTATATAGCTAAGCCTCATTGAGGGTTTTGTCCGTCTCACTTTCCTTTTGGTAGAGTTTGAGGAATGCATGGTTTAAACTAGAGTATGGAATAACGAAATATGAAGTTTAACATTTCTTAAGTGAAAAAGTAAGTTGATGCAGTCCTCCATGAGGAAATAATTTATAAGAGAATTAACTGCAAGACAAACTAAAGTAATAAGCTGGAGCATAGCTCAGAGATACCTTATTACAACTCATGAACGAAATAAGATTGTTATTGTCATACGTTCGTCCCTAAATTTTTTTAAAATAAAGAAGGCATCCACAATTGTGAAAAAGGTCTACGATGAAAATGTCATTATCCCTAAATATCTATATGGATTATATGAAAGCAAACATTTTCTTGATAATATTCTAAAGCATGTTCATTATAATATATGTGTGTGTTTTGGTATGAGTGCATATATATATATATATATATATATATATATATATATATATATATATATATATATATATATATATAAGCTACGATGGATTGGATGGTTTTATCCCAGCATGAAGAAAATGTATCTGAATTCGATGACTTCCTACTTTACATCAAATATACAAGCACCCCAGATTTACTCTATTTTTCTCATAAGACATTCTCATAGTTTCATTTAATGCATTAATTTTGGTCTTATAATTCATAATTAATATTAACTTGCTCTTACCGATTATCAAGATTTTTCGTTAATATTCTACATTTGCCTCCTTTCCTATGCCCAAGAACAGACAAGTTCTTCAAGAGGGTTTACACGGAAGGAGGTACTACCTGACATTTGCTAATCTCTGATTTAATTTCCCTCTTGATGTTTGCCTGTAATACTTCTTCGCTGCCTCTCCAATTTATTCCCGGGCAGCAGGCTCACCTGGCCGCGCAGACCATCAACCTAGCTGAGCCAGTCCGGTTTTTTTTTTTTTATGGAAAACACCCATTCCCTCATTATCCGTCCCTGTCAAGATCAAACGGGGCAGCCGTGCCATATTCTTTCATCTCCCTCAATTAGCACTCATCTGAAAAGAACCTTAGCCATTTAAAAGGATACGGAAACAAATGAGCATCGTCTGTTGTATCATTTAATGGAGTGAAATACTTAATGCAGACCAGGATGAGCAATTGGTAATAGAGTGAGGTTAACTTTCCCCACAAGCAGATGTCATGAGCAGAGTGCGAGAGACCGTAAAGCAGTCCAATGTCAGGTGACAGGATGATGCTCACCTGTGCTGGAGGTCCCAGGATGCCACCTCAGACTTACTCAACAGGAGTAGCAAAGCGACTGTGCATCTTTCCTTGATTCAGTGTATAGCACAGGATTTATCTTGCAGACCAAGTGAGAAAAATGTGATTACTGAGAGTAAGTCAAGTTACTTATGGGTATAGTTTAGAAACTGTTTCATAACATTGCCAGTTATTACTGTAGTTAATTTTTCTCTTTGGTACCCTGGGTATTTTCATGAGAGAGAGAGAGAGAGAGAGAGAGAGAGAGAGAGAGAGAGCGAGAGAGAGAGAGAACCCACAGCTATATGAAAAACAAGAGACGTACTTAAACTCGTGGACAGATGCGAGGTAACACTGTAATTGTAAATATAACCTGGGAAAGCAGCTGGACAAGCCAAGAACCATGGATACCTGAACTGGCTGGCATTAGCCAATAATTTCTTTTTAACTACAATTTTCACCCATGAAGATGTCTTCATGTTAGCTAATGTTTTGTTGATATTTTTATAATTAAATCATTTTTTTAAATGAATACTTTTCCTTACGCATTTTATGCAAATGAGTATTGAGTGAAGCTACGATAATCGCACGCAGATCAAGTTGGCATTTGCTATTGATTTTTGGCCACTTGTTAAAACTTCTCCTAGCTACCCCCCACCACCTTTAAGACAGATATTCTCCGAATCATTTATTTACATTACAGACTGCTATTAACTCACTAAGTTGATTTATCAGCTCTGAAAACGTAAAGTTAGAAGAGCCATTGTTTTAAAAGGAAAGGTTGAAGTAAAAAGATTTTGCAAGTTAGTTTCTATAGCAACCTTCTCGTCTTACCTGGAAACGTCTTCCTCTTAGACCTTCGTACAAGGAGTCTACCACATTGCTCTACATCTTCTTCTTCTTCTTCTTCTTCTTCTTCTTCTTCTTCTTCTTCTTCTTCTTCTTCTTCTTCTTCTTCTTCTAATTATTATTATTATTATTATTATTATTATTATTATTATTATTATTATTATTATTATTATTATTATTGCTGCTGCTGATGCTGCTTTGTAGTTGCTGCTATTGTTGTTTAGGTTATTATTACTATAGTTGTTGTTGTTGTTGTTTTAGATTGTCATTATTGTTGTTATTATTCTTAATCTTTCCCTTATTCCAACGGGGAAGTGTCTTGTTTCCTTGATTATTATTATTGCCCATCTTCGCCATTTTTTTTTCTCGTCAGTATTAATTATATTAAACTTATAGGAACCACAGATTATCTTATCACTAGACCGCATTATGAGAGAACTAACGGTTTTTTTCAAAGTCTTAGCACTATTTTATTGCCAAAAATGTCAGTATATCAGAATACTTTCTCATTAGTCTTAACAGCAAAACTTGCAATTTGGTAGTTACATTAGAGATGTCTTGATAAGTTCCAGTAAACTTACTGAAAAAGACCGCATTTTAAACCTTCAAAAATCTAAGGTACTACAGTACAGGCCCGGAAAGCAGCGTTCTGTAAAAGGCACCAATCTGTTGTCTGTTGGTGAGTATAGTTCTGAGAGGTGTGCCTTTTGGGATTTTGATCTTAACCGAGTGCCGTTTGGTCAAGTTTAATGTTTATTCGTCTCATTACTCACGATGACGTTTTTGGAGGAGAGTGGGAATATAGTTTTTCTTACTATTTGCTCAGGCCATT
Source organism: Macrobrachium rosenbergii (assembly GCF_040412425.1). NCBI lineage: Eukaryota > Metazoa > Arthropoda > Malacostraca > Decapoda > Palaemonidae > Macrobrachium > Macrobrachium rosenbergii. Next base: position 60,575,594 of record NC_089795.1, read on the forward strand.
TGTTTGTCTGTCTGCCAGTGTGTCACACCTTGCTATCACGAATTCCCCTACACGGTTGAGGAGAGTTCAGTCAAACCGGGTACAAAATTAGATAGACGGGCATTCCTGTGGACGAAGGGAGATCGTCGATCTGTTCGTCTTTCCCTCTGCCAATCAGTGCACATTTATCTTGTTTTATTTCTGTCATTCTTATCATTGTTATTACAATTCCATCTACACGCTTGAAAGAATTCCATTCAACTTAACACAAGGACGGAGCATCATGTTTAGATGTGCATGAATGAAGATGGTATGTCTGGATAAAATTGTTTTTTTTTTTTCCTTTTTAGTCTGGTCAAACTTAGAATAAAGTAGACTTTCACTCAAACATATTTCTTCGGGAGGAAATGGTAGGGGTTATCTACCTTTGCAAGACCCATGATGATGTTTTGTTAAACATTTAATCATTTGGCATTTTCACAGAAGTGAGTTTGAGATCAGTAGACGACACGTATTGCTTTAGCAGTATCTTTAGGATGCTTGTTATTTTAAGGTCTTACTTCTTAAATTTTTTTATATAAGTTACGTGCATTCTTGACAAAGTATTTGTATTTTGCCTGTTTTTTACACTGTCAAGCTACACAGATTTTGAAAGTGATCCAAGGTGAGGTATAAGCTGAGGTATTTGTTGCCTAAACGTAATTATTATATATGAAGATGTTAGAAATTGAGGTTTTGGTGAATGGTGAGTCTCCTAATTACTGTTGTTATTTATATTATTGTTGTGATAGTTGCTATAGTTGTTGTGTGTTGTCTGTTATAAATAGAAAATTATCTGAAACCGTAGTCATTCTTTCCATAGAGAAAGGGGCCCAAGACCAACGCAAGGAAAAAAAATCCAATTCTATAAAGTTACGGAACCGAGCTGAGCTTGCCCTTAGGGCTGCATTTTCAACTCTGACATTTTGAAGATAATAATACCAAGTCAAAAGGCTCAGATTACCCTCCAAGGCCCCGAGTAGAAAGACAGAGAAAAGGGAAAAAGATTCTATGAATAACTTTTTAACTTTATGAGAAAGAGGAAATAAAAATGGAAAACAATTCATAATTATGACCTCTGTGCCCAGAAATAAATAGGAAAATAAGAAGGACAATAGCTTAATGATATTTTATTCTGCCGCCCGAAAGAAAAAAGGAAGAACAGAAAAAATCATATGAAAATAGCTCTCAAAGAACAAACTCATGTGACGCAAACTTTTTCTGGATTAAAACACTTAAGCGGTGCACTCGGCTGCAGGCTAAAGAACTCATATGAAAGAGATCACGTGGAATTTTAAGCTTTTCTCTCTTCGTCATACAGTAAATGCTTTTTGTGGTTTGTAGACGTATTTTATGAAGTACGCTCTCTCTTTTTCTCTCTCTCTCTCTCTCTCTCTCTCTCTCTCTCTCTCTCTCTATATATATATATATATATATATATATATATATATATATATATATATATATATATATATATATATATATATATATATATATATATATATATATATATATAGATACATACATATATATTTATATATAATTGTATATATTATATATATAAAATATATATATATATATATATATATATATATATATATATATGTGTGTGTATATATATATAATGTGTGTGTGTGTATATATATGGAAATAATGAACATATGAGCACGTGTTTCACAGAAATAAATGTCTGACTTACACCATATGCACCTACATTTTTATATTTTATCATTGAATTGTGTCATTTTCTCATATACATTTTTCAAATGTTAAAAATTTATTATTTTTAACATTGAATGCGTTCCCATTCAGTTGCAACGTTTCACTTTGATGCTTTCTATTTCTTCTAATTTACTTAGTACCATAGAGGCTATTCAGTGTTCTGTCTCCTCTTCTGTGATTCTGTCGGCTTAATCTGAGCTTGATTGCCGTAACTGATAATGAATGTTTGATTGAATATAATAAAAAGTCCTCTTTTTCTCGAAATGACCTTTAAGTATTTCTAATTACATACAGTATTTTATATGTAAGTATTTAGTTTTTCTGTGTATTTATTGTCTCAGATTAAAGCATAATTTACAAATCCAGCATATACTGTGCATTATATTATATATATATATATATATATATATATATATATATATATATATATATACATACATACATATATATATATATACTGTATATATTATATGTATGTATATTTGTTAGATATATATGTGTGTGTGCGTGCGTATGCATCTATGTATGCATATATATTTATGTAAGTGTGAATGCGCGTGTGTACATCTAAGTATGTATGTGTGTTCACTGCCTCAAAACCCCTAAGGTATTACCACACTGTGAAGATATCACAGATCTAAAAGGCCCTTCCAGCATTTCGTCCAAAGTACATAGCATGAGCTTTGACGTGAGTCACTTCTTGGAAAGGACCCGGATCATCCTGAACGAGCTGGGATGCAGCGGACAGGTAATAGCTAGCTAGGACTGGCAGCCTCTTTGCTAACGTCATTCTTGAGACACAGACGGCCTTTACCGATATTCCCTTGGCACGTGACGTCAATCGCTTTGCAAAAGCATTTAAGTGTGATTAAAGAGGAATACTAGGCTAGTATTTCACTGACCTATTTCTTAAGAGCAATGACAGTGACACGTTGGCGAAGACAGCACAGCCAGAAAAAAAACTCCCTTGTGGTGAGGTAGTTCGCCTATTATGTCGTCTCGAGATGATTTGAAAAACGAGTGCCCGAATTGGATGAATATGAACTTCGTCTTCAACTGTGTCCTTATCTGAGAGCATTATCACGACAAAAAGAACGGCAGTGACCAGGAGACTAGGAAGCAACGTCCTTGTCCGACAGGGCAACACATAAGAACACCGGGAGTATGAATCCAAAAGGAGCTTCTTTGGTAGACTTTGGAGCAACCCGCAGCACAAATCCCCGGTAATTATCTTGCAAAATTAAAGGACTTGAGTAATCTTTCTAAGAAGACACAAGGGTATGTCACTTTGTTTTATTACTGCATGCGTCTCTGGTACAACAGCCCCCCCCAACACCGTCTTTCAACTTTGCAGTAAGTGACAGGTATCTACTTTCATTATTGCTAATGTTATTCTCACTGACGGAGGCCGGTAAATTAAGAACTTGGGGGGATTTATTAAAATGAATGCAAAAACTCATTTTTCTTTGTAGTTGTTTGGTCACGGTTAGATTTTGAGATGTAAGAATTTTATGAGAAGATTAAAAGTTTAAGCCACAAAATTACGAATTTTGTTAATAAATTAATACACAGATTGTAGTAAAAGAAATTATAGTAAAATACTTGCGAATTAGTGAATAATGGCAATTATTAAAACCACATAATTAGTATTACTTAATGAGCATACTTGTTTATACGGCAAGCCATAAGTCTATGAACTTGCACAGGAAGCTTACATTGGCTAAAATAGGTACAAGTGAATTAAGAGTAGAGAATGAGAAATAAACCAGTAGACTGAGGATACAAAACCGTTTACTGTAGTTGAATACATAGTTATTGGCAAAAAACAGTAAATAAAATTGAAAATCTCCGATAAATAAACCAATTAAATGTAAAAATGAAATGAGCAAAGAAACATCTGCAAAGTATAGATTCACTATACCATGGGAATAACTTACATCTAAAGGGAATTACAATCGTTAAGTGTATGTATGCCGGCCAGTAATCGAGCCTGGGCCTGAGGTTTAGAAACAACTATAGACGATGACTCTGACCACCCGGATATCAAGAAAGATATAAGTTATTATTGACTCTGTTGTACATACTCTTATCGAATTCAGGTTCTCCAGTATGATAGCTGGTTGGTAAGTTTGTAATATCTGGCTAACTATGAATTTTTATCACGTATATATATATATATATATATATATATATATATATATATATATATATATATATATATGTATACATATATATACATACACACACACACACAGTACAAATAGGGGAACGAAAAGGAGATGGTGCATATTTCAAGTTTATCTGCCAACGTTTCAAAGCATGGCTTCATTAGCAGGGTTAAAATACAAAAGCAATGGCAATTAAAATCAAGATACATGACTCAGTAAAAAAAATTAATGTTAAAAATATAGATATTAAAACTGAAACAAAGTTAAAACCAGCCTAACGCATCAAAATGTGAAAGCTGAGTGACCAAGAAGGCCACCAAAAAAAAAAAAGAAACATCTAAAGCTGTAAACAGAGGGCAGAAGAAGAATGGCTGACTGTTCGGTGATAGAACCAGTTGCTTAATGGTTAACGACTCGAGGATATGGAGAGAGGTTTCATCAGCAGCTTGCTCTACTTTATAGGAAATACAAGATTACAATGTGTAGTATGTTCCTTTATACTGGAAAACTCCTTCATACTCAAAGTACAGCTTGTTCAATGGCTGACACGCGATGAGAGTCGATTCGCACTTTCTGCATTCGTTTGGTGGATCCGATATGCGTCCCGAGATTACATCTCGGGCAAGTCTACTTATACACAACCATAGAAAGCATAAGGTTAGGCACAGTTTCTTTGAATTTAAAAAGTGATACTGTTATTCTCGGTTTCCTTAGAACCAGTTAGGAATTAAGACAGTGAAAGTATTTCTTTAAAATCTGCCCTAATGTACTTAAAAATATGTCATCATCCGTAAAAGGCAGGGAATGATAAAAATCAAGTTTAGGTATTGTAGGTGCATGAATTTATGGCTGAAATTTGTAATTCAAGAATTTGTTGATATTTTTTCTTTCAAATAAAAGTTTGGGATGGCAGTTATTTTGGAAATATTTCTAAAGGACCCAGCCTCATTATGAAAAGAGAGCCAGTCTGATGGGAGAGAAAAGGCTCTGTGCTGTAATAATGTAACAGCACTATTAAGCGTAAAATTGTAAAAACATGAACAATAAAATCTGAACGGATGACAGAAATGGAGAAGAGCTGGTTGGATCTGGTGATTAACGCTTCTGGGAAAGGAAGGCACTCATTGTTTTCATGTTCTGTGGTAAATGTAACATTACGATGGAGATTATTAGGAATTCTAAAAATTGTTCAGCCATACCTTTACTGTGTGCGTATGTGTCAACATATATGTGTATATGTATCTTTGTCTTTACAAAAGTATTTTCCTTTGCACGAAATCCGTCAACAACGTAAGTACATAAGTGAAACGTCAAAACTGGCTTTCAGAATAAGAGTTGAAACACGAGTCCTGGGTTGATGGAATAAGTATTTTGGAGGTTTCCTCGATGTGAAAGATAGAAGAGAGGCAAAGCTTATTAACACAAAAATAGGAAACGGTTGTTTAAGAATATGAGAACACCAGGAGATGCAGGGATTATGAGATACTGCAGTGTGATGATGAAAGCGCAATTTACCAACTGACCATGTCTGGAGGAGTGAAAGGTTCGAAAGGAAGGTTCAGATGAATAGTTGGTCATTTGTATGAAGGTAGACGTGTAAGAAATAGAGGTATAACATTACTTAGTAGGCTAGGGAAGGTGTGTAGTTGGGTTTTGATTTAGAAAGTAAAACAGAGTACGGAAGGGTTGATAGAGGAAATACAGTGTGCTGATGTTTGCAGATGATACAATGTCGATTGTGGATATTAAGTGTGTACGCTAGTTCACTGAGCTGTTACTAAATCATTGTGTACGTGCATAATGAAACAGCTAATGTTATGGAAGATTTCTTCACGATGGGATCATCCAGGGATCAATATATATACATTGGTTGCAGAAACTATATATATATATTATATATATATATATATATATATATATATATATATATATATATATATATATATATATATATATACTGACGATTGGTAACAGATTAGTCCTTGAAAGCTTGTAAGTTTAGTGAATAAAATATCCGTTAGATACTATCCTGCTTAAACTAGGTCATTGTCATTTTTTTTTGTATGAAGCACTGTACATTTGTGCAGAAGTGATCAAGTTTTATATATATATATATATATATATATATATATATATATATATATATATATATATATATATATATATATATATATATATATATATATATATATAAACAAACCTTTGAATGAAGGTATATGCATTTCTCTGCTTATATTGGTGCATAATCCTTTGATTAATATTTACTTATTCCGAGGAAACTGAGGTCAAAACATCGAAGTTTAGTTCGGTCATTGTAATAAATTTCTTCTTGTGGAAGTATCTGCACAGACCCTTTGGGAATGTGGTGCTTGGTTTCTACGCCTTAACCTGAACAGCCAGGAAATTGGCCTTGGTACATACACTGGAAATTCCTAGTACTGAAGGCATCTACGAGTGGATTAAAGAGTGACTAAGCTGGGAGCCAGATCAAAGATGTTGAAGACAAGCAGCTCTAACAAGGAGATTATCGAGTACTGAAAGGAGACCACTTTGATAAGGGATCAGCATCCCATGGTAAGATTAGATGTGCTCTAAAGAATAGCTCAGAAACGAAAATATTTCATCAGAATGACTCGTATAACTTCATCCAGAGAAACTGGCTTGTTAGCTTGTCGTCTAAAGTAAAAAACAGAATTAACAATCTTTATAGAATTAAATTCTGCGTTCTCGAACATTGTTAAGAATTCTGAAGTGTTATTCGACTCAGACGAGAAGGAGATTAATACTGGAAGCATTTAACCCCGCCAAATTCGACTTCCCCATCAAAGGTTCTGCAAGAATTTGCATTTATAGCTCCTGGAAAGGTTGAGCGAGAATGAAAACGGACTTCAGGCGAGGGCTTTGAGGGAAAGGGAGATGATTTGTGAATAGTAAAACCATCTCAATATGAGTCAGTGGTGCATGGGAGAGCCTGAAGGTCATCGAGTAGAAAGATGAGGCGGAAACGGCAATTTGAGGAGCATTATTAGTAAAAGGGAAAAACTTTTTTAGCACATACGAAACAGAAGTAAAGTGAGAAACAACTCCGATTCATTTTACAAAAGAAAGGAATAAATCCACTATTCAGATGAAACGATCTTGCCAACAGGACCTTGTACCATACCCTGTCAGAAATTTTGAAAAATGCAAGAACAGAGACATGGGAGACGATGACCACATAGTATGATGATCAACTGCGGAAGTGTTTCCTTGATCTGCTTCCTTCTATTCCTTCATTGTTCTTTATAAGCGCAATGAGTTTTCCGTTTTTGTTTGCTTGGCTCTTAGTTGCATACTGTGTGTGTGTGTGTCTGTTTGTATTTCCTTTTACTATTTATTTATCTATTCTTCTGGCTTATGATCAATTCCTTTATTCTTGCTCATCTTTACCCTGCATCTAACCCTCGTAGTTCCTCCCATATCTCACTTCTAGTCTCTGGTCCTTTTCCTTTATTTCTAACTTCTGATCCTTTTTAGGTTTCTGTAAAAGAAAACTATTGTTCCGGCTTTGTCTGTCCGTCCGCACTTTTTTCTGTCCTCCCTCAGATCTTAAAAACCACTGAGGATAGAGGGCTTCAAATTGGTATGTTGATCCTCCACCTTCCAATCATCAAACATACCAAATTGCAGCCCTCTAGCCTCCTCAGTAGTTTTTATTTTATTTAAGGTTAAAGTTAGCCATAATGGTGCTTCTGGCAACGATATAGGACAGGCCACCACCAGGCCGTGGTTAAGTTTCATGGGCCGCTGCTCATACAGCATTATAGCCAGACCACAGAAAAATATATCTATTTTCGGTGGCCTTGATTATACCCTGTACAGAAAACTCGATTGCGCCGAAGAAGCTTCGGCTCATTTTTTACTTGTTCTTTTTTCCTTCCGACTTTCGACAAACATTTGATCAAAGGATCCGAGACTTGTGCTTGTTCCCTTATCCTTCTCATCCTTTCCTTGGGGGATTCTCCTTTCCGAATTAACGATATCCTTGACAAGGAAACGCCTCAGTGTTGCAAATGTATTTTCTATTTTAGTTTGTTTTGTTTCCTTCTGCTTTAATTCGTGTGACCAGTATGACTGAGTGCGTATAGAAGGAATATCCGGTGAATTCCACTTGAGAAGTAAACAAATTAACTGAATAAAAAACATGATTATCGAGCTTTGGGTGAAGGCCAGCCTTGGATCCCAAGAGGTTACGCTGTGTTGTAAGAGAGAATGAGAGAGACGAGTGTTGATCTTAGCTTTCTTGTATCAGAATACGAATTCTAGTGTAATTAGAAAAAGATGAAAAACAGAATTGAAATGTTGGACTCTTATCACGCTGAAGTTAGAGAGTTGATCTCAGTTCTGCTGTATTTAAATGTTTATTTAATGGATGAGAAAGAGAGTAGAAGAAAAATGCATTACTTGTACTATTGTTCGACTAAATAACCTTTGTCTTTAAAATAAGGGAAAAGAGAGAGAAAAATATACTGTGACCCTTGCTTTATAGTACTCAAATGTTTGTTCCCAAATTAAGTGGGAAGAGAGAGAGAGAGAGAGAGAGAGAGAGAGAGAGAGAGAGAGAGAGAGAGAGAGAGAGAAGCAATGTTTTGTACTCACATTTCACTGAATAACCGTTCGTTTTCTAATAGTTATCTGAAAGGAGATATGTGCATTGATTTATCTTCATTGTATCACAATGCTCCTTTGAAGTGTTAGTATAGAGAGAGAGAGAGAGAGAGAGAGAGAGCAAACCAAGTATATTAAAACGAAAGGAAAACGGAAACCGTACCATAAGTGGAGCCGGAAGCTGGTGTTTTTCCGTAAGGGAGAGGAACGCACCGAGAACGTGATATGGTTGAAGTATCAGTCCAGCCTCTCGCAGTTACCTAATGGCGGTGCCGCATGAACACGTTTCCTGGCTTCTCTTGGTATCTGTCTGCCAGCCTTCCCACCAAGGTACCATTATTGGTGCAAGGCTGAAGTCGCACTCCTCTTAATCGATTCTACTATGGTAATTAGTAAATTTTTCTAATTTACTATTATTTTTCTCAACAGTTACATGTCCAGGTTTCAGTTCCTATTATTTATTGCCGATCATTGCATACAACAATATTTATATAAGCTTATTTAGTCTTAGGTTCTCTTTTTTTGACGGGATTGGGAATTCCAGTTCTTTTCATGCCTATTTATGCTCCGTCAATATTCCGTTTTCATTATCAGATGCTGTATATTTAGTGAATCATATATATATATATATATATATATATATATATATATATATATATATATATATATATATATATATATATATATACATATATATATTTGTATATATAGTTTTAGTACTCCTTCTGTTTTGTTTTATATCTGATAGACAAAAATCGTTATTTGGCTTCTTCACCTCAGTCATTTTCACGTGTTAACGAATTTTATGATTTGATGTTCATTAAAATTTCTCTTACTTCTACGTTCAGATTATTAGCTTTACTCTTTTTTTGTGGGAGGGGGTTCGTTTTGTTCAAGTTATTTACCCATTTTTCTTATTCAGTTGGTTCAGCTTTATTCTGTTTTTCAGCACTAATCTCCTTTAGATTCTTTCCCCTTTCTGTTATTTTGTTGCCTCTCTTCTCTTTTGTTTTCCAGCTTCTACTTTTCTCAATTTCTGATTTTATTAAACTCTGTCTTTTTATCGCGACAGATTGGTTTCTTCATCAGCTGTTCTTTCATTTCTCAGTTCATTCATTTCTTTTTTTAACTCTCTCTCTCTCTCTCTCTCTCTCTCTCTCTCTCTGTGTGTGTGTGTGTGTGTGTGTGTGTGTGTGTGTGGAACCCACCACCAAGAAATGAATAACGTTGCAAAATGTGGAGTAAGCAGGTTTTTTTTTTTTTTTTTTAAAGAACCGCCTCCTTTAAGATGCGTCTTAATATACTGTGCTAGGTCAGAAGTGAAATTGGAAACTTAATTGAATATTTCTTTCAGAAAAGAAAATACAAGTCTGCTGAGAGTTTCCGACTTACTCCAAAGGAGTGGCGCGAACCGGTGCCATATTGCAAAATTCTAAATGTTTTTCGTTTGATAATTCTGATTATTTTTATCTGAGAACAATGGAATGGCGCACATAACACCTTCATAACACATCTAAAAGAAATGAAAGAAACTGTGAATGAAAAATCGTTAGGCTCATTCTGGAAGAAAGCCACTGACAGGTCTCTTAAGAGATAGGAGTCTACTGATAGGATATGGAGGAACTGTTGCAGGAAACGAATTCCAGAGGTCTGTGGTAGAAGGAAGGAACTGACAACAACGAGCATTAAGAGAACCAAAAAGGAAATGTAGGATGTGGTGATCTGGCAGGCGTAACATTGCTGGCCTCAAGAAAAATCGTTTTTGACAAGAAGGGAATTAAAAATATATATTTTTGCATGTAACAAAAATTGGCAGGAAGTGTCATTCAGAACAGAAGAAAATAATCTGATATGAATTAATGTTTAAGAATTTTGCTCCAGAATAACTGCTTTATCCACTTGGTTCGCCGGATTTAGCTTTTAATCCGAATATCAACTAGTTACTCGAAAATTACGTCGCATTTACGTGGCAGACTTGAAAAATTTGAATTTTCTAGACAATTCTCAATAAAACGTTGTGTGTATACGAGCAAAAGGCATGTTGGCTGGTACTACTGTAAATTGTTCAGCCCAAGAGTTGAAACCTTATTAATTATATCACATATTTCCCTGAGAAGACCCACGAATGTTTTGAATGAAGTTATAATCAATTATGATGAAATTCATCCCAGAAGAAGCGATTTACTTGATACTAAGCATGCATACATAGTAGTCTGATAATTTTTGTAATTATAGAGATGATGTTTCCTGAATATCATAATGATTACGGATGCATAGGAAAAAGAGGTAGAATAACAACATATATTTTGATTTATGCATTTAGAACACTCAAGATCTTTTCTTGATAATTGACAACACACCAGCTGTGGCCAGAATGTCTTAAGTGTACGAAATCATTATGGACGTGAAACATGATGACCCGATGTAATCTAATCCTAATGACAGAAATGAAAGAATGTTAAAGGAGAACAAGAGACGGCCTAATTCCGAAAACACTAATCGACCTGTCTCTCAGATGAGGAAAAGTTATTTGAGAAGGGAAGCGGAAGTGGCGGGAGAATTTTAGGAGTGAACGACTCTGGGGATGGCTGATCATCAAGGAGTAAATGCGGGGTCTGATGGCTCCCCGCGTATAACGAGGTCTTCTAAGACGAATATTTCACTTTCTTTCAAGTAAACTGGACAGTGGTCGCGGCTCCTTTAAGCAAGATGTCTGACCAGCGCAGTATTACATTCTCAGCGACTGAATGATTTCCACAGACTGGCTTCACCACATCTGTGGTCCATAACGGAAAATTGAGTTCCCTTGCGTTGAAAGAGAAAACAGACCTCCAGTTAATGAGCATTCTCAAATGTTTTACCGGCTTCTGTTTTTGTATTACTCTCCCAAAACACAACTGTCATTGAAGATACTTCCTGACATGCAGGCTGCAGATGTTAAATTCATTCCATAGTAACTGCCATGGTTACGGCAAACATTTAGTGCCTCCGTGGCAAGTGTCATATAGTAAATCAGCCGTCTAACGCAGCAGTGCATTACTACCTTAATACAATTCTTGTATTTTACTAATTTACCTACATTTTAATTTGTTTATTTATTTGTTAATTTATCAGTTTTTCTAATAACTGATCTCTTCTTTCTGTATTTCCATAACCTTCTGTTACTTCCATCGAATGAACATCATATTCTTTGGAAGCTTGAATTTCAAGTCAGTGGTCCCTGTGGGCTTCTTCATAGGATGCATCTTCTGAATATTAATGATAATAAGCAAGTAAAAAATGCGCCGAAGTTCCTTCTGTGCAATCGAGTTTTATGTATAGCCGCTACAATGTATAAACAAGGCCACCGAAAATACATCTATCTTTCGGTGGTCTCGGTACAATGCTGTATGAGCTGTGGCTCATGAAACATTAACCACGTCCCGGTGGTGACCTATCCTATACCGTTGCCAGAAGCACGATTATGGCTAACTTTAACCTTAAATACAATAAAACTAATGAGGCCAGAGGGCTGCAATTTGGTATGTTTGATGATTGGAGGGTGGATGATCAACACTTTTGCAGCCCTGTAGCCTCAGTAATTGTTAAGATCTGAGGGCGGACAGAAAAAGCGCAGACAGAAAAAGTGCGGACAGAATAAAGTGCGGACGGACAGGCAAAGCCGGCACAGTAGTTTTCTTTTACAGAAAACTAAAATTCCCTATTATCTTGTCAGCAGCTGCGTCCAAACAACAACAAAACCTTGGACATGTAGACAGGGTGATATCGTACCTTAGGACTCTCTTTAATTAGTTTATTTCAGCACACATAAATAAACTAATTACAAGAGAAAATGATAGATACCTCCGTTTATAACAAAATTAATATCTTATTTATTAAGGATATAAGAAGAAACAATGAGTGACAGTAATTTGAGACTACAAGTAAGTGTCTTATATTGAACACGAACGCATTACTTTTCTCTATGAATATAATTTTCACTATAATTAAGGTTAGGTTTTCTATCAGTGAACAGAGTTCCCTTTTATGAATACAAACAGGTTCTTAAATACATACCAGATGAGACGCTATAAATTGTGTTTGATGAATAAATTCTGAAATTTATTCGCGTAACATGACTGGAAAACGGTATCCTCAAAGTTCTCAATATTAACGCAATGGCAAATTCGTAAACGGTAGCTTTTCAAGAACTGGTCGAATATTATTATTAAGGTTAAGAATGCAATGTAAGCATTCTTGATAAGAATATTCATAATATTATTTGATCATTAAGGATAAGAGAACAAAGTGTAAGCATTTTTGGTTAGGATATTCTTAATACCACCTGTTATAAACTCACATATGGATTATACTAAATTATAAAGCATAACAGGAGGACTCGTTTCAGTTTCAGTATGTCATTACTTATCGACGTAACTCTCTTAGTCGCCATTTTGGCAATTTTTCAATTTCGGTCTGTTCAGCGCAGATATAGGAGTTTGGATTTTTAAGTCCTTTTAAAGTTAGATTCTGTATGTTCTAAATAGGAAGACTCGAGTGGTTATATTTTGCCCCCCCTCTCTCTCTCTCTCTCTCTAGTTCTTTTACAATAATGTCTACATCTAGTTCATTCTGAGGACGGCTTCAGCTCTATTCCCCTGAGTTGACTGATGACAGGAGCAGGTTTATCGGAAGCATTCGTTTCACTTCTGTTTTCATTTAAATTCTTTCATTTTTAACTGTCTCTATCCTCTCCCACTTTCAGTGAGAGGGGCATATTTTTAAGAAATTGATAAGCCCTAAAAGTAAATTTAGAATGATAATGAATGTGAATTTGCTAACGTAGACGGTCGAATATTATAATCAGGTATGCATGAACTTAATGAAGTTTGGTAGCTAACTTATGCCCAATAGTTTTAAAATTAGTAGTAAAATATTCCTGAATAATTAAGCATGTGTCAAGGATAATAGTATCACATCAGATATCTTTACAGTCAAAAATCAAGTACAGGGAAGTATTGAATTATCTGTTTTCTTAATTTATGTATAATCAAATGCAGCCGAAGTGAGCAAACTTGGAGCCCCTGTCTATGCCCGGCTTGAAGGAAGAGAGAAGATTAAAGAAAATACAAAGACCGGGCTTTTCCACAGTACGCTATACACCATAAACCAAAGAGGCTCTCGGCAAATGTGTTAGAAAAGAGGTGACTAGCTCCACATTTTTCTCTTTCCTGCCTAGGACTCATCACAGTCGCATAATCATCAGGACCCTTATTTACTGCCTAGAACCAACCAAAAGCAAACCATCCCCAACCCTCCCTTGTTGTGGGGTTTGATCCTCCAGACACTATTGGTGA
>NC_089795.1:60591984-60609484 GCF_040412425.1 Macrobrachium rosenbergii
GCTCTGTCAAATATATATATATATATATATATATATATATATATATATATATATATATATATATATATATATATATATATATATATATATATATATATATGTGTGTGTGTGTGTGTGTATAATATATATATATATATATATATATATATATATATATATATATATATATTATATATATATATATATATATATATATATATATATATTATATATATATATATATATGTGCATATACGTGTCGTGTCTCTTCCATAGAAGTAAAAAATGCAGCTGGTTACAGCATCTGTGAGGTTGAAATGTTTTTTATACTCTCCTTGCTTAGTATCACTATCATATCTTCATCTTCATAGTCAGTCGCACACGATTCACGCTCCTTCACTCCGACTTATAACATATTTAGGATCCCTAAAGCTCTCTCGAGCTTGTTCTTTCCCGTCTTGAATGTCGGCAGAACCTCTAATTATAAGATCTCAGCTACATTATGCACCTAATAATTTCGTTGCATTTCTTTCAGCCTTTCTATTTGTAACTGTTCCCCCTCCTTTTATTAACATCTTTTAGTATTTTTCCTAAAAATCTTACCTTGTTCCTCGACCTTTTACGTCTGTTTCATAAGTATTCAAGTATTTTATATGACTGCTCACTTCCTTTGCCTTACGTATCAGCTGTAAATACAAACCCCTTTTTTTTTATTTTTCCAGTATTTGTAACTTTTCAACTGTTTTCTAGAGTTATCTCGTCACCTTTTCCTCCTTTTGAAAAGTTTTCACTTATCGCACCCTTCCCAAAACTCTCTCTCTCTCTCTCTCTCTCTCTCTCTCCTCTCTCTCTCTCTCTCTCTCTCTCTCTCTCTCTCTCATTCCCGCTTGAAATGTTGTTTTTTGTGATTTCTTGCTTATTGTCTGTAATCATTTACCTTTTTTTCCTGTTCACCTTTTTCCCAATACCTTCCTTCTATTTCTTGGGGGGCTGCTGGAAGTTCCCTGGTCCTGGAATGTAGACGGGGCGACCTGCTCTTAGGTCGAAGGGTTTCCTAAGGGGGTAACTCTTTTGGAGAACAATTACCCACTCAGGAGAACACTTCTGGGGTACCAACTGACTGTTCCCCCCGAGAGAACTTTCAAAGAAATATAGTGGCCATCGTGAAAGTGGCCAACGAAGTTCGGGCTGCCAGCTCTTAGGTCAAGGTGTTTCCAAAGAGGGTAACTGTTTTGGGGAACAGCTACCCACCAAGGGGAGCACTTCATGACTGTTTCGCCTAAGAAAGCATGTAAAGAAACAGTGGCTAACTACGTTTGGGCAGACAGCTCTTAGGTCGAAGTGTTTCCCAAAGGGGCAACTGTTTAGGGAAACAGTTTCCCCCCAAGGTGAGCACTTCTGGACTACGAGCTGACTTTTCCCCCAAGAGTGCTTCCAATGAAGAGGAATAATTCATCAAAATATTAATAAGGTTTAAGATTTTGTTAGGGGTTAAAGTTTAGTATAACAACTGGGGAACGAATTCTCTCTCTCTCTCTCTCTCTCTCTCTCTCTCTCTCTCTCTCTCTCTCTCTCTCTCTCTCTCTCTCTCTCTCTCTCTCTCTCTTCTTGATGTTATCTTCACACTTTTTGGAGACACATGAAAGTTTGAAGATATCGAGAGGTAATGAGGTCTCTGTGGCTATTACACACAAATACACACACACACGCATATATATATGTGTGTGTGTGTATATATTTGTATGTATATTTAATTCAAATTTCTGACTCACGTCAGGATAGAACCCAGGTCTTTCAATTGAAAGATATGATGCTGCCAACTGAACCACACAGTTCATAAAAGAAGTTGGAACCTTAGCACCTCTGTACCCACCGCTTATACCTCGGCAGACATTACCCTTAGACACATTGGTACTTAGCTCCTTACTTCTTTTATACCTGTGTGGTCCAGTTGGCAGCAACCTTGCCTTTCAATTGAAAAACCTGGGTTCGATACCGAAGTGAGTTAGATTTTTTCTGTTCACACGTGATTGAGGTGTGTTGATTACTCTATCATGCACAATGTATATATATATATATATATATATATATATATATATATATATATATATATATATATATATATATATATATATATATATATATATATAGTTTAATGATAAATAATATTGCAGACCAGGGAAGAACATTACTTTATTGTAGATGAGCTTTGAGGTATAAAACCTCATCATCAGGCTGAAAACCGACATGATGAGAATCAATAAAATTACAATAAAATGAATTGTCAAATAAATCTTCAGCAAAAATACTAACGAAATATATAAAATGAACAAGTAAATACTAAAAAAGGGTGAGATTAAAATAAATTGAAAAATTAAAAAACACAAAACATAAAAAATATGAAAATAAAACTAAGGTGAAATGTAAACAAACTACCCTCACAAAGTAAAATATTTAACGACCTAATTGAGTACCTGTGAAATTACAATGATAGCTAGTTGAATACCAGACGATATTGTTCAATTCCGGCTTCATCTTTTTAACAGTCAGCGACTCTGGAAATTAAAAAGGTCCAGTCTATTTGAACAAAGACAGTACCCGAAAATCCCAGGTCAGTGAAAGGATGGTCACATGCTAAACTGTGTTCTCTAATGGCAAGAAAAGGGTGGTTGGAAAGAAACCTAGTTCTAATAGAAAGACCTCCTATGTTCCAAAATTCTGTGTCTGAGCCAGCAGAGACTGGGTCCACGTATCATGCAGACCACACCAGAACGCGAACAAGTAGAACGTACAGGAATTAAGGTCCACAGGCAAATGGAAGCTTCTCTCTCAAAAGTGATCTTATTGCAAAAGGATTACAGAAAACACCAGTAACTAATTTGAAACACGTTAAGTATTTCTTGTAACTTTCTTCGATTCATATAAGCTACTATGACCAAGGTAAGGCAATTTAGTCACCTTTACATCTTTACCAGCAGTACTGTACACCGGTCGGGGACAAAACTTTTCGTTTAAAGAATTTTCAGAACACTTGTAAAATGCAAAATGGGATATGAGTTTTCAGAAAAAATAATTTGGAGAAATATCTTGATGAAATAAGTCAAATCACAGCAAGCATTTACTTATTTTCTATTTTGATAAAGAGGCCTGCAATATTTGCTGTGATTTTAATTTATTTCATCAAGACATGGTTTTCCTCCAGAATTATTTTTTCAGTAAATAAGAGCCTACAATGTTTGTTGTGATTTAATTTATTTTATCAAGATATGGTTTTCTCCAGAATTATTTTTCTGAAAACTCATATCCCATTTTTGTATTTTACAAAGTTCTGAAAAATTTTAAACGAAAAGTTTTGTCCCAGACCGGTGTACAGTACTAGTAAAGATGTAAAGTACATTAAATTGCCTTCCTTTGGTCATAGTAGCTATATGGTCCGGAAAGTTACAAGAAATACTTAAGCATTGTTTCCCCAAATTAGTTACTGGTTTGTTTTCTGTAATCCTTTACAATAAGATCACTTTTGAGAGAAGTCACTCTGCCTGTGGATCTTAATTCCTGTGTCGTTTACTTGTTCACTTGTTCGCAGTGTGGTCTGCGATACGTGGGATCCAGTTCCCGCTGGCTCAGACACAGAATTTTGGAACAGAGGTCTTCTATTAGAACTAGGGTTTCCCTTTCCAAACCACCCTTTCTGACATTAGAGAACACAGTCGAAGCACAGGACCATCCTTTCACTGACCTGGATTTTCGGCAATTGTCTTTTGTTCAAATAGACTGAATTTTTAATTTCAGAGTCGCTGACTATTAAAAGATGAAGCTGGAATTGAACAACAACTCGTCTGGTATTCAACTAGCTATCGTGTAATTTCATAGTAGGTACTCAATTAGGTCGTTAAATATTTTACTTTGTGAGTGGTAGTTTGTTTACATTTCACCTTAGTTTTATTTTTCATTTTTATGTTTGTGTTTTTAATTTTCGTTATTTTACGTCTCACTTTTAGTTTGTATTTACTTGTTCATTTTATATATTTCTGTTAGTATTTTTAAGTGAAGATTTATTATGACAATTCATTTTATTGTAATTTTATTGATTCTCATCCTTGTCGGTTTTTTCTGTATTTCGATGATGAGGTTTTATACTCGAAAGCTCGTACCTAAAGAATATTCTTCCTGGCTCTTAGCAATAATATTTATCATTAACTAAGATTTCCAATAGCTGCCCAGTATTGAGACTATATATAATATATATATATATATATATATATATATATATATATATATATATATATATATATATATATATATATATATATATATATATATATATATATATATATATCCATATATATAAGACTACTACAAATATGTATGTGTATATATTATATATATATATATATATATATATATATATATATATATGTGTGTGTGTGTGTGTGTGTGTGTACATACATGTATACATATATATATATATATATATATATATATATATATATATATATATATATATATATATATATAAGTTAAGCTCAGTTCTGGTCAGTTGTTTATCGTCCCCCGTCTCTCTCTCTCTCTCTCTCCTCTCTCTCTCTCTCTCTCTCTCTCTCTCTCTCTGTCTCTCTCTCTTATGCCCACAAACTAGGCCTATGGTTTGTCTTGACTGAATATTCCAAGCATTAGTAATCTGCAGTAGAGAGAAAGGTCACGGATTTCTCTCTCTCTCTCTCTCTCTCTCTCTCTCTCTCTCTCTCTCTCTGTCTTACCAACAAGAACGCCGCCACTCCCGAAATCATTCTGCTGTTAAAATTGACGCGATATCATATGTAGGAAAGTGAACACATCATAAAAATGATAAAAATGTTTGTCACTGTGAAGTATAACTCATCAAACACTTGCCGGGGAAGCCATGATGCCTGTGGTTGTGTGTGTGTGGGTGTGGGTGTTGGTGTTGGGGGTGTTTATGTGGGTGGGGGAAAGGGAGACCCCATAACTTGAAATTTAGGCCTATAATGAGAACAAAACTTTCGGTAATGACATGTTAGATATGTCTCCATTACAGCAACCAAAGCATAAATATTATTTTTTTTTTTAGCCTTTGAGAAAGAGGGAGAGAGAGAGACAGGAGATCGGTTGAAAATGTCCATAGAAGTTTAAATGATTTACCCCTCAACTAAAAGGTAATTGATCCATCTCTTCCTCTGCCTGGTGAGAGAGAGAGAAAGGAGATCGGTCTAAAATTTCCATATATTTTTAGATGATTTACCCCTCAACCAAAAGATAAATGATTCTCTCTCTCTCTCTCTCTCTCTCTCTCTCTCTCTCTCTCTCTCTCTCTCTCTCTCTCTCTCTCTCTCTCTCTCTCTGTGCCTGGTGAAAGAGAGAGTCCTCTGTTAACAACAAGAAAGGAATTCCGCTCAGTCACACAGCAAAAACTTGAAGAGTCCATCTCTAGATCTAATCCTAATTTCATCATCATTATTATTATTATTATTATTATTATTATTATTATTATTATTATTATTATTATTATTATTATTATCATATTTTAATGGAATTGATATTGATATTATTATTATATAAGATTTTTGAAGGAAATTATGGAATGCAAGTGACTGGTTGAGATAGGAAACTCGGGGGCAGTGTGACCACTTAAGGTTTACAGTTCCTTTCAGTGCTTTATATTACTTTCCTTTTAGTCTTGTAAAGTCCGTACCATGGTCATACGTATTGTTTCGAATAGTTCTGTTCTTTCCCTCTAATGTAGTCTGAATTGCGTATAGGCGCCCAATAAGCTTAATTCAACAGCCTTTTTTCAGTCGTACTTTAACCCTTCTTTGAAGCTGTTCTCCTGCATTTGAGGCTTTCATGCGGTCTGAGTGCCTATTCTGTCTTTTGCTTTTAAAAAAAAATTTTTTTTAACCTTGCGGTTTTTGGTTGCGTCAACTCAATATTGAGTTTTCCTTACATTCTTAGCCATCTCTAAGTCAACTGGACAAGTGTCTTCTGAAGACTTATGTTTTTCCCAAATGTTACGAGCATCACCGAATCGTCACTTATATTTCCCGTTTTATCTTGAAAACAAGCAAGTTATCTGTTTTTTGTTCATAATCATCAGGAGACCATTTCTGTTACACAGAAGACATTAGAAATAAGGATTTCTTTCACGGATAATTAAAGCAGTCATTACCTCACACTGGCTAAGTAACAGCTCATTCTCTCTCCATAACAATGCCTTTTTTCATGAGCAAGCTCGACGATAAAATAGCTTCAGTTACTCACATTGGTGTAAAGATAGTAAGAACAGTATGCTTCAGAGAGAATGGGAAACAGGTAATCCACGAAGACCTTACCCAACCTAACGTAACTTACAGCTTCCAAAACGGTGAAAAATCAGTAATATTCGGAAAGGACACGTCTTAATAACTAACGACGAAGTGATAATAAAAGCGTTAGTAAAGTTTTCTTTGCCTCTAAGCCTTTCGGGTGAAGTGTTATCAATACTGCTCTATGCATTTCGTTAACGATGGATGCCGCATAAAAGCATTTCCACTCTCTCAACCAACCCCTTCGCCCCACAAACACGTTTTGTTAAATGAGAAATTCTTGAACTTTCATCATGTTTTTGGCAGTAGTTTTTCCTTTTGATCTCAGGAGTACTTGTTATATTTGCTTTCCTTTGGTTGTAAAGTAAAATCGCTGGAATTGAGTTATTTGTTGGTTTATATATGAAAGTATTAGATTATCATTGGTAAAATTAACAAACTATAATTTCCATACATTTGTGAGTGTTTGGTGCATGTGCAATTAGCCAAAACAGGCGCTGTGACAGTGATGCTACAATCAGATCACGGCTGCTCCCGAACTGCAATCATTGCAACTTCATTTTTTCTTGTGCCACCCCTCGAAAGAAAAAAGGCGTATGAACATTCACTTTTATATATGATATATATATATATAATATATATATATATATATATATATATATATATATATATATATATATATATATATACTGTATATATATGTATATACTCCATATATATATATATATATATATATATATATATATATATGCAGTATATACATATATATTGTGTATATATACATAATATATATATATATATATATATATATATATATATATTATTTATATATAAAAGTGAATGTTTGCATGTTTGTTCATATGTTGGTGCAGTATAGAAATCTGAACCGCTCGACGGGTCTAGACAAAATTCGGCACGTTGCTATCATTGACCCAACTTAGATAATAGGGTAGGTTTGAAACCCGTGTCCTCAGCCCCTTCCTCCTTCCCTTTGTAACTTATGTGGTAAATAAACTCTACGGGTTTATCATACCCCATTTCATGTACTGGAAACCGTAGAAATGTATTATTGAAAATTATTTTTTGTCACCACAGTATTACCTGGATTAAAGAGGCAGACAGCACAGTAATATCTGGATAAAATTTATATTCACCACAGTAATAACTGGATAAAAGGGACAGTCACCACAGTAATACCTGGATAAAAGGGACAGTCGCCACAGTAAAAACTGGGTAAAAAAGACAGACAGCACAGGACTGCCTGGATAAAAGAGGCAGTCACCACAGTAATACCTGGATAAAAGAGACAGTCACCACAGTAATACCTGGATAAAAGAGACAGACAGCACAGTAATGCCTGGATAAAAGGGACAGTCACCACAGTAATACCTGGATAAAAGGGACAATCACCACAGTAATACCTGGATAAAGAGACAATACCACAGTAATACCTGGATAAAGGGACAATCACCACAGTAATAACTGGATGTAAAAGGGACAATCACCACAGTAATGCCTTGATAAGGGGACAATCACCACAGTAATATCTGGATAAAAGGGACAGTCATCACAGTAATACCTGGATAAAGGGGACAGTCCTACCTGGATAAAAGGGACAGACAGCACATTAACACTTGGTTAAAGGTGACAGATAGCACAGTAATACCTGGATAAAAGGGACAGTCAGCAAAGTAATACCTGGATAAAGTGGACAATCACCACAGTAATCCTGGATAAGACATTCTCACAGTAATACCTGGATAAAAGGGACAGACACCACAGTAATACCTGGATAAAAGGGACAGACACCACAGTAACACCTGGTTAAAGGTGACAGACAGCACAGTAATACCTGGATAAAAGGGACATTCACCACAGTTATACCTGGATAAAGGACAGTCACCAGTTACCTGGATAAAGGAATGATCACCACAGTAATACCCTGATAAAAGGGCAGTCATCACAGTAATGCCTGGATAAAGGGACAGTCCTGCCTGGATAAAGGGACAGACAGCACATTAACACCTGGTTAAAGGTGACAGACAGCACAGTAATACCTGGATAAAAGGGACAGTCAGCAGAGTAATACCTGGATAAAAAGGACAGTCACCATAGTAATACCTGGATAAAAGGGACAATCACCACAGTAATCCTTGGATAAAATGGACAATCACCACAGTAATACCTGGATAAAAGGGACAGACACCACAGTAATACCTGGATAAAAGGGACAGACAGCACAGTAACACCTGGTTAAAGGTGACAGACAGCACAGTAATACCTGGATAAAAGGTACATTCACCACAGTTATACCTGCATAAAAGGGACAGTCACCACAGTTATCCCTGGATTAAAGGGACAGTCACCACAGTTATCCCTGGATTAAAGGGACAGTCACCACAGTAATACCTGGATGAAAGGGACAGTCATCACAGTAATACCTGGATAAAAGGGACAATCACCACAGTAATCCCTGGATAAAAGGGACAGTCTCCACAGTAATACCTGGATAAAAGGGACAGTCACCACAGTAATACCTGGATAAAAGAGACAGACCGCACAGTAACACCTGGTTAAAGGTGACAGACAGCGCAGTAATACCTGGATAAAAGGGACAGTCAGCAGAGTAATACCTGGATAAAAGGGACAGTCACCACTGTAATACCTGGATAAAAGGGATAGTTACCACAGTAATACCTGAATAAAAGGGACAGACAGCACAGTAACACCTGGTTAAAGGTGACAGACAGCACAGTAATACCTGGATAAAAGGGACAGTCACCACAGTAATACCTGGATAAAAGGGACAGTCACCACAGTTATACCTGGATAAAAGGGACAGTCACCACAGTAATACCTGGATAAAGGGGACAGACAGCAAATATTCGATTAATAGAACTTTCATGCATCGATCTGAACATTCAATATCCCTAAAGTGTTTAATTTAGCAGTTGGAAATAATCATTGGAAAAATGGTTGATAAACAATAAAAAACGTACATGAAGTATGAATAAACAATAATGTTGTAAACATGAAAGAATATAGTTAATTTGTATATGAACTAAAGTATAATTACATATTATATCTGTTAAGATTTAGTAAATGGATATGTTAACAGAAATATCATAAGAAATAAATATTAGCTCGTACTTGTGTTCTTTGCCCCACTGTTTAAATATCCTCCTCTGCTAACAGGCAAGGCAAAAAAATAAAGGCGGAGAAAAATAACGAAAAAATGCCCTCAAACTAAATATCGAGAAACGGCTGGGAGGAAGTTGGGCCTCGAAACAGACGAGCAATGCGTGATAGAGATATATATGAGCTTCATTTTTTCCTTCATTCCATAGCGATGGGAAAAATTTTCTAATAAGAGCGAGAGAGACTGTGGATCCGAGGCAGCAGGATTATTTAGAAAGGTTCAATAAAACTTACATTGCTTGGCCAAATATTTGAATGATCTATGGGAATGCTATAATACGCGGTATTGTTATGCATATATACATACATATATATATATATATATATATATATATATATATATATATATATATATATATATATATATATATATATATATATATATATGTGTGTGTGTGTGTGTGTGTGTGTGTGTGTGTGTGTGTGTGTGTGTGTGTGTTTGCTGGAGAATCATGGCATATATGCTGTTTATACTGATACCGCACTTTAATTACAATGCCCACGATAGCAGTTGTAAAAATATACAGACATACATACATACATATATGTGTGTATACCTTACATCACGGAGATTAAAACTTAATATCAATATAAACAGAGTATATAACTATGATAAGAGTGAAACTACTGGTTGCAAGATTACTCGCCTTTGTTTTAAAAGATTCTGAAGCAAACTACATACAACAGAAAAAGATGAAAAAGATGGCTGGTTTCACAAGAAATAACGTCAACACCATTAAAATTAATGGAATGGAAAAACATTTTAGTGCATATCAAATTCATTAAAATGGAGACGGGCGAGGAAGAGCGGTCTTGGATTAATCAAGGTGCATGATTATCCCAAGAGCCGCCATGGACGTCCGTAAGAATTGCTGATAATTTCAAATTTTTCTTTTAAATTTCCTTCGAGCATCTTGTGCAGTGAGGTCAAGAGAGTATAGACCTGACCTTACATTGATATCATTTTCATTTGTAAGCTGTTTTAATGTAGGTTCTAAGATTTTTATAGAGAGAATATTATTACATCATGTTTTAATGCTACTATGTTGTTTATCCTTCAGGTTTACAAAAGAGCAATATTATCTTGGTCACTTCTAACTGAACATTTATGTTGATTTATTCTAACATGCAATTCCTTACTCGTCTGTCTCATGTTAAATATATTACAGTACATATATGGGATTTCATAAACTGTTGCTGCTCTGATGATGAAAATTTTATTTAAGTGTGGGCATTTTTTTTATCGTTATTGTATGATAAGATTATTATTTCCATAGAATATTTTCATCCTTAATTGGATGGACCTAAACTGATGAAATAAGGTAAAGGTAGTTCTCATGTTGTTTTATCTTCATGTCACTTTGGTTTTATATAAAATAACTAGACAGCTTTATTGTAGCAAGTATTCAAAATATTCAGGAATCTAGAACTGACAACACATTAATGCTCACGAGAACGTTGCAGGGAATACAGAGATTCATACGTGACATTTGATAGACGGATCTTGTTCACTCAGTTTTTCTAAGAGGTTATTTTCATCTGCTTCTTTAGGGACCATAGCTACAATGACATCTTTATACCAGCATCATGGTACAGGTATTTCAGTTATCTTAGGAACATATATTTTTCTTGAAAAACTTTACAAGGAAATTTGAGAGAACTAATGAGACATGATTACCCATCGTGCAAGAGGAACTGAAACGGTGAGAACACTGGAACTACGTGGAAGAAATGGTAAAGACGTTGGGGCAAATTAGATGGTGGATTGGCCTGCTTTTAGACTGCTCAGTCATGTGGAAAGTATCTAAGAAGGACAGTAGTTATGGGAAAGACTGCATATTCAAAAACGTTAGGATGAAGGAAGAGAAGAACACCTAGGAAGTGTTGTTAGGTGGCGTTTCAGGAGTACTAGTAAAGAGGGGCCTCTACATCCAGGAAGCAAGAGATTCCTGGTGAGTTTTTCGTGAAGGTGCCAAACCGTTGTTTTGTTTTTTTTCTCTGTTAGGGGAGGCGGCTAAGTAGTGAAATATAACTATTATCATATTAGTGCATATATGCATCTATAAGAGAGGGCTGATAAAGGAAGTCCCGACCGTAAGAACGTTACGTACTGCCCAGAGACTCGGAGTAAGACACCTTCATTCTGCAGCCTTACATAAGGGTCAGTGAAGGAAAGATGACCTTGGGCTGAGCAACCCAAGGGATATTACGTATTATCCCGAAGTTCTGTCAAGGCGCCTTCATCTTGCATACTTATATAGGGACCAGTATCTAGACACTGTATAAGTATGTTTTGTTAGGAGTCCTTTATGTAGTATAGTGTACCACCAGAAAAATATATATTGATAAACATTGCGTTCTAAAAACGTAATAAATGAGTGTGCATGTGTGAGCCTGTGTGAGTGCATTTATATTCATACATGCTGTATGTCAGGGAGATGTCGTGCATTTGGAACTTCAAAAGTTCTATCGAATATGCAACGCATTACTACCATAAAACAATTCTCCCTGTATTTTAATAATTTACTTACCTTTTTATCAATTCATTTATTAATGTGTTAATTTATTTCTTCTTTTCTGATATCTGATCTTATGTTTTATGTATTTCCCATTACCTTCCGTTTCTTCCTTCGATTTAACACTATATTCCTTAGAAACTTGAATTTCAAGTCAGTGGTACCTGTGGGCTTATTCCTTATGAATGGGGTTCATATTCTGAATAATAATAATAATAATAATGATAATAATATTGGTAATGCGTCAGTGGTATAAATGAAAGCATCTGCACGCCTATGCTGCTCAAAGTGTTATGATATTTTAAAACTTTTATTCTTTCCTTAAAAAAAATGAAATGGTTTACTTTTTAAATGTTGCTCTTTAACCTAGATCACTGAATGACAGAAAATAAGGAATAAAAAATATTTTTATACGACAGAAATTTGTTATCAAAGTATTAGTACTTATATAATTTCCAGAAGCGTATCAATCCTGTGATGAGATTATATTTACAATGCATATAAGAAAATTCATTATATTTCATCAGACAAGAACACCATACTTTTTCGTGTTATGTTTAAAATGGGTATTCTACTGACACTTTAATGAACTATATAGCTCACTTAGACCGTTGAAAAATCTACCGGAATCCAAATAGCGCTTGTAAATTTTTGGAAAGATTTCCAAACTAACTTTTTAATGGGGCTTTTACGAGTAGTGCTAAATCTGTCCAAAACCATTTTCTATAAATTAGAGGTTAATTTTATCTTTAAAATTATAATGTTCAAAGGAGCTGTATTTCTGGGTTTATTCGGGTGAAATGTTACTTGCTGAACAGTATATATGGCAGTGTGCAATATATATATATATATATATATATATATATATATATAGAGAGAGAGAGAGAGAGAGAGAGAGAGAGAGAGAGAGAGAGAGAGAGAGAGAGAGAGAGAGAGAGAGGTGTGCGTGCGTGCTTGCGCATAGATGCGAATCTACATATTGATTTATTAATGCACAATATAGAAGTTCAAATATAAGTAGCTAGCTGAAAGATGAACAAAAGTATACTTTAAAGAGAGCTACTAAGAATAAATCATGTCTTCATGATCACTTTGTAGAAATTAGAATCTAATGTACGGAAAAATATAGTTTCTTGGTGAGACAAACAGGATAGCTAACAGAAAAAGCCATAACTTAATGGATTTAAAACAAAAGCAACCGTCTGTGTAGCTGAGAGAGACTTAACATGGGGGGAAAAATAAGCGGATAACCGATCTGTACATGATGCCAGTCTAGGTTTGGGTAAAGGGCAGATGGCAATTCTCGTAGGAGATTTAAATAAAGTCTCTAAGTCAAAATGTATGATACATATTTAGAAGGAAAAGCAGAAGAAACATTACCAGAGATGAAGTCATTCACACTCACACTGGTAAAGATTTTCTTCCTAAAACCACATGTTTATATAACTCAGCAACTTCTGATATACTCATTTTTATGAACGGAGTTGAGAGACACTTGCTCATGGGTATCAATATTGAAACAAGTCTAGCCCACCCCACCTCGAGATATGACGACCTAAATGAAAATCTCCTCCGAGTTCTTGAAAGAGGATGTTCAAACATTGCCAGGACACGATAGAAAGTCAACAATAAACATTGACTGCCGCATCTCATCTTAGTAATCGAAGAGAGGCTTGCAGGAGTTAAGCTTCACTTTGAAGTCAGGATACGTTTTTTTAACAATAAAGACTCAGTATGATTTCTGCTGTTATTACTTCTGCAAATGAAACAAAGTGTGTTACTTCAAGAGCTGCATAGAACTATTCTAGCAATGTCGAAATAATGAAAAATATAAACTTATTTCTTATATCTGGTATATTTGATGAATGGAGAAGTGTACTGTGCAGTAAGAGGGAAAGCTTACAATTGAAATTTTAGTTTCTCTTTGGAGTTCGTAACCCGTGAGCATTCAATGGAATGAACGTAGGAAAAGATTTAGTCCGACAATTAGACGAGAACGTTTATTTGGCGTTTTCCCCTCTTGAAATAAATGCAACAGGGCCACAGAAAAATAAGTCAAAAACAGTTATTCTGCAAGAATTAATCTGGAGTACGAATTCCCGAAGATGATAATTAAATTCAAGGTGTTATGGAAGATGAATTTTGTTCCGAGAACAAAGAGCGTAGTTGTATAAATACATCACTGAAAGAGTTAAATTTGGTCTTGCCTGCTCTCGCAGGTGTAGACAGTGGAAAGAAGACAAGTCACCGGGTCTGTGTTTGTTGCTGTTTGATTTACATCTCGTTTTTTTTTTTTTGTCCTTTCACTCCCATTCCCATCGTATCACTATCGACAGTAAACCATAGGAACTTTGTAGTCATTATCATTTTTATTCTTTTTGTTGTTTAGAGATATAGATCTCCACTACAGCAAGATGGCTTCATAAAAACACAAAACAGCAGTTACAGTCTCATTCATCTTCTTAGCGACTAACTGCCGTACGATCTAAATATTTTTTGGTTTTACTTTATAATCATGACTTCATTTTACTCCTCTTGGAATTTGTGACTTCCTTACCAATAATATTCTTTACCTCTTAACTGCTGTCTTTCTTGCTGGAACTACTGCTGCTGCAACTGTCCCCCTTATCTTGATTAAAGTAACGACCAGCAAGTCTCGGAAACACTTGGAAACAATATGTCTTCTACGAAAAACTAAACTTGTCTGTCGTCCTTGTATTCGCAACGAGGCTGCACATTGAAGTCATAATCTGATCTCATTTCTAATGAGATAAATCTATCACTTTTTTAATTCGCTATAATTCCATTCAGAAAAGATTAAGTCTTTTTGCGATTTAGACCTGGATTAGGAGAAAAGGGCATACTCACTTGCTGTTTTGTCACCGTGTGAGTCTGATTCCAAAATGAGCAGAGTTTGTGTATGACTATCTATGAGCACAAAAAGAAACAACAGCGAAGGTGATTAGGATGGGACAAATACAGTTTGAAATAATGATAATACAAAAATTATGATTCCAGCTCAGAAAAACAGAAAGTCATTAAAATATAGCACAATAACTTCAATATTTGAAGCCTTCAAAAGAACAAATATCTGTGGTTTCTGACCGAAGATAAAATAACAATAGTTGATTATAGCAGTTTAACATCATGGAATAGAATACAATCAGTTAGGCACTAGACTGCTTCACAGAACAGCTTGTTAAGTCTCAGTGCGACTAGCAGAATCGTATTAGTGTAAATAACTTAATGTCTAGTTAATGTTAGGAAACAGAAACCTACCATCACAAACCACTCCATCTAAAAGAGATTAACCTCTGGCATAAGTAGACATCCAAAAGGAAGGTCAAATGACCTAAAACAGGCTGCATTGATTTTATCACCGTTATAAATATATGAGGTCTTATGTACAATACCTAACTTCCGTGCGGCATTTGCTGACACTTTCATTAGATGTTTTTCAAAAGCAAGTTGTAAGTCCAAAGTTACACCAAGTATAGTTAAAGCTTCAAACTCATTCAGCAGAGTCCCATCCACTTGAAGGGGAGGATGGGGTGGAAAATCTGTACGAGATCTACTAATCAGTAGTGCATTCTTTTTACTGGAGCTCAGCCTCATACCCCACCGACTATACCATTCACTAATCGGCTCCATGTAACGATTTAGACTAAGAGCTGCATCTTTTCTCAGAGGTGGAGACTACTACACCCACAGGCGTTGCATCATCGGCATAGTGAACAATCTTGTTTTCCAGGCCACCAACCATATCATTTGTATATACCAAGAACACTACCCTGTGGAACTCCAGACACGATAGATCGTGGTTTGCTAAAGATTCTATCAGCAGCAACTCTGTTTTGCCTACATGTAAAGAAATCTTGAAGTAATCCTAAAACATATCCACCCACTCCAAGATTCTGAAATTTATATAAAAGTGCCTAATGAGATACTAAATCGAAAGCAGCACTAAAACTTTGCATTCCACATACTTGTATAATAGCTTAAATATAAATTTTCCTTTTACTCTGGAGGGCTGGAAGAATAGAAGTTGCCCTGAAATTGTTGTAGCTTAGTCTGGAGATATACCGCTCTTTGGAACAGGACTCTATAACTAAGCTTGCGCTCATCCTCAACTATGCTGAGTCGACATGAAAATCATAGAATCTGCTGATCTCTGGAGACACTAGGAACCTTTTTGAAAAACAAAGCGAAGAAACCATAAGAAAGGACAATTATATAAAAAATCACATCTCGA
The DNA here is from genome assembly GCF_040412425.1 of Macrobrachium rosenbergii. Classification (NCBI taxonomy): domain Eukaryota; kingdom Metazoa; phylum Arthropoda; class Malacostraca; order Decapoda; family Palaemonidae; genus Macrobrachium; species Macrobrachium rosenbergii. The sequence goes on from NC_089795.1 coordinate 60,608,250, forward strand.
AAAATAACAACAAATGATGTTAAGTAATAACAACATCCAATACAACAAAACAATTCAAATATCTACCTAACTAGGTGTAAGTAACAGACAAACAGAATAGCACCTTTACAGTTGGTGCTCTCTCTCTCTCTCTCTCTCTCTCTCTCTCTCTCTCTCTCTCTCTCTCTCTCTCTCTCTCTCTCTTATACACACACACACACACAAAACCTCATCCTAGTCGTGGCATGAAGCGCCGTGGGGTTGGTTGATAAATTAGTCTCTTTTCCCGTCAAGACAAACTTAATTCACAAAGAGCAAAGAGGAGAATGTGGTTTCAAGGCACAGAAGAAATAGTCTAAAACCAAAAGAAAATATTAAACGAAGAAGATTTTCCGGAGAATGTTAAGCCATACATTTCCGGGATACGACTAATAAAAGGCTAAAAATTTACAGGCAAAGCTTAAAAAAGAATAGAGCTAGAAAAATGGAGAAATGTTAAAAAGTTTAAGGTGAGTGATGGTAAATGTTGGTAAAACGTAAAGAAAAGCATCCAAACAAAATACGGCCACCTAAATATGTAAACAAAAAACCGAAACATGAAAAAATAGATGTAAGATTAGGCAAAAATAAATGCAAGGTGGTCAAATAATCAATTATAATAGTGGCAGCATGAATAAAATCAGGCATTACTCTTCGTATTTCATTATACCTGATGGAAGGCTTATATCGGATTTATCCCCGAATCACATGAGTCGATTTTATTTTGAATTCAGATGGAAAGATAAACCCATTTTCGACAGGTAAATCTGGTAATTATAGTGAAATACCTGTTGTTTTAGTTCTGCCGAGTGGCTTTAGTATTTTTTCGAGAGCTACCGTTGATGTAGTTTCGGCGTGTGGGGAAATATTTATGGTGTTTCGTTGGACGAATTTGCTGTTACTTTTCAGAATTAGATAAATCAAATTTATTTTGATTTGTTTGTGGATGCTGTTGTTATTCCATCCTTTTAGTCGTCATTACTGCTAATTACGTTGTTGTTGATGCTGTTGGCATTTTCAATTTAACCCTTTAAGAGAAATTACTGGAAAACATTTTTTGATAACTTTTAATTTCTGTGTTTTTCATCAAAGTAAAAGTACAAAGGTTTATGATATATAATTCTATGTGAATAATATCTGCGCCTTTTTAGGATTGGAAGGGATAACGACCTGATAGAATTATTTATATCGGTTATGTTATTTGTTGGCAAATCTTC
>NC_089795.1:60611984-60644484 GCF_040412425.1 Macrobrachium rosenbergii
TACCCTTTCAGTAAATTCCAACACATTGTTCAAATATTGTTCCTAAATATTTGAAAGATTCGACCTCATCAATCCTTTCTCCATTTAAAGTTATTCCATCCCTTGATTCGTACTGTCCTTATTACTTCTGTTTTTCTTAGGTTTATTTTGAATCTTAGCCCTCTACATATATGATGCTTTCTATTAAACAAACTTGATAAATCTTGTGGTGTTTTGCTGACGAAAACAGCGTGACCTGCATATCCTAAGTCAGACAAATTCTGTCGGCACCCCTTTCTAAACCTTCTCTTCCATCTCCGACCACTCTTTTGTCAAAAAATATATGCATGCAGTAAAGCAAACAGCAGTGGGAAAATATTTCCTTGAATCGCTCCCCTGTTTACTGCCAATTCACTTGGCAAGACCCAGTCAACATTAACTTTGTGCTACGGCATTTATAGTTAATTTCTAGGTCATTTTTATATTTAACTGGAATACTGTAGTAACGCAAGACCTTCAGTAACATTGGTTTATGGACGCTTTTAACTACCTTCTGGTATGTATGTACATATACTATGTATATATACGTATATATATATATATATATATATATATATATATATATATATATATATATATATATATATATATATATATAATCGGAACTAGTCAGCACATGAGCTCATGTTTCAAAGAGATTAATTTTTAACTCACATCAGGATGGAACCCAGGTCTCTCAAATGAAAGGCCGGGGCGCTACCAACTGACCCACCTGTGTAATCAGTTAATAGTGCCCTGGCATTTCATTTGAGAGTCTTTTCTCCTCTCGGCTTTCTGATAAAAAGGAGACCATGCTTGGATTTCATACAGACATCTGTTATTAATCCGATCAAGACTATAATTTATCCTAATGCCGTAAACTATGAATATCACTTCAGGACTCTTGCTACCCACTGAAGATAGATTGCAGACATTTTCAGCCGCTTAAAATATTCCATATACTACGTTAGCTACCAAAGTTCGCTTTTATGCAATCCTTAGCTTTTCTGCTTTGCTTTAATACGTCTTAGGACTTTAATATCATGTAACAGAAACTAGATGTTTATAAGTTTTTCATTGTTTGAAGATCATAAAGCTTTTGTGTTGGCTGTTTCCTATCGCATCAAAATATCCTAAAACTTTCTTTTCCATTATGTGTGTAAGGGTCTGTTACAGTTAAGTGTACAACTAAGGAAACTGTCCCTTCATCTGCCCCAAAAGTTTTTTTCTTTTTGACTAGGGCCCAGCATACGTAGCAGTAGGCATCGTCTCGTAAATATATCTAATGCAAAATTAGTGTAATTGGGATGAGGTGACAGTTTTCCGGTGTCCGCCTTTGTGTCAGCAAAATATTTCGATAATGAAAAAAGGATTTCGATGAGTCTTAGATGAACACTTTCAGTGAGTGACTGCCATGAAATAATTAGTTTTTGGTGCCTATCTATTTACTCAACGAAAAGCGATGTGGCAAGTGTGTTCTCTACTGAGTAATCTAGTTATCATTGTTGCTCCTAATGCTTTGTTTACCCATATTCCCCTCCGGCCGGCCAATGAAGAATTAGAGGAATTTATTTCTGGTGACAGAAATTCATTTCTCGGTATAATGTGGTTCGGATTCCACATTAAGCTGTAGGTCCCGTTGCTAGGTAACCAGTTGGTTCTTAGCCACGTAAAATAAGTCTAATCCTTCGGGCCAGCCCTATGAGAGCTGTTAATCAGCTCAGTGTTCTGGTTAAACTAAGGTATACTTAACTTACCCTTATCTCCATTTATAGTCATAACAGTTTTCATAAACTGTATTTGCTTTTTAGGTTTCTGTAAAAGAAAACTATTGCCCCGGCTTTGTCTGTCCGTCCGCACTTTTTTTCTGTCCGCCCTCAAATCTTAAAAACTTCTGAGGCTAGAGGGCTGCAAATTGGTATGTTGACCATCCGCCCTCCCATCATCAAACATACCAAATTGCAGCCCTCTAGCCTCAGTAGTTTTTATTTTGTTTAAGGTTAAAGTTAGCCGTAATCGTGCATCTGACAACGTTATAGGACAGGCCACCACTGGGCCGTGGTTAAAGTTTCAGGGGCCGCAGCTCATACAGAATTATACCAACCACCGAAAGGTAGATCTGTTTTCGGTGGCATTGATTATACGCTGTACAGAAAACTCGACTACGCCGAAGAAACTCCGGCGCATTTTTTATTTATTTTATTTTATTTTATTTTTTTTTTTTTTTTTGTATCGTCATCTCGATTTATTTTTATTATTCAGTCTTGTAACCTAAGGCCGCTTCCAAGTGTCACGTCTATCATGACAGGAATAGTTGATAGATAGTTTGATAGATCATCATTTGCTGAGCAAAACTTACCCTGTTTAGACATCTTTCTAAAAACATCATCAGTATTTCAGTTTCTCAGGAAAATCCCAGACTTTGAAATTAAGACAGAAACGAGAAGGGCTTGTATTTGTCTGTGTAGATGTGCAGAGTAAGTGATTTACAAAGTAAAGAAAACTAGCAAATGTTTTCAAAATAAAAGGAAAATTGGAAAGGGAAAGGGTTACATACAAGAGTCAACTTTAATCTCTTGCCTTGGTCCATGAAGTTGTTGTAGATTAGTAAAGAGAAACCTCCTTTATCTTCTTCTGTTTGGAAGGATTTGAGAGGCTTGTGACCCTGACTCGTTCTCTTTTATGCCGGATATTCAGTTTGGCCATCAGTGATGAGTCCCAGCTGCATTTTCCCGAAACTTTGGGTATACGTACTCTCTCTCTCTCTCTCTCTCTCTCTCTCTCTCTCTCTCTCTCTCTCTCTCTCTCTCTCCAGAAGAGCTGCCGTATTGCTTAAATGAGTTGTCAGGAGACCATTAATTTACTAGCCTTTTTTGCAGAGCAAGTAGGCTGATAATCTCATCCAAGAAATTCGTTCCATTTTCCTTTATGATATGATGATTTTGGGAGGCAGTGAGTACCCATAAAACGGTTGATTCTCTTTGTAACTATCACTCCATGAAGATAAAATTGAACACTGGTTAGCACCTTGAACAATACGAACCAAAAGCACTGTTGTCTCAATTTTCTAATCTGTCTTGAAATGCAGGAATCTCAGATTTCTGTCTCGTAGGAAGTACATTTCGATCAGCATTCAGACATACCAAAGAGCTTTTGTAAACAAACCCTTATCCAAATATAAAATCCCCAGTGACCTCTGTTCAGCTTTTGATACTGAAATTCGTGTAATCTCTTAGTGGTCCCAGTCGTCGAGCTCATGTGATATCGGTTCCATTTCAGATCTTAGAGCTCCAGTTATTCAGTTCTGCTCAAGATTTTAAAGCCTGTGCTCCGTTATTCTCCCGATCGTAGTACCACATTGGTCTCAGTTCTGATCTAAATGTTATCTCCGATTACTGGAGCCCCTGTGAAACTGTTTTCCTCTAAGTTTAGATTTTTTAGTAGCACTGCTCTGCTGCAAAATTTAGACCCCTTGTAATTGCAGATTTGCTCTAATCTCATAAGAGTTCAATTTTGTTTTAACACTAAATCCTTATGAGCTTGGGTTTATTTCAGATTTCTTGGGCCTTTGACCCCAAGTTTGCTTCAGATTTCAAATCCCCAGTGAAATAGGTTCTGCCTCAGGAACCTTGCATTCCCAGTAAAGTGTAACTCCTAGTCTGCTTTAAGTCTGAGAGACCTTTTAAGATAGATTCTCCTCAAAATCTTTGAAATATTTGAACTCTGTTGTACTCCTTATCTCAAAGCCATATGAGCTGTTTTGTGAGCTACGTTTTTTCCACCGTTTGTCTAAATAGGACCATAGGTCCTTGTTGATATTAATAGGAAAAATTTTAATCTCCTGACAGTTAAGTCAGCGTGACTGCCAAATACGCCCAAATGTACGGCATCCAACAATTTCGAGCCAAATACTTGGTAACCCCGATCCACTGCGTCCAAAGGGCGCACCCAATCGGTACCTTACCGTCGTCCCATTCCGGGATCCAAGATCTCTCGTGATTTAGGATGTGCCACAAATTTTAATCCCAACGAGCTCCGGTTTCTGCAGATGCTAAATCTCTTCATTGTGGGCCCTAATGAAAATATAAAATTTTGTGTTCTAATCCTTGTGCAGTTCTGTTTCTAAAATTTTTTTATACTTATCTAAAAGTAAAGACCTTTGATGTAAGAACAAGCGACAAATATCAACCTATTTATGAACAACAATGAATTTTACTCCAGAGAACGAGAACAAACGGACAAAGAAATCAATACATTTATAAATAGATAGTGTCATGGGTATGTAAATGAAGTATTGAAAGTATCACATCATGGATTTATCGATAACCTTCCCAGATTTCATAAGAGTAAAGTGGGATTTCAAAGTTAAACGCAAGGAAATATGCAGATGAAAAGACAGATTAGGTAGCAAGAATAGAAATGCGTGTTTTTACCATAAATTTATATTGTATACAAAAAGACAAGTTTTTCCAGAACTGAAGTCTTTTGACGATTATTATTATCTCCTGCATTTTGATTTTCTGTAAAATCCAGTCGATTCATTTTCACTCAATAAAATATCCTTGTCAGTAAAAGGATAGAAGAATGGTTTCAAAACTGCAGTCTTTTGACGGTAACTTTTTTTTTTTTGCTAGCGTTACGATTTTCGATTGCATGTGTTGACAAAACGGAGAGAGTATGCGAACAATAACGTTATTTTTCCCCTTAGTCACGATCGACGTAGATGCGCAAACCTAAGAATAAATATGTATGATTTATAGAAATAAATAGCCACCATGAAGACAGAAACACTGTAGTTCATAAAAAAATAAAATAATGTAAGACATATCTATAGTTGTACATTTCCTTATCAGCGATCCTTGCGACCCATGAGCAAAAATTAAAAAAATCAAAGTTGCAGCTAATTCAAAATATCTGTCGTAATCATTTATATATATATATATATATATATATATATATATATATATATATATATATATATATATATATATATATATATATATATATATATAATGTTTTATGTATGTTTATATATGTGTGTATATATACATAATATATATATATGTATATATATACATATGTATAACATGTGTGTGTATGTATGTATGTATTTTTGTATGAATGTACCGATTGTAACAACTCAACAAGCTTCCAAATTAGTTTACGTTATTCTACTGTTATTCCTCCAGGTGCATCAAATGTGCATTTCTCAGATTTTGACATTTTATATTCATGTCGCTGTAGCCTTATTTCTAACGTAGGCAAAAATTTTTCGACAACGATAATACAGGTAATTATAATCCAAACTTGCCTATGTTAAGTATTTTGGATTAGTTACAACTTCATTATATATATATATATATATATATATATATATATATATATATATATATATATATATATATATATATATATATGCATACATATATATACATGTATATATATATGTGTGAGTGTGTATTCTTCTTGTGATCAGGTGCTTACCAGCTGCTTCACCCACGAAAGTACCGAGATCAATCCTGCAAGATAATATGGGTTATATCGCTATCTTAAAGATCAGCTGTGCCCTCCACTGAGATAAGCTGTGAATTTTTACGTGGTAGATAGTCGACTGTTCTGGTTTGCACCCATGTTGAGCTAAGCATGAGTTTTCATTCCAAAAATATCTGCTGAGAACCGGGAAACATAACCGCTACCTGTGCCGCCTCCTTTAAATGCCAAGACGTATTTGTGATATATACATATATATATATATATATATATATATATATATATATATATATATACATACATATATATATACACATATACAGATTATATATATGTATATATATATATATATATGTGTGTGTGTGTGTGCGTATATATATGTGTATATACACGTGGTACAAAAGCACATCCTGTGAAGGATAAGATGTAAATTCTCGCTGCAATATCTTTCTCATGTAAGCTCAGGGAATATTCAGCATGAAATAACAAAATTCAATTCCTGCATGAATATTCCATTCAGTTCTAGCTTTTGCCATGGAACAGTAACGCGAATTGATGGACGTTTATGCATCCCGTCTCCAAATGATATTGTGTGACTGGTTTTCTTGATAGGTAAAGCTAGGACATTGCAAATATGCGAATTCAAAATTTTCAGTTCGGTACAAATGCATTATTTTCTCAGTTGACAACCGTTGATGATCTAATGTCAATTTGTAATTTTAAAGGTATCAGACAAGCTGCAATATCAGTTTTAAACTTTATCAAGATGAACACTTGAATTTTCTCAAAAATCTCATTTTATCGATAGAAAGCGCTTTTTGTCCATATATGATCTCTATCTGCAATTGTGGTGATCAGTCATTTAAAAGAACGAGATTCACAGCTACTGGAGTGTTTTAACTATAGATTTTCCCTCTTTTTAGCCTTTGTTAGGTATTCCTGGCAAACAAAGCAAAGACAGACAGAACAAACTCTTATCAGACTTTAACTGATTCTCGGAGGGAAGTGACCGTAGGCATCAAAACTTGGAGCCGCTTGCCTCCCATTGGACATTGAAACCCAAGAGGCGTCTGTCTGTTCTCTTCGGTGTTTTTGTTCTCTCATCTCACTTGATTCAGATCTCTTGTGGAACAAGAATAAGAGATCTTATATTTTATATCATCCACTAAAGGTGATATCTTGCTCACGATGGCGGGATAAATGACACGGAAAAGGAATAACACAAATAGTGAATGGTATGATAGCAAAAAGTAAATATACAGGCAGAATGGCCGTTTACAGGCGACTAGTGTTGGAAGTTTCAGAGGAAATGAAACTGCTTTTTCAGGCTGTTTTCAATGTAAATCGAAATACTTCGTAACACTACTGCACATTTGTGTGTGTTCGCGCGCGCTTGTATGTCTGCTAGTATTGGGCATCTCAGATTTATGAAACTAAATTAGTTTACTTATGTCGGTTAATTTGATAATACTGGCCGTTGTTTAAAAGACATTTTGAAGCATTTATGAATGAAAATCATTTTCAAGTGTTCCCTTAATTTTACTCTCAATCTAACAATTAAAAGCATACTAATGGTATTTCTCATAGGCATATCTATGTCAACATCGTCTTAAAGTAAATTCCATCCACTTCATTCATTAATAACGCTTGATGCGATTTATTTACCAGAGAAGAATAATGCATCGTATTTACCAGTAGCAAATACTGCGTCACGTTTACGCGCGACATAATACTGTATCGTGCTTTACATTTACCTCCTCTGACAACACGGACGGGATCACTGCTCGCTCCTGCTACATCCCCTCACTTGCGCGGAATAAAGAGAGACACTTTTAATAATGAGATATCGGTTCTATATTTTCATTCTAATACAGCAAACCTCTGCTCTTATATTCAAAATAATTCGTACTACTTTGCTTCCGTCTGTATAAACGTGTTGATAGCATAGCTGTACTGTAAGGATTGTTTTTTTTTTTCAGTTGGAAACGTAACTTAGCATCATTTTTACTCTAAGCTTTTCCGTTGAAGTTTTCCAACACGAACAAAATTGGGGGTTCTCAAGATCAGTTTTCTTTTATCGCAGTGTAAATTTACATTTGGTATGAATATATATTTGTTTATGCAAGAATATAACTCCGAGGGCAGAATCGATAGCGGCATGGACTTAGAATGCAGTACTGACTAGATAATTTTGAGTCAGGATTAGCTTAAATGAATGTCATGTACCTGCGGTTTGTATGTTATGTGAAGCGACTGTAACATACACATACGCGTATACGCACACACACATAATATATATATATATATATATATATATATATATATATATATATATATATATATATATATATATATATAGTATATATATATATATATATATATTATATATGTGTGCGTGTGCTGCATCTGTCTGCACTTGATGTGTGTGTGGATAATTCTGTAGTTTTAAAATGCGATCAGTGACGCTTTTGAAAAATCGCTGAGACTTGCAAATATATATTGTAATGCATTATAAAGACAAGGGCTTTTCATTTTATGATGAATCTACAATGGAAGGATGAAAGAACACTATACCCAATAATCGATACAAGCTTTTGAGGTTCAGGAACCCTTTCATCAGCCTGAACTTTTTATTATTTGTGGATAAAGACCCCTAAATATATGCGGTGTGGTGGATGACCAATACATTTACAAGTTTAATTTAGCTTTTCAAAAAAAAAGAGTTTAGATATTTATTGTTAAGATTTTTCGGCAGACATGATCCGGATGAGAAAAGGAAATAAATGAGATTTTTAGATCTATTTATAAGTTTCAGAAAGAAGGTAAGCTTAACAGGGTGGGAAAGGCACTATTTAGCGTTTTCTATATTTTATATTAATGTTCTTTTTCAAATCTTCTCTTTCCTTACTTTTCTCATTATCCTCGTCTGTTAAGGTGCGTTTACACCGGTGCAACTTTTCGTGCGCACAGGAGGCATGCGCCTATTTCATGGAGAGGCAAGCAGAGGCATGCTCTGCGCAAGGGGAGGCATGCCTCAAATCTGTGCGCACAGGCCCATGTTTACACACGCACGTAGGCGCAAGTGTCTCCCCATCCCAGATGGGGAGACGTCACAACAATCATGTTCCAGCCAGCCATGTAATATATAGGTGTTTACTCTATTGCCAGTATGACGGATTGGTCAAACGAAAAAAATATTAACTTTATTGAGGATTATCGTTCCTTTACTTGTCTGTGGAAAGCTAACTCCGATAATTATAAAGACAGGGCCAAACGGAGTGATGCTTTGCTGTTCTTAAAAGCTAAATATGATTTAGGGACGTCAAAGGCAGTCCTAAAAAAAGTAAAATGCTTTCAGTCGTCCTTCCGACGAGTACACAAGGACTACATACCCCCCGACGTGCAAGATATTCATTGACCCAGCACTCACGCCTTTTCCTTCGATTTCGTCTTTGTCAAAATACTTTCCAGCTGCGGCAACGCTGGCTCATAGTCAAAGCAGACATGTTGACGACTGCTTCACTCTCGGTGTGAAGACGAAACGGGCATGCGCCAGAGGGCGTGCGGCTATGGCATGCGTGAACGTGCGTATTGCACGCGGAGAGGCATGCGTAGCCGCACGGCAACTGGGCGCAAGGCACGGTAGGGTTACAACGCCAGGTAACTATGCTTATCGATCTGTCGTTATGTCAGTTCTGCATTACACAAAAGCCATCTTTTCTCAACAATTGTGATGACTTCCAATAGACAGTTGCTCGTAAGAAAACAGCGTTCCTAACGATAACCTCGACATGGAATAAGCTCACTGTTTACTTTGAATCTTCAGACGACTACGATAAAAAAAAAGGACTTGCATTTCGTTTAATCCAATTCCTTCTCTGTAGAAACACCATCAACAATGGAAACTCTGCTTCGAAAGAGAACGTTATGTATTGCGATAGAACCCGTTGAATGGTAGCTGGAATTTCTTTAGAAAGATGGTTAGAATTACTTTTATGGAATGAGACAGACCAGGTATAATCTTCAGCCTCATTTATGAAACTCATGTAAGTCTATCATTTTTCACTAATGATTAAGGGTCAGTCCCCCTAATCATGCGTTGTCTCCAAATGCTCCTTTTTATTGCACCAGTTCATTCCACTCCTTGACAAACTTTAATCCAGAGGGTTCCTTGTAATCAGTTTTAATACTAAAATATCAAATAGTATCGCACTTTACTCACTCTCCAGTCTGCCACTCTCTCCGTTTCTTACTTAGACGTTCATCATAATACTTAATGGAATGAGTGTCTCCAAACACTTTGTAGCCACGTAATCACAGTTCAGGTATAACTTTCTCTTACACCCAGACTTGGCCTCCGTCAGTTGAACAGTATTCAAAGACTTCTGTTATATTTTGCTACTCCGTAAACATCTCCCAGTACTGTTTACATTTAATTTATCTTGTGTTTTATTATGGAGACGGGTGCTGTTTGGCTGTTCGGTCCCTACTGTTCTACATACGAGTGCATATTTACGTATCCTCCACGTCCGTGTAAATACTGTCGTGCGCTAGACCAAACGCAAGATCAAAATTAATATAAGTTTATGACTATTGTACCAGTCTCCAGCAGGACCACGAGAAACTGTTAGCTGAAAGTTGTTACTCGGTTAGGGGACGTGGAAGAGGCCAGAGGTGTAAGAATATTGGCCGCAGTCTCTAGGAAGAACAATGCATGTAAATAGAAAAACATCACCTTTTTGGGGATTGCCTTCTATCAAGAAAAGTAGACAGTTTGCGTACAGCGTGTGTAAATTTATGGTTGCAAACGTGAATTTGCTTGGGTGTGTGCGTGGGTATGTGGTAGAATCTACGTGTTTTCCAAGCTGAAGACTAAATTTACTCTGTTCATTACGTTTTCGCACCTTGAAAATTCTTGATTTAATCAGGAAAACTGGATACAAGGGCGAGTTTTAGGGAGTATTAGCTTGCAGTCTCCAGTGTAAATACGCTTAAGCTCTGATGAAATGCCTCTCTGTCTCACTTCATCACGACACAGTGCGTTTGTCGATATCAACCCCTCTGCTACGATCACTTTCTCTTTAAAAGAATTATATTTCTTGATAAGCTGTTGCTTTATAATCATTTATGCTTGATCTTATCGTTTATTGTTTTTATCCATTTATTCTTTTTGCGTATTTTCAGTTATTTTTAGTTTAGTTGCATATTTCATTGTCATTCCGTTTCTTTTTAAATCGGGGAAAAGTCTTTGGATATGTTTAGGCATGTTTTAATATGAATGTATATTTCCTTTTTAAATTACCTATATTTTATCATTTTATTTTTCCTCGTTCTAGGAACTTAAGATCCATATTTATCTCATCCTTGGAAGAATTGTTACACCCTTATTTTTTCCTTTACCTTCTCTTCATGGCAAAATCAGGCGTAGTCAGTGTAAATGATTTCCCTGGCTGTGACTTTTCTAAGGCCCTATTTCTTCTTGCAATAAATGGCATCTTTTTTTCTGGTATTAATTCGGTGATTATTCTCTTGAGCTAAAGGAAAGAGTCCATCCTTTTATCAAGCAGTCTTTGAACGCTCGCCAAACATCCCACTCCCACTTATGCTTCTTTAATATTAATAGTCTTGGATTTCTCGGCACGGTAAATATTGCTTCCACCCTATAACAAAGCGGTTACTATATTCCTGCTTCTGTTTTCCTACCAACCCTACCCGCCTCCGCCAACTTTGTAATGGTATGCATATGCATACACAGTCACACACATATATATATATATATATATATATATATATATATATATATATATATATATATATATATATATATGAAAAAAGTGAGACGAACAAACAGACAAACAAACGTCATGGAACGCTTCCTCGGAATGTACACCATTCCTTCACCCTAATCTTCATATTTCCCACTCATTTTCTCTTTCAGACCTCCTTCCTCCCCCGCCCCACATTACATTCACACTCTTTGACTCCTCTCCCATTTCTCTTCCTGTATTACCAACAATCCAAACCCCACCAGCGGCTGCACCCATTTCTCCTAGGAGGAAAGCAATTCCTCTCCACTCCTGTTGTCCTCAGAAGGCGAGACACGTCCTCCCCAACCCCGTTTCTCCCGAGGGGAGGGCAAGTCCTCCTTTTCCTCTTTAGCCTGCCCTGACATCACAATAGGGGAGCGATGAATGAGTGAGCCAAAGGTAAGAGAGAGAGACAATGGCTCCCTTCTGGCATTTGAGGGAACCAAATCAGCGAGAGATTCTGTCTTTTTCTTTTTTAGAATTCAATATTTAATGATTTTGGCTCATTTGCATTCTGAGGCATTTGCCTCAGAATTATGCTTCAGTTTTGTTATTCTGTATATATATCGATCTTTTTCTTTTTATTTATGAATTTTTTACTAAAGTTAACAAGTTTTGTTTTTTATGTTCTTTCTTTTGTTCTGTAAGTCATTTTTATTTCAGATAACATCACCTATTATATTTTTCGAGATTTTGTGTAATTTGAGAACTGACAACTCAGACAGTATATATTTTAAAAGGCTATACCACAATATCATATGACGTAGCGTATTTTTACTCTGAGGGTTACATTTTATTATATTGTATAAGAGTTTTGATATAACATAGATGTGCTTTGTGTGAATTATTTCGAGATTATTATTTCATTGCCAGTTTCTGATAAGTAGGCTTCAGTGATTACATACGAATAATCATTCTTTGAATAAAGAAACGTCTCTCTCTCTGTCTCTCTCTCACACACACACACACACACACACACACACACACACACACACAAACGCATGCAGATTCATTTTGTTTGTTACCAAGGAAAAGTATTTCACTTTCTGTTTCCAATTCTAACTTGAAACTTAAATACTACAGAAAATTATGTAATCAATCAATTAAGTGTCTTCCTAAAGAAATATTTCTTTTTATTTATAATACCAAGCCCAGCTTCCATTTGAATTTTATTATTTCCCCGTTTTCCTAATTACATTTTTTATACTGATGCCAATTTAAAAGTCTGATGTTTTATTTCCGCATCACCATCGTTTCGAGAATTTAAAGTGTTCTGTCTAGTGTTTATCATTTCATTCTTATAAACAGTTCCAATCAGCAATATTTATTTTCCACCTAGCACTTATAAGCATTTAAATAAGTCGTTTTCAATTTCACTTTTTCACACTTAATATTTATTGAGTTCATTTCAACATGTTCCCATTTTTCCTAACTCTGTGTTGCAATACTTACTTGTTGCCTGTTAGTTTATCTTTAAATGGAACCCGACTTTCCTCCCTTGTAAGTTAAGCAACAACGAAGAATATCCCACACCATCACAGTGCAAGAATAGGCGAAAAATTAATGGAGTAAACTTGTGACAAATGGATGTTCAGTGTGTGTAATATTTTGAAATATTCGTACGGTAGATTATGTAGTCAGTACATATATATATATATATATATATATATATATATATATATATATATATATATATATATATATATATATATATATATATATATATATATTAAAATCCACGTTTAGTGGTGAAAACCGGGACTTTGAACAAGTATTTTCGTAGTTTATTTTATTCTACATTTTCAAGTTTATTCTCAAGCACGAGTTCCTTCGTGCTGCATTGGATATGGATGCCACGAGAAACTTTCTGCTCCTGTCCCCTTTTCTGGCAGACGTTCTTTTCAACTTTTTACTTGATGTGAACTTGAAAATGTAGAATAAACTGCGAAAGTACTTGTTCAAAGTCCCGGTTTTCACTCACCTTCGGACGTGGATTTTGCAATATTCTCAAGCACGCGTTCCTTCGTGCTGCATTGGATATATATATATATATATATATATATATATATATATATATATATATATATATATATATATGCCATATATATATATGTATATATATATATATACATCTATGTAAAATATTTGTATATTTAAACCATAAATATCATTTAATTTCAAATTCGGTAAAGCCTAGGAAAAATTACACCCGCTGAGAATTATAATTAAGTGTGCCTGTCCCGGTCAGGATTCGATCCTTAGCTTGTGTTTTGAAAACAACAGTAAACTGGGGACTTTGACCACGTAGCCATAAAGGAGCATATAGATTGATGTCGTATTTTGTACAGTATACATGATACATGAAACATACGTACCGGGGTCTAAGCGATGTCAGGCAGGGCAGCCGATCGAGACCACAGGTCTACCCCAAAGCCAAATCAAAAAGTCCTTGAAAAGAAGGCATCGTGCTTACCCCATACAAAAATGGGAATAAAAGCACGTTAAAAGAAGAAGAAGAAGATTATATTCTTCTCAAACTCAGATTCAATACTTAGAGTCGATATCACCCCATCTCCGCTGTGATGTCTAATTAGTAATTTCGTAACGTTGGTTAATTATGAATTTTTGTCACTTATATATTAAGCCACAGGTATCGTTTAATATCGAATTCACTATACTTTTGGAATAATTACACTCACAGGGGATTAAAATTCGAAAGTGCTTCTGCATCTGGTAGAATTCAAACCTTTGCTTTGATTTGAATTCTGCCTTTTGGTTTAGAAACGACGCTAAACAGTCGAATTTGACCACTGTGCCATCACGTTATTCCCAGAGCATAGTGAATTTTTATGTTAAACATTTGCTATTTGCTTAATATTTGTGAATATAAGAAAGTCACGCTTGTGTGACTAAAGTTCATATATATATATATATATATATATATATATATATATATGTATATATATATATATATATATATATATATATATATATATATATATATATATATATATATAAAGATGAGACAAGAATAAGGATATGTAAATGAGTGTATCAATAAGATGAGGGTTTTTAAACTTTTGTTGTGGTATCCTCTGTTACTAGTTGCAAGTTTGATATAATTCCATACTCTTCCTAGAATTGTTTTGGTATCACTATCATTCTTATTTTTTACCTTAAATTTCGAAGATTAAAATTTGAGACAGTTGGAGCATAGAAAAATATCCCCTGAGGTCAAGGGAAAAGCACTCGATGCATTTCTTTCAAGATTTTTTCTTCTTATCGAATTGAGTTCTAGTCACTTTGGGCAGGAAGTTTCCCTTTTTGTAATTTTACTGATGCCATTTTTATATATAAATAATCCAGTGATATTGAATCAACTGTACTCGGCCAGAATTAAACCCCATGCCGTTATAGTTCAAAACTCGGATTTCAGTGACTTTATACACTCGACCATCAAGAGAGATAAATGTTGTTTCGTCTCTGCTTTACATATTCCTGTCAAATTCAAGTTCTGTACATACAGTCGAAATCAACTTATCTCCATCTAAGTTTGTAACACGTCGGTACACACAAACACACACTCATATACATTATAAATTATATGTATGTATGTATATATGCACATATATAAATATATATACTTACATATTTATATATGTATATATATGTTATATATACATATATACAGTACATATAAAATATATGTTTTTCCTATATATATATATATATATATATATATATATATATATATATATATATATATATATATATTTCTATATGTGTGTTTTATATATATATATAATTATATATGTGTGTGTTCCCGCCAGTTTTACACTTAATATTTTTATATTTGCAAATATTAATCCGCAAACAACCCAAAGGAATTCACATTCCTTTTGGAATAACTTACTCCTATACGGAACTGTATATGATAACTGCATGCATACATGCATACATACATGTGCAAGGCCTGTTATGAGGTAAAGTTGCTCCTCTGGTATGAGTAATGTATCTGCTGTGGAGATAGATAAGTATTCTGATTAATAATTAAAAGCACGCAAAAAGTTCTTACTAGATTACTCATTCTAATCATCATGTTGCAGCAAACTAAATGAATGTCCTGAGAACTTGAAGGATTTGAGCTCCTTCACGGTCGCCGTTGTCTAGTCGAATTTTCAGAAGAGAAGCTCAAACTTCAAAGGTGGATATGACCTACTTTTTACCCCAAGAGGGATGTAGATGTCACATTCTTTGAGCACGTAGCCAAGAAGTCACGGACCTGAGGAAGAAAAAAAAAACTTAGGAAAGCGAAATGAGAGACTTGCAAGGAAATATGATTTATCTTTATGGAGAGTGAAGTCTTAGCAGACATGGAGGTGAAACATGATACGACAGCAATAAAGGCAAGATTTTGTCATTTTACATCCTATGAAGATTCCTTTTCTCAAGGAAGCCATCGAAAAGAAATTTTATCTTTCCAGAAAGTAGAATTTTTCACATTCTAAATCTTTAATTAGACGAAAGAAAGAAGTGTTTATTTAGTCAGGAAGGTAACATTGATGATGAATTCATTTTCAAATAAGTGTTCATTTGAAAATAAAAATTTCCCATTTATTGGTCTTTTTATCATAGTTTAGCTCTTTACATTGATCTTTTGTCCAAATGGTGAGTGTTCTTTCGACGGTAGGAGCTGAAGCCTTTCATAGAATGCGATTCCGTTTCTTGATTCTAGCAACACGACTTTTCCATTGTTTCACTTATAATATACTGATTCCCTGAGATGCCCATCTTAATGGCACAGTGGTCAGACTTGCCAATAGATACCTTCATCCGCTAGCTCCTACTAAAGCAAAAATATCTGGCAAAACAAGAGCCAGTGCATTCAGAAAAACGTAAGTTAGCTTTCTAATTGCCTGGAAGCACTCATAAGATTGACAGAATTCCAGAAGAGAGCTGCCATGTTGATCAGTAACGCTCAAACGAAGGCAGTCCCTAAACATAACTAGGAAGTTGACATTAGCAACAAATGATGCTTGTTGTCGAGTATGCCAAACGCACAATACATGGAAAAACACTATAGCATGAAATTTTATGCCAATCGCTTCCACATTCTGTACTGTAGAGATACACCAGGAAACTCTGCTCTTGGATATGTTCAGTTTAGGGGCATTGAAAACGGCAGACTCTGGATGAGTGTAATGTTAGGTCTCGAGCACCTATTTTCTCTGGTACTCTTGTAATCAAATAAAAGAAAAGATCCAGAACTGTTATCAGTATTACCAGTTTTTCTACTTCCATTAGAAAATTTTAAGTTTCATTTCGAAGTTTAACAATTCGTGTGTTGATCATTTCGTAACATAGCGTCATTCAGCTAGCCACAATTAAACATCTGTATTTCCAATGAAAAAAAAAAGATTACAAAAGGAATACAATAAGACCAAACGTATTTAAGGGCACAAACTCACACGTGTATATATATGAGTACATAGACATACGCAAGGTGCATCTGTCAGGTAATGATAAATCTGTTACAAGAGCTAATTAAACACAATACTTTAAAAACCTAATAATATCTTCTCTGTGTTTTTTTTTTATTTATTTATTTCATTTGTAAGTGTCTCAAGCTCCTAACAGAAGACGAACCACTTGCAGATCTTTTCCCTCCTTATCAAAAACGAGGTCAGCGGACTGGAAGAGCGTTCTGGGGGTCAAGAAGAGGAGAAGAATAGACCTTTAATTAGAACCTTCTCGACTCTCTTCACCTACCTCTTGCGTCCTTAGGCTTATCGCCCTTTTTCCTTTGATAATCATTCTCTTTAATCTCTCCTCAAGTTGCCGCGTCCGGGAGCCTTTTCGTTTTCTTTATCTCTTCCCTTTTTTTACCTACTAATTGCCTGGTTTTTCCATATGCAGTACGTTATTACCTCTACTTCCTTCCCGGCCGTAAAGAATCTTGGAAATCTCTGCCTTACTCATTTTAATTCTCTCTCTCTCTCTCTCTCTCTCTCTCTCTCTCTCTCTCTCTCTCTCTCTCTCTCTCTCTCTCTTGTGTAAGTCTTCCTTCATTATATAATATTTGCCTTCATTGTTCAGACCCTATTTATATTACCTGACCTTTTCCTTTACTACGTTTCCTTTGCAGTATCTTATAAAACTGGTAATTTTCTGTTCTGATTTTAATAATTCATTCTCTCTCTCTCTCTCTCTCTCTCTCTCTCTCTCTCTCTCTCTCTCTCTCTCTCTCTCTCTCTCTCTCTTTCTCTGTGTGTGTGTGTGTGTAGTACTTTCCATTATCTTCATATACTTTAACTCATTGTATATTTCCTTCTTTTTGTAGTCTTTTCCATTTCTTCATCGTTAAGTTCTTATTCAGAGTTCCATAAATTCTTATATTTCCCTTGCTTTTAATTCTCACAACATCCAGTTCTCTTATTCCTTTCTCTCTGTCTCCTATTTCCTTGTATCTTGTTTCACTGCCGGCCATCTCGTCTCCGCTTTTTACTTCTTTCTCAAATAACAGAGAGGACAGGCACGTAAGTTATTTCATATGAGAGCCGCTGCAAAGGCAAAAGTTACTCCCAGAAAACCTGAGCCTCAACCTAGTAGACTTTTATCCCAGGTTTAGGCACCATATTCAGAGTTATTGTGAAAAGTTATTGTCTCTTCTGTTTAAAAACCAACATTCCTTCAGTCGAATATCCGGTTATAAGTAAATCGGCTAGGTACCTTTGTAGTACAGAGAAGGGTTTGTGTATAAATGATTAGCATCAATAGCATCCAAGCGCAAAGGAAAGAGTTTTCATAGTTTCTTCATCCATTAGGTATCGTTTAAATCAATGAAATTTCGTCCTAGTATACAGGAACTGGGGAAGAAGTAACGGATGAATGCGAACAAATAAAATAAAGACTCTAGGTAGTGGCATGTATGGCGTAGATATTCTCTCCTTATTTGCTCCATGTAATTGTCATTATCCGAATGGGACGAGTAACGTGATGCTTTTGCCTAGCCCAGACTCGAAGAAAACTAAAAACAAAGAAGGGGTGAAGGGAAAAGAATATCATAAAATCAAGGAAAATGGAAGCGGGGGAAGAATGACATAGCTCAGTAGCTTTGGAGTTTTAACAATCGTTATTTACCCAAACATGATCGGCACCATTACATGAAAGCGTGTTAAAACCCTAAACCTGAAATTTGGATGGAATTGAGGGTATTAGAATAGTAGACGGAATGGAGAAATAAATTCAGTTGCGGTGCAGATTAAAGGAAGGGGCAGACCAGTCTGCTTAATGTTACTTACTTCAAAAATGGTTCTTCTAACGAATCTCAAGTTCCGCCCATAGTTCAGGTTTTCATAATACAGGTTCCTTGGATTATTTGTACTCGTGTTTCAGATACTCTTTTATCAGCAATACAGGCCTCATTTGACAACGCCGTTCCAGGCGTTTTGCCCTCTCTTCAGTTTCAAGATTCTGTCGCATTTTCTATTTATCTTTTTTAATAAATTTAACCAACTTTGTTGGAAATGTTTACGTAATATGAAAATCAAGTATTATTTTAGCAGAAAAAGCATTTTAAAAATCAACCATGATTATTTAAAAATGCCCAGTGTCGCTTTTTGTCGTAAGTACTTGCAAACAGTCGTTAACCATGTACACCTACATTGAAATTGAATCTAGTCAAAGAATGGAGGTTAGTTTCAAGTGCAACGCCTTAAATAATGCAGAATAACACCGATTGGTTGGTCTGATATATTTTGAACACTTTGCTTGATTGAGCACTTGTCATCAGAACTTGGATAACGTCTCACGCACGTATCGGACAACACAAACGGACAGATTACATCATTAGTTTCTCTCTCTCTCTCTCTCTCTCTCTCTCTCTCTCTCTCTCTCTCTCTCTCTCTCTTTCAGAGTTACACAGTTGAAAAATTTGCTTCCTTTATTGCCGTATATTGAATAGTGGAAGAAAAAAAATTAGGAAAAGCAAAAGACGGAAGATTTAAAAGTTTCACAATGCTCTTAATGGATTGCTCTTTCTTTGGATATCACGTCAAGAGCAACCGCTAAAGGTGGAGGGATTGCGCTTCAAAATGCATTTTTGTCTCCTAAGCATCGCATAAAGCCTAAATCGGGTTAAAATGTGTATCATTATGAAACTCACCTCGTGACAATTCCAGGGTATTTTTTTTTCTAATTTCAATCATATAGTTTATAAGAGTTGAGTGAACATAAACATACATACACTATTTTTATATAGCAAATATTATTGTTATTATTGCCTTACGTTTCATAAAATGACACTTGGGAGTATCATTGTTTTAATTAAAGTAAGAAATTTCAACTATATGATTTTTATGTCGCAGAATTGAGGATCCTTATAGCTCTTAAACCCACCGATATTGAGTACCCATTCAAGTAATATAGATTATTTGCATTCACAGACGGTAATAAATATCCACCGAGTGTTAACAATACAACCAAAATAATTTAATGGAAGAATTTTACTCTTTATTGGTTTGTCATTTATTTCCAATTCAGTTCTTTAACGCTCTTCAACTTTTGTGGTGCTTCTCTTCCTCCGCTCTGACTTCTTACATTTCATTTCCCCTTTATCTTATCGGTGTTTCCCCCTCCTATAACTCAGCTTGCTTTTATTGTGCATTTTTCTCCCACTGCTATCTCCCCTTCATCTTACCTGACTGCTCGCTACAACGCTCTTCAGTGTGCAATTCTGCTTCTCTTTTGACTACCAAATTTTCAGCAGAAAGTTATTTGATGAATCGTTTCCCATCGTATACCACTCGGTTTTTTTGTTTCCCATATTTCTCTCTTCTCCACATATGTTTCCTATCTCCATTTTATCTCATGTCTTTGCCGCCACAGGATTACCTTCCTTATTGTGTTCAGCTAGACAGATGAAGAGGAGACTTACCTAAGAACTTTAGAGTTATATGAAAATTTTCAAACGGAGAGATAAAACCTAATTGTTTTATATATATATATATATATATATATATATATATATATATATATATATATATATATATATATATTGTAACCATTATCACTACTGTGAGTTAATATCACAGACAAATATTGTTATTTAATCTTACTAACCCAAAGACCAACTTACCTAGACTTTCATTTAGTTCTATGTTTTTGGAGATAGTGTCAGTCTCAGGGATCAAAAATCTATCTACTTAAAGATTTCGGATATTAAGATGTTTGCCGTTGGCAGGATATGAAGCCTTTTGAGTCTGATTACGACAGAGGCGCCACTCTCATAATGAATCGGGTTATGCTTATATCTTTTCTAAACGATTAATGAAGACCTGGTATGCGGAGAAGTCTCTGAATTTGAGGCCAGTGGGTTCAAGACAGTGTGGCAGCCTGGGTGCTGGAAGATTTTAAAAAACAGAATATTTTGCTTCTGCAAGATAACTTGAGAACCGAAGTTATTAGGCACTGTAGATATGATAGGGAGATTTACCACCCTTAAGGTTACAGAGCCTGCTGGTTTTCGATCTAATGCTTACTTCACCACCAACGGGCACAGCTACAAGCTGCTGCCGAAATTTCGAGCCACCTGTTCTGTATATCTATGCCATTAGGAGTCGCAATGACTGTGGTACTCAAGATGTCAACATTTGTTTGTTACGCTGAAAATTTTCCATGATTAGTGATGCAAAATTTTATAGGAGGGATCGTCACCCACCATTTCAAATTTTTACGACAGACGGTCAAACCTAAGAACTCCAGACTATGTGGAGTCACGCTGTTCTCACTTCTTTAAACATTATAGCAAGAAAGTCGTCTCTCTGGAAAACTGAATTTTGTGGGAAGACCTATCACTTCTGAAACCCAAATTTTACAGTATAACTCAAGGATCGAAGCCCAAACCCTGTAGAAAAAAAGGCTCAGGAGGCCAAGTGCCCCAATCTTATACATGCAAGTCATTTCACCGGCCCCATCACCCCGCCAAATTTAGAATCTCCACTGGTTTATTGTGACTTGATAAAATAACACATCATACGCAGAATTTTAAACTTTTTCCTAAAAAAAACTTGCCACCTGTAGGACTTGCAGACACGTGTCAAGTTCGTCTTCTCAAAATACTTATATTTTTGTTCTTTGCGCCATATAATTAGTAAACCTTGTTTGTTTATATATAAACAAGGTTATCCATGATATTTCATCTAACTCTCAATTTTTCTCATCATATAAATACCATGAATACAAAACTACAGCATGATGATAATAATGACAGACAATATTATGATAATAATGTTGCTGATTACAGAGCTCGTAGTAACAAAGTAAATATTAGAAGAATTTTACAAATATTAAGGTGGTCTTAGCAGTAACAGTAATGTTCGTAAAATTAAGACAAATAACAAGTAAGTTAATCAACCTGCATATCTTCAGTCTTTCACTCTTTTTGTGGAATCATACTCTAAACCTGCCCGACAGGATCCTCCACTTTAGCTCTTAATTTCCCTCGTAAACGCCCTAAAGAGAATTCTTTGGTTCGTTTAAAACATAAAAGCTATACTTTGTAGACCGTTCTTTATATTGTTTTCATAGTATTTTTATTTTCTAATTACGAGAGTCCCTTGTCCTTTATTCTACAACTTACTTCATTATTTATTTCGGTTCGTTTATTGTCAACTATTTAAGAGCGTTCTTCATAATTTATTCCTAGCATCACATAAATGCATGGCGGACCTTCAATTTCCGAATTCCTCACCATTTCTCCGACTCCGCTAAGAACCTTCTCCTTCCTAATCTTCCTCATCCTCTTCCTCCTCTTCTCTTCAGATGAGAGAAGGGGAAAGGCCGCAAACATTCCCGGAACTCATCTCATTTTGCCAAACGGCCTAACTTCTTTTAAAATGCGCCTCGGGTCAATAACACCCTTCACTATCAAGGTGATTTATTGGTATCTTATCAAGGCGCCATTATATACGCTGCCGATGAAAGAAACTCTAAAATAAACTTATAATCTCTGCCAGACCCTCCTCCTCCTCCTCCTCCTCCCCCGCCCCCTCCTTAGCCCTTTCCCTATTTACCGAACTCCAAATCCCAAGAGATAAGTCACTCCATTTGACAAAAAGAATGTCTGATAAAAAAAAAAAATATACTCGCCTCATCAAAACAAAAGTTTCCCTTCCCTTTTTAATTGAAAAGTAGGAGGCGAAGTTTCCTTTTAAAGTACATAAGTAATTACTGGATTCTCTACTTTAAGAAGAAAGATAATTGAATTAACTTCTCCGGCGTTCTTGTATAGCTTTACTCTTTCAGTAATTATATACAGTAACTAAAATTATAGTGGAGCATTTTACTATAGATCGTTAGTTTCAAAGTCATTATTGGTATACTGTATTTGAATACTTATTCACACACATCATATATGTGTATATATGTGTGTGTGTCTGTATGTGTGTGAGTTTGTGTTCTTTCCAATATGAAGAAGGCCCTTATACCTCGTTATCGAATTCACTTTACAATGGAAATAACTTACACCGAAGGGGAATTATGTAAATGTACGTATACCCTGGCTAGGATTCAAATTTGTACCTCTGGGGTTTGAGCTAAGATGATAGTGCCTTACCCTTTCAGCCACCAAGAAAGACATAAGTTGATTGGGACTGCTGTACATAATCCTGTCGAATTAACGTTCTGCACTTAGAATTGAAATCAACTCATCCTTAGCATGAGAGCTAAAGTGCAAAGTTTCTATTACGTAGCTATTTATGATAGGCAGTCGCTAATTCACACTGACTCTGTGGTGGTTTCAGTAATTAAGCCACAACTATCCCTTGGAATGTCAGATATTCGCTAGGTAAGGTGAATTCATTATTAAAGGGTATTTGCGACTTAACAACTGAGATTATAGAAGTCTTATATGATATAGCGACTAAAATACGACAAATATCCACGTACTGGAAATTTACCACAGCTGTCATAGTGGAGAAGGGTTGGTTTCGATTCCAGTTACAGACCCTAAATTTGACAAGAATAAGAACGGCAGAGTCGAAATCAACTTATTTTTCTCTTTACTGGTTGAATGGATAAGTCACTATTGACTTTTTATCAAACCCAAAGCAGAGGTTCGAATCTCAGACAGGGTAGATGTGCTGAACATTATATATATATATATATATATATATATATATATATATATATATATATATATATATATATATATATATATATATTTATATTTTCAAATATTAAGCAACAATCGTCTCTAAAAATCTACTTTACCTTGGAATATTTTAGATAAAAAGGATATATATATATATATATATATATATATATATATATATATATATATATATATATATATATATATAGTCATACATCTAAAATATTCCCAAATAAAAAATAGATTACAAGATAATTATTCTTAATATTTGAAAATATAAAAATATTTGCTACTTAGCGACAGAAATATATATATATATATATATATATATATATATATATATATATATATATATATATAGTTAAATGGAGCAGGAATGACAATCAGTTGTGCTTCTTTATGCATCATTTTGAATGATAGAGAGCCAAGGCGAAGAAAAGACAAAATCAAATGTTACCTACAAAGAAGAGGAGTTATCCCCTTTTGCTCATAAAATATCCTTGTAAACAGTGAGGGCATAAAATTTATGGAACGCAAAGAGCAAGGTAAAAGAATATGCTTAAAGCTTGTGTTTTAAACCTTATAATTATTATGAGACAGTTGAAATTGGTCAGCTTGCCAGTTCTGCGTCCTAAATCTGTCTGGAAGACGTGAGCTAGTTTATGAAGTAATCCTCGGGATCCAAATAACATGTGCCTTTGTGTTGGTAGACTGCAGAGACTCACTGCACATGGTCCGATGTTGAAAGAAATTTCATCTGACAGATATGTGAGAACTGTAGCTGAAGCGTAGAAATTTATATTCAGTGTTACATAACGCATGTGGATTTTAATCCACACTTGCCTAGGGAATACAACGGAAAAGATTATACAAAATTATAGCACGAGACTAACGGTGCAGAATTTAGAGATAAGTATTTTTTTGGAAGTTTGGTTTCTGAAAGGTTGTTTTGCAAGAAGGAGGGATGGGGATTCACAGATGTTGTGGCATATTTTTCAGTGAAGTGAAGTATGTAGTGCAAAGGCGTGTCTGTCAAAAGTGCCTTTCATGTGTAGAATTCAGTGTCTTACGAAGGCTTATCCTTGCTCAATCTTGCACTTATAAAGAGGAAGCTAGTTGAGATTCACAATATCCAGGTACTTCACGGCTACAATTTTTATACCGAGATGTGTATCCTTGTGAATTTGAGTTTCCATAATAAGGAATACACATATGATATATTCATGTTATGTGCGCAAGTACATTCACACACAAGCGCTTTTGTAGGTCTCTTAGTGAAAGAATACATCCTCGGTATGCCAGGAATGATTTTCAATTATAGACAACTTCAGTGTGAGAGTTACCACATGGGGAGAGCTATGGGCCTTACAGCTAACACCCTGTTATTGTTGGAAAAACATGAGGAAAGAGTGAATGAACTAGATAGGGTATTGATAAGAAGAAATGTGCAACTACGGTTGTGTCTGGAAGGTAAATGCGATAGCAATTAGTGAATGAATGAGCCTTATTACAAAGAAAGCAATAATTCCAATAAATGCAAGAATGATCCATATACATGGCAGGTCATTCGTCCTTCAAGTGTAGCTTGCGTATGCGTATGGAGCTGCTCTTAAGTAGGGAAATTTCGTTTGACGAAGTTGTTAATGTTTATTTCAGCAGTGAGAGGTTGATCGTGGTAGTGATCGCTACTCAGTTTCTCTCTGAAACCACTCACTGTTTTTGGGAACAGCCTTGATGAATACCGTTGAACTTGTCATACCTTGCACTTTTAACACAAGATTTCATTCATACAATCATTGAATTACCATATGGTACAAGATTTCTCAAAACCACTTGCACAGTGCATCCAGGTATAAAGCATTGTAAAATTTTGTAGATTCGTGAAAAAAAATATCTAAACAGATTTCAGTCTTTTTTATGACAACTATAAATTCCCAGACTGCCTCTGTCTTTCACCCAGGTCTACTTGAACTTCAGTCTTTGCAATTACCCGCGGTGTCAAAAATTGCTAAATGTATTATGCATCCAAAACACTTCGTTACACCCTTCACAGGAAATGTAGTCCTCTAGTTATTTAGCTGTTTTTTAACGATTTGCTAAAACTTCGAAGAAAATACTGTATACCATATTTAACCTAAACTACCCATCTTTGTTGTTCCCATTAATTTGCCAAGTACTTTCCCCAAGATTTGGAATAACTATATCCGTTTTCATTTCTTGTTTGCTAAGAAGTTTCCTTACTAGATTTATCAACTTTT
Source organism: Macrobrachium rosenbergii (assembly GCF_040412425.1). Taxonomy (NCBI): domain Eukaryota; kingdom Metazoa; phylum Arthropoda; class Malacostraca; order Decapoda; family Palaemonidae; genus Macrobrachium; species Macrobrachium rosenbergii. The sequence goes on from NC_089795.1 coordinate 60,637,709, forward strand.
TTATTTACCCTTTTACCCACTTTACTGCAGTAATCAGCCTGGTTTTTGCAACCAGTGTTACGATAAGCTAGCAGTGGATAAAGCCTGTTTGTCTGTCCACCACATTAAAAGTAAACTGGAACCATGTCTGTCGTTCTTCGGAAGTAAGACTTTCTTTATTTTTCCTTTTAGGACTTCAGTCTCAGAGAACTTTCGTTTCATGAGTTATATTTTAATTCTTTTGTCAGTTTTAGTGCCGTTAGGTTCACCCCTCCGTCTACCGTTTTTCATTAATCCCTTCCTTTAATTCTACTGTCCTCGGCACCGTCGTCCATTTCATTGTTTCATTCTTCCCTTACTTTCATCCTGTGCTTTCAGCAGCGCGATCATCACTCATCCTTTCTGTTCTGCCTCCTCCTCCTCCTCCTCCACCAACACCACCTCCTCTCCTCCCACCCCAACTCCCGTATTTCGTTTCCCTTCGAGCACCGGAAACTCTCGGCTCCAGTAGGTGCAATTAGGCGTAGTTGAGGCTTTAACACCTTCTCCATCCCCTCCCTACCACCCCTGCTCCCTAACCTTTCCCATCTCTTCCTCACCCCCTCCGTTAGCTAACACTCCCCCATTAAGTCCTGGCCATTTCCCATTTCTCTCCCCTGCAGTCTTTTGTACCTTTGCTACTCGATCACCCCTTCCCTTTCCCCCATTTATTGCGATGCTGATTTTTTTTTTCTTTTGTGCCTCATGTCGTCATGACTTCTAAAATAAAAATTTTAAAAATTCAGTCATATATTTGGTTGTTTAAGTTTTGTATTCCTTTTCTTTCTTATATTTTCGCAAATTTATTCCTTCTGTACGTTTCCTTTCATGTAGCGTAGGTTGATCTTTCAACAAATGGGCTTCGATTTCTAGTTGCATTTATAAACTTTTTTCTTCAGATTTTGTTCGAGAACCTAGATACAACGCTGGATTCATATTACTTTATGAGCACTATTCCGAAGAGAACTTCGCCTTGTTTTTTCCTATCTGAACGAGATTATTTTATTACAATCTGAAATGCAGGCTATAATGCAGATGTGAACATTTGGAAGTATAACTAAAAACTTTGTTAGATGGTTTGAACATTCTCATCTAATGACTTATAAATAAAATATTTCCAATCGTACGTCAAAAACTGAATAAGCAGTTGAACTAACGCAGGCACACACACACACACACACACACACAACATAAAGCCCCCCATAGGTTGCTATTTATTTTACTAAATATCTGTCAGAATTCCACAGCACCTGAGCTACAATGGAAACAACCATATCTCATGTGCAGCCAGTTTCTCATGATGCGCCATTCCTGAGAAAATCCGAAATCTGACGATATTACCTTCATGATTCTAGGGAGGAATAATACAGATCTGTTTCGCATTTTCCTCAGAACAGAAGCAAATGTAGAAAAAATTAAAATCATGTTGGTAAGATTATGGATGGAATTCTCTGTATGTATATCTATGTGTGTATATATATGTGTGTGTATATATAACTGAATCATGAAGATATGGAACGTGATGAATGTATAAATAAAGGCAAATGCCACGAAGGAAAAAAATGAAACAACAGAGTGATTGCTAGGCCTTTCGACTGCAGTGGTCCTTAACTAGCAGTCGAAAGGCCTAGCAACCACTCCGTTGTTTCACTTTTTTCCTTCGTGGCATTTGCCTTTATATATATATATTTTTATAAATATTCTGCTGTTTGCCCTTTCGGCATTATTTAGTAAAAATATCATCCGAACAAAGACAGCAAGTCGTCTCTGTCGACGGTAAGGGAATGCGGTAGGCTGTTTTTAAAAAAAAATAATGTCTTTAGCAGGGAACAGTTAGCATTAGGGGGCCTAACCCACAGGGAGGGTTTTACCAAGTTTCCTCTAGTGAAGGTGGTCTTAAGCTTCCTTTTGCTCTGTTCTATGCATTCGGCGATGTCTCTGTCAATTTTTCAGAATGCCCGGGGCTACCTGTCAGACAAACAGCCCAACACTACAGCAGCCTGACCTGACCTCGAGCAGAGAGAGGCTAGCCTTTAGACTAAGAGCACGCTTCGTGCTCAGGCTAACTTTATCCTTTGTCCTCTCCCGTCTTTGTGTTGTTTCACTCAGTGAATCGTCGTGAAGTGTTAACTAAGAACCCCAATCAGCAGTTGCAGTGTGCAAGCAACTTATGTAATGGTAAGTCTGAAATTTGACAGTTTTTGCGTCGATTTACTAGTTCCTCCCACTGTACTTTATCTTCTCCCTTTGTTTTCACCACTTTGCCACCATCAGTGAGAACCTGGTATAACCATATTTCTTTTATGAAGTCTAGTGTATAAATAAGTAATATTGCCTAGTGAAATTATATAAGCTATTCCCGTGCAGTAAGTAGGAATTAGGGAAAGTTAAGTGTAAGTAAATTTCAGGCAGCCTTGTGTCTCGATCCCATTGTTTGGAAGAGAAATAGCCTTCCTAGTACTAAAACTGCGGACGATATCTACTAGTACAGACATTCGTTGCGTTATATTTTCTTACAGGAGTAGGGAAAATTGACTGTGTCTGACGGTGGTGAAAGTTCATGTAATTTCCTCACTATCACGGCACATTCTTTCTTTGTCGGGACTAAGTGGGAAGTAAGGGATTTGATGTAATCTATTTGTTACAGAGTAATCCATTATTCCATACATAGTTTCCCGGCTGGTGACCTAATTCAATTAAGTAGTTGTCTGTCTTTGAGGGTAACTTTAGCTATTGACAGGTTACGTGTGTCATTGCCAAAGCAGGGCTATATAAATTATATTATTTAATTAATAAACTCATCATTAAGCCACATGTAACAATACATATATATATATATATATATATATAATACATATATATATATATATATATAGAATATATAAAATCATCAACACACAATCACGTGTGGAACAGAAATAAATTTCTGACTCACGTCGGATCGAACCCAAGTCTCTCAGGTGGATGACTTCCTTGGCTTTCCACCTGAGGGCCTGGGTTCGATCCTGACTTGAGCAGAAATTTATATATAGAATATATATATATATATATATATATATATATATATATATATATATATATATATATATATATTCATGTGTATATACTGTATATTTGTATTTGTGTGTATGTGAGCATCCAGTAAAGGCTTTATTACATAGTTAAAAAGGTATGCGTAAATACTTCTACACATTATATCTTAAGTAGAGTATCGTTCGGAATAAGGAAAAGAAAGTTTTAAATGTTTGTTCTGATGTCTTTTTCAAACCAAGACATCTTAGAAAGTTCTGTCCAAGACATCTGTTAAGGAGAATGAGAAATTCTGACAGTTTCATTGATGATCACAAGCCAAATTAACCATAGTTTTCTGTTTATTTATTTGACTTCCCCTTTATGCATTTTTTCGTGCTCTTGACATAACAGTGAAAGAGCAAGGGATTTAACTTTCAGCAAAACTTGTCCATCAGCGTGTCCACAGTAGTGTGACACTGCTGCTCTCACTGTAGTTGTAGTTTTTGTTTATTTTTTGTATTTGCTAGTGTGCGTATCCATTCTTGCATACAGTGGTATATTTATGTGCAAGCTTGTAGATGCGCGTTATGTCACACATAAGACTGTTTGTAAGTTAGTGTCTGTTTCCTCACAACGACTCATTTCAGTTTTAATTTAAATTCATTTGTAATTTTAGGTACGGCATGTATCACAAGAGAAAAGAAAAGCTTGTTACTAAAGCATTTTCAACTGGTTGATTGAGAGAGGGAGAAAAGGAGGGAGGGAGGGTCCTTCAGTATGTTAGCTACGATATGTACGCTTGAAAGAAAATTATCAATTTTTATGTTGCTTCAGGAGTATTTAATAAGACTCCCTACAATTCAGTCATGAAAAAATCATAAGTTCATCATGAAAAAATCATAAGTTCATTAGGGGTTATATACAGTTTCATTAAAGGCATGATGTCTTTTACTGAACTCAAATGTAGAACCAGATTACTTATTCATAAGATCATGAAGACGCCTTAGGCGTCCTTGTATAAAAAAAAAATAATAAACAAGGATTTCAGGCCCAGCTAAAATCTTAAATCCAAGCAAGAGCGGAAAAGAAAGGGACTCTCCAAAGCAAATGTGGTTTAGTCAGCTGGCAAAGGTACACAAAATCCTCCCGAGTTCCTTGAAAGGAAAAGCATACGGAAGCTGAAGGATGGCGAACAGCTAAAAGTCTTCCAACGTAAACTTGCTTCCTTCCTAAAGAAGAATTCCGGGACGTACATTTATCTGGACGAAATTTCTCAAAGGGTCTTCTGCTACACCATTTCGCTGTTTTTTTTTTTTTTTTTCGGGGAAAATCATGAAATATCCAGTTTTAGAGCTTTATGTTGTGTTCCCTTTTTGTATACACTCGCACGTAAAAATTAAATTCTACTATTTTAGTAAACTTTTGAATTTTGTCTATGGTTCCTATAACTGCACATCTATCTTTTCATGTTCAACATAAAAAGGAAATGCACACAAGGATTATACAAAAGAATAGAACAACAAATTATGCACTGAAACAAACACGTTCACACAGACACACACATACAGTATAAATATATTAAAAAAAAAAAAAAAATATATATATATATATATATATATATATATATATGTGTGTGTGTGTGTGTGTGTGTGTGTGTATTATACAGTGTGTCTATTAAATGACAGAAACTGATTAAATAACTCACCTTTATTTATATGTATTGCAAATTTAATTCTTGTCCCTTTCAACATATCCCCCATTTGCACTAATACATTGCTACAGTCCTCTTTTCCACTAGTCGAGGGCATGCAGGAATTCAATTTCTGTCAGCTGTTTCAACACATCTGCCGTTTTCTTCTTTACAGCATCAACTGACCCAAAACGTGTCCCTTTAAGCACTGATTTAAATTTTGAGAAAAGGTAAAAGTCGCACGGTGCTAAGTCGGGCGAATATTGAAGATGTTCAAGTGCAGTAATATGTTTTCGATAAAAAACGGCGGTCTTTTCGAACAATCTGACTGATTTTTTCTACATTTTCTATGGTTCTCGAAGTGCAAGGTCGTCCAGGGCGTTCATCATCTTTGACAATCTCGCGTCCCTCGCTGAATCTTTTGTGCCATTCAAACACGCGAACGAGACAGACAGTCATTCCCATAAGCTGTACTAAGCATAAGAAAAAATTTCTGTTGGTGTTTTGTGCAGTTTTACTAAAAATTTCAGACTGACGTTGCTCAACTTTTAAACTTAGCATTTTTTAGGCCCACTACTGAGAACACAACCAAACTAACTGGCAACTCACAATCAACTGAACGTCATAGAGTGTTGTTCGCGTCATGTAGGTTCAGACATGTTCAAAGTGACCATGCATGCAGTTATGACCGGTTCTGACTGTTTACTAGGTCGAATCATAGTCTCGTTATTTAATAGACATACCTCATTATACAGTATATATATATATAATATATATATATATATATATATATATATATATATATATATATATATATATATATATATAAACTTTTTGTCACTGATGCGAACATGATTTTTTGCATCGTTTAATATCGGGCTCACTATACCTTGAGATTAACTCACTTTCAAAGGGAATTATAATTAATAACTGTATTGCCCCGGCCAGGATTCGAACCTGGGCCTTTGTTTTAGATGTAACAATGAACAGTCGACGTGACCAAGATGATATCAGCCGCTGTACATATTCCTGTCTCTTGATACACACTGTATATATGTGTGTGTGCGTGTGTAACTGAATCGCGAAAATATGGAACGTGATGAATATATATAAATAAAGGTAATGCCACTCCGTCGTTTCTCTTTCCTTCGTTGCATTTGCCTTTGTATATATGTATATAATATATATATATATATATATATATATATATATATATAATCAAGAGAGGAATAATGTATATGTATATACTGTACATATATGTAAATATACATAACATACATATATATATATATATATATATATATATATATATATATATATATATATATATAGTATATGTGTGTGTGTATGTTCGTCCAGTACTGTCTCTGTGGTATATATATTTTGATTTTTAACCATGTATCAGTCCTCCGTCGGTGGCTTGGAAATGAAGTTGAAACCGCTCCGGACCTACACCCCGTCTCTTATTTTTTCACCTGGGGCAATGTGTGATAAACGAATCATATATATATATATATATATATATAATATATATATATATATATATATATATATATATATATATATATATATATATACTCTCTCTCTATTATATAGAAACAAATGGGACGACGAAAAGGTGGTGATATATTCAGCTTTATTTACCGCCAACGTTTCAAAGCATGGCTTCATCATCAGGCTAAAAATGCAAAATAACAACAATTAAAATCAATACAAAGACTCAGTAAAATCATTAACGTTAAAATATAGATATTAAAACCGAAACATAAAAGTTAAAACCAACTAACGCCTCAAGAAGAAAACTGAGGGACTAAGAAGGGCGCAAAAGGACGAAGAGACCTCTTAAGTAATAAACAGAGGGGCAGAAGAAGACTGACTATTCAAAAGATGGAACAGTTGTTTTGATGGTTAACGACTCGAGGATATGGAGGAAAGTTTCATCAGCAGCTTGCTCTAAGATTTGAAAATCTTCAAAATACTAAGCTTTGCATTGTTTTAGAATGTTCCCTTATGTTAGAAAACTCCTTCTTACTCAATGTACACCCTGTTCTATGGC
>NC_089795.1:60649484-60666984 GCF_040412425.1 Macrobrachium rosenbergii
CAATTTAGCAATTAGAGAAGCTCTGCCTAAGCCTGTCAAGTTGGATCAGGGACTTTTAATTGCAATTTGTAATTACTGTGATTACAGTGCCTCATCAACCGTCTCAAACTCATTATATCGTATGAAATCGGAATTGATGTGAATCTGTTTGCCAGTATGCTGCCGTAAGCCTTAAGATTCCCCCACTTCTGCCTGAAGCTTTTACCTTTCTCTTATTTCTGTGTTAGTTCTTCTAATCTTTCCTCAGGCTTCGTCAAGACTACAATCCTGACTGTGCTGACTCATTTTGTTATCGATACGTAGTCTACGGGAAATTCCAAACCGTGCTCCTTATTGATACCAACAGCTACCGTAAAATATAATTCCGCAGTCGGTGAATATAGTCATTGTAACCCAGTTTAGCGTATCAGTCATTCCATCAGACAAATAACCGCTGTTGATCGCGGCAATTGATTTTAACAACTAAATGCAGAAGATGCGAGAAATTCACGCGTGAATAATTATTTTGAGCTCGTAACGTTTGTGAGATTAAACATAGAAATAGGTTATTTCATCTAAACACATACGATGATAATTGTCACAAGTATGTCTAGACTTAGTAAAAACGAACATAAAGAAAACAGTTAATAAGAATATTGTGTGAAGAAAGGAAAAAATGAAGTGGATGCCCGAGCCAGTCGAGTTGGAAAAAATCTTGTTACGTTATGTGAATTGTTTGCTATACCGGGAGGTGTGACCCTTCAATTAAAGCAAAACGAAAAACGCACAAGAATATTTTAACCTGAGATGAGATTATTCTGTACATTATATATGCATGTATGTATGTGTATAAATATATATATATATATATATATATATATATATATATATATATATATATATATATATATATATATATATATATATATATATATATATATATATGAAAGTATTGATTTCTCTTGGCTTAAAGTTAAGGGTGAAAACTATAGGGTATGTAATTACTTAGCATACCTCAATTGGTATATGGGTTGGTATCGAGAAAGTGAGACAGGAAAAAGTTTTATAATGAAATAGTTGTGTTGTTTTAGGCGGGAAGACGGTGTGAGGATGATTTATTTTATGCAAAAAGATATCCTAGAAGTTTGAGAGCAAAAGGAACGTTGCATTTAGCTTACACGGACTTAGAGAAAAGTTCCGATAGAGTCGAGAGATGCGATTTTCAGGGTTTTGGTAATGTATGGCGTAGAGGGTAATTTAGTTGAAAATCCTAAGCTCTTGTTAGAATACGTAGACAAGACAGTGACTTGTGTTGGGTAAAAGAAGGTCCTCATGGTTAATACTTGTATATGTGGCATGGCTTACAGAGGTCATGGAATTGACAGGAATGTATAGTAAGAACAAGTTTATGGTATACTGAAGGTGGTCGTGTATGGAGTATATAGTGGTTGATGTTCCCAAATGATATAGTTTTAGCCAGTGCAAAAGGGTTTTGGTTGATTCAAATAGGTATATGAGAATATATGTAATGTGTGAAGGCAGGATTAGAGAAGAGGTAATATACAAAGTAGGTAAAGCGAGTAAGGCAGCAGAACCTTTGCAAGAGATTTTGAAGACAGCACTGAGCGTCGGTGAAAGCGAGACTTAGGAGATAATGAGGAGTCTCTCATACATAGGAGTGAAGTGGGGATGCTGAATGAGAATGGGAGACTAAAGTTAGCTGTTGAAATGATCTACTTTTGTTATTATATGTTGAGTAAGGAAGTTGAAAGGGTGAGAATACAGATAAGACGAAGATTTGATTTGAAGGCTTCGACCAATTGAGAGAACAGAGAAAGATGTATTTTAGGTAAATTTCTAGAATGAGAGGATGACCGAGAAAGATCTGGTTAGATGTGGAGGAAAAGGTGATGTAACGGAAGTGCCTTAATATCCGGGATGTATAAGAAGTAGAAGATAGTTACAAGGTAAAGGGGAGATGACGAGCTACTGAAGAAACACCTTTCTGATATATTATAGGCTGGTATTGTGGAACAGCGGTCTCATCGTTGATATAGCAATTAAATAACGTCAAAATAGAATTAGACACAAATTTAAGCGTGTATTGTCTTTCTGATAGGTACGCTGATCAGAGACATGGGTGACTTGAATTTCGCAAGGAAAAGAAAAAGTTTCAGCAAATTTTCTACCTGGAAATGATTCGGACCATCCTGTCATCCCTGCATTTCTTTTTTTTTATACATGTATTTTTTCTAGGTTTTTATTTAAATTTTTAATTAGACCAAAACTCCGCGGGAAAAGCGACGACAGGACACCCAATATCGAACATTCCTATCGATAATGACGGTCATCATGTGCTGTTGAACACCAGTCCTTTGGTCTTTTCATTGCTAATTAGATAGCGAAGAACACGGCCGGCCCCCGTCGCCCCAGGGGGTGATTCGAAACGCTGGAAGTGTCTTTAATGACACCCAGCCAAGCCAAAGTTCCTACCAGTTGCAATCTCATTCCACAAGTTTACTCGTTACTGGCTGTTGCTCGATTCTATGGGACGTGGGAGAGCGAGATGGTCAGAGGGGAAGGAATGGCTTCAACTATACGTGATTAAAAGGATTAAAAGATTGATGTTTTTAGTAAAAAATGCTTTTCGGTTAGTTGCAGTTTTAAAAAAGAACAAAGTGCTGAGAAAAGAATGTTAGTTTATTGATCAACGAATAGCGATTGGCCAGGGACCTGCGTATATAAACAATAAAGTGCTTATAAAGAACAGTTTAAAAGGTAAAGGATAGTTGCTAAGAACAAGTTGGTTAAAACACAGAAGAATTAAAAATAACACGATGACTGAAAGAAAAAAAATAGACGCAGTGTTATGGTTATAAAAAACTACGTTTCAAGATTGATAAGCATACTGTTAAGCGTGACTGGTTAAGTGTTTGTGGTGATCGAAACTGAGGAGGAGAATTTAACGTGGTGCCGAGAACTAGCGAGTCAAAAATTATTTTAAAAATTGTTTTTGGAAAGAGCGGGATTGTCTTTTGTACCAGGAGAGGCGGGAAGATAAACAAAAAGGTGCCAGAAAAAGCGTGTGACAATGAAAAAGTAAGACAGTCGTTTACAAAAATCAAAGGGCCGAGAGAGGATGAATCCCGAACACTAAGCAAGCGACAGCCGAATCGAATATTAATAGGTTTCGAGATTATGAGAACTTTTCAAAGAAAATGTGAATGTAGATGATGCTGAGATGAACAGAAAGTGTTTTTAAGACGAGAAGGGTTTAAAAGAAATCGTTACAGGAATTGATACATAAATTGTGGAAATTAAAAGGCAATTGGGAAGTTGAATGGGAATATTTACTGTATACAAAACTTAGAAGAGAGAGGAGTGCGACTTTTACTAGAAACGAGATTAGAGGTTGAAAGTGTATTTATTGTTGTGTAAAAATAAAACAAATATAGTAATGAGAATTATTAACAAATATATAAGTAAAAAATATAAAAACGGCAGTGCAAAAAATGAAAAAGGTTAGAACTGAGAATTTTAATGACAGAAAATCGAAGGTCAATCGCATTTTAATTAGGGCGGAAAAGGTCATTTAAGTTATATAAGTTAGACTTTTTCTAACGAGACATTAAATGTTAAAGCAGTAATATTAATTATAAAAACAGTATAAAAAAAAAGTTTTCATGGATGAAAAGGTAGTGACACTGCCGACAATGCAAGGAAAGCTTCTCAAAGGTAATACAAATATTGAGAGGAGTTTATATGCAACTCTGTAGCTAAAAAGTATGAGTTGGAAGGCATTGAGATGAATGGTAAAATGAGATAACTAAAAGAAAGTAATGACGATGGAAACGAGGGTCAGAAGCAAAGATGAATATGAAGGCTAGAAAAACTAGTTAATGTGTAAGAGAATTAAAGTTAGAAGAAATGTGTCGCAAGACTGTCACACGAGCAATTTTTCCCGCATTGTTTAGCATTGTTATGCCAGATTTTGAACCCAGTAACCAACAATGCATGCTCGTGCTAGTGTAACATCGCGTAAAGAAATGTGTGCTGCTTTGATTGTGCAATCATTTTGTAAGCCAAGTACTGGCTACACGCTGCATAGTTTGGCGACAAGACGATAAACTAATAAAAAAAAAATTACTGGAGTGACGCTTAAGAAACGTTCTTCTGTCAACAAAGTAAGAACAGGGCAAGATTTTTTCTCCATCTCTCTGAATGGGAAAAAATAATGATCTCGGAACAGATGTAGGAATTTTCAAGAATTTGGTGAAAATGTTCACTGGGAGACCCCCTCCAGATGATTAACTTTTTGGGTTGCTGTGGAACAGATTGAATATTTGTGGCTAAGGAAACCACACCTTTGTAATCTTAAAGGAGTCATTCAGTGAATGCGTTCACCAAATTACATCCGTTCATGCGTGTCAAACAAGCGTATTTGTCTAAGGGTTATGTCCTCTATGCGACTCGTATCTGATTATCCCTGAAGATTTTACAATTTGTCGTCAGTTTAGACCATCTCGGCCATTTTTGTATTTTTACAGGAACAAATTAAAACCAAACTCTACACGTTTTTGCAACATGGCTAAAAAAAAATCATCAAGTGTACAGAAACGAATTATAATATTTGGTAAGATTTATAGTGTCTTTTTGTCCATTTCTGATTCTACGAAATCTGAAATGATGCTGACCGATTTTCTTATTTCCCATTAACGTAAAATTCTTTTGCATTTCATCTAAACCATTTTTTTTTATCATTAAGTATTTTTTGCATACTAATTTATTTTTAGCATGCAGCCCTGATCTTATAGCACATGTTCCCTTAAAATCTGTTAATTATAGTACGTCTATGTCTTAGTAAAATATCTCGAGAACGAATGAATGTATCTGGATAAACTGCAAGTGAACATATTCATTGTGTGACCTCTCCTGGTGAATAATTTCTCATTCGTATCAGTAATGTGATAGTGTGTTCAGTGGAAACCGTATGGCCCATTATTATTTCGTACTGGCAGTAAAAAAAAAAGAGGAACTGAGTATTTTTAAAAGAAAACGACAATTTTGGATGATTCTGCTAATCGTTCCATTATTTGTGAAGGAGAATATCAAAGATACACAGCTATTCATGCGACTTATTCACTATTGAAAGGTCTTGGTTGAGGCTCCCTTACGTGTTTAAAAGGATATGCTTTCATTCCGACCAGAACCAACTCCGGAAGCCTCGTATACCTTAATTCCTTGTATCGGTTAATTCAGTCTTCCTTCTCTGAAAGCTCTTCAGTGACTTTCCTTTTTTAGACCGGAGATTTTTTCTGTTGTGTTTTTTGTGGTTGGTTTCTTTTTCTAATGTTTATTTTTTCCTTAAAACAGGAATTTGCGACGTAAAATCGTCTTTGATTTCCAGAATCATTCTTCAGCCACTTCCCTGTGGGATTTCAAGTAATTTTGCTTATTAGTAATCTTGTTCTTCCTGCAACAAACGCTGCTATTATGAAAATAAAATACAAGACTTACCAAGAAATAAAAAATAAGCAAACTTCTTAATTCGGTGTTTCTCAAAATAAGGAAAAGACTAAAAAATAAAGGAACGTTATTGCAATTTTTCCTTCTAAATTCATCCCATTCCTAACTGGGGAGAGAAATAAAAATTTCATTCCTTACAGACATAATTTTTATTTTCTTATGCTCTACGATGTGTATTTCCTGACATCAAAAACGAAACAAAAATCTGTTTACTTTTCTTCTAGGTTTGAGATGTTCACTTCGAGTCTCGTTTGTATGTAAAAAGTAAAAACTTTGACTCATTCTTAAAAGAAATCGCCTCAGTGAGAGAGCTGTAAGTTCGTAACTGTAAGTTCTTCCATAATTAAATGAGATACGACTTAATTACACTTGGCAATCAATCATATTATGAATAGTTAAGTACTTGATTTCTACGACCACGCGTTTTTTCAAGGAAAAAACTTTACTCTAGCATAAAAAATACATAAAACTTAATTTCAGAAATATTTAAAAAGATCATTTCAGAATATACGTTAGAATGTTAGAGTCTTTATTTTTTTATTTTTTGCGAGGAGTTCTTGGCTGTCACTTCAAAGGAAAAAGAGATAATTCATCTCCCTTTGTATATTCACTTGGGATCGACTTCCTTTCATTCCCGCCAAAAAGGAGAAGGAAGAGGAAAGGAATTAATGGCCCCCCGAGGTGTGGCAACCCAGATTTCCTAATAATGTCAGATTGCACGCCTGTGTATTCTTTTTGTTACTCTCTCTCTCTCTCTCTCTCTCTCTCTCCTCTCTCTCTCTCTCTCTCTCTCTCTCTCTCTCTGTAACTATTTGCATATGAAATCTCTCTCTCTCTCTCTCTCTCTCTCTCTCTCTCTCTCTCTCTCTCTCTCTCTCTCTCTCTCTCTCTCTCTCTCTGTCGTAAACTAAAGTCTCATTAGTCCAAAGACATAACTCTTAATTTGCTTTGTTACGGTCTGGTTAGCATCAAGCGAAGAACGTCTGAATGCCAAAACGATACATTCAGTAGCAAGCAGCCATAGAATATATATGGATAACATTCTGTGTCTACAGGAGATCGGGCAGTTGCCCCAGCAGTAGTAATAGTATTTGTGTTCGTCCGAAACGACTCCAGATTCCCTTATTTCTTGAGCTCCATTGAGATGATTCGGCTTTTGTCTTGATTGTTACCTTTATAACGGCACCCTCATAAATTTTTTCCATTTTTATGGAGTTTGGATAAGCTTCAGCGCTGTTTTGGTGATGTTGCTTTTTGTTCTTGTTGTCTATTTTATATTAAAAAAAAGAACAGAAGTGGTGTCTCAAGTTTCCCATCAACTTGATTCTGGAATATCAAAATACTTTTATTTTTAACTTGTCACTATACAATTAAATGCATACGTCCGCTTTCCATAATTTTATTTATCTGTCAATAAAGAACTGGAATCAACCTCTGAATCGGCAAAACCTCTTTTTATAACAGAGTACTGGGCATGCCTAACGTAATATTAGAATGGAATGATAAACTAACCTTGTAGTCCTCGTTTACTAACATATAACGCGAATCACTCGGACGAAAAGTAACAAAAATTAGTCAAAGGGAAATTGTCACATAATACCACAATTTTTGTCATTCGTGGTTATACGTCGTGGTATTAAAAAATATTATTGTTTGTACGTATCTTTTTAACTATCTGCGCTTGGATACTTATATACGAGCACACATGTATACACATTGTTTAATTTTTAGAGGCATTTGATATCTTCATATTTCTCACTCAGTAACCTCGAGACTTGCTTTTTAAATTATTATGGAAATTGACCTAAGCCGAGAGAACGTTCTTCATATACCATTCTTTATATCATCGGCTATTATCATGTTACAAAAAATTACATAATAGGCATTTTCACATTAAAAACTGGGTATTGTGGCTAAAATAATCTGAATAGCATTTGGTAAAATAAACGAAAGAATTAAGGATTACTTCCTTCTGAAACCAACTGGAACTAACTCTCACCTTCATTTATTAAGATTTCACATTTTAATTGCCATTATGTCAAAGGTTACTAGGATAGTGAGTCATCAGAATATCGTAATTATGACAGAATCATAATCCCCTTTGTAAAAGTTAGTTGTGGTGTTAATTTCCATTTCCTGTAGACTACATTTCTGTAAAAAGAGCTGTTCCTTTGTAATGGGCGTTGATAATGTTATCTCCTTGAATCTTAGTTCAGTATGACTCACATCATCCCTTTGGAATTTTATTTGCTTTGCTAGGTTTTCACGAAATGCTTGAAAATTTTGGGAATGCCAAAATTTCACTTCCTCCCTGATTACGACTCAGCTTATCGAATTACAGGAGAATAAAACCATGTGTAAATATTTGCGTCAAGATGTCAGCATAAGCAACTGAAGGGAAACATGTGAGGCCATTTCTTTAAGAAGGATGAAAAGACCGTTTCTTTCGCGTGTGCCTACAGTGAAAAGAAATATCGCAATTTCTAGGGATATATATATATATATATATATATATATATATATATATATATATATATATATATTATAAGGTGTTATAATATGTATAACCATTTTTATGTCTCTGTGAAAATTTTGAAGTTTTGCTTACAGATTCGTCATTTGTTGTGAAGACGTGATTTTAAAATGTCTTTTTCTTGCAGATAAGTTGTATATCATGTAATCTTACATTACTAAGGAATATTTTTTCCCTTTGTTCAGTGTTTGAAATTGTATTGTGAAATTCTTATCGTGTTGCCACATCCTGTTTGTGGAGAGAGAGAGAGGAAAGGCTTGCCTTCCATATTTGCACAGGTGTCTTGTAACTCGCAGTAAGAAAAAAGAATTCTCTAATGTTATCGTGATGAGCTGTCACCCAATCGGCGTGTTCCCTATTATGTGTTTGTTCTGTAAACAGCATATCATTATTAACTATGTCTATTGCCTATTCTGTTCGTAATCTGAAAGAGAAGAGGAACAGTAGATAAGTGGAGTTGCTTTGGATCTAAAAGCACTTTTCATTGTTTGCTCAGCTGCAGGTCTCCCAAGAATCTGCTTAGCCCTGAACAGGAAATGTCCATCATGTAGATAAGGGTCTGACACTCGAAACCCAGCGTGTGTGTATTCATATACATGTATACATGTGTATTCTGTAGAATAAGGAATTAGGTATTCTATGAATACCCTATGTGTATTCTTGAGTATTCTGAAAGGGCTTGTTGGAGAGTTAAAAGTGCAGTACTGTTCTAAAGACGAGCCAGTCTGCCAGAAAGATTCCTCAGAGTCCCAATAGTCCCATTACATATACGGGAAATAATTGAAAGGTTTCTGGTTGTAAAAGCTCTGTTAAACTCACCCCAGGAGTGTGTTAATTTTGTAGAAGGCGATCAGGAATATTATTTTGTGCAAGTGTTGAGGAGATGTGTAATATAGTGTAATAATTACAAAAGGTAATGTGGTGACTACTGAGGTTGTATTGTTAAGACTTGAAGTGATATTCTTGGTAAAAGAGAATTATTATTTGGAATAAGTCTTAGTGCCTTAGCAGTGTTTTCTAAAGATTGATATAGTCTTTAGGCACATTTTTGTGATTGGTGTATTTCCATTTTTGCATATCGCATTCTTATATGTCTGTGCTATCACATTGTACAATTTTATTATTGCATGTGTTTTGCTGGTGATTTCTTAGCATTTTGTTAGTGCCTACCTGTTCGTGAGATTTTGGAGAATGTTATGTGGATTCAGTCAGTAATATTTTGGTGACTGTTTGTAATGGTTAATCAAGTAAATACTTGGCATGAGTGATAGTTAATAGTCGATTCTTACTAACCAAATTGCTTTCTTAATATGGTTAAAGTTTTTGTGAATTAAACTTGATTAAAAATACTTTAAATCTTACTGTTGTCAATTAATGGTAAATCTTTTGAGATTGTGAACTTTACATATAACTTTTGAACTTAGAAATAAACCTGTTTGTTTAAAGTTTTTTTAAAACATAGCGTTTCATTTTGATCACCAGTAATTAGAGACATTAATGAATGTGTACAAGGTAAAGAGATGTATCTGTTTGTTCACCTGAGACCTATCTAGGTAAAATAGAACCAGAGAGACAGTTACAGTGGTGGTTGATGATAACTGAATAATTGTTGCCTCATCCATAACCTGATAAAGTTACATTGATTTTCTCAAGTGATAAGTAAGTTTATGGGATCATTATACCTTTAGAAGATTCAGTAACTCTTTGTTATGAGGTTTCAAGTATCTGGTCGATGTGAGTAACTTTTGGTATTATATATTTGTGTAATATAACAGGTGCTTGATCACATCATAACAAAGTATATATATATATATATATATATATATATATATATATATATATATATATATATATATATATATATATATATATATATATATACACACACATATATATAATGGAAATAACGAACACATGAGCTCGTGTTTCCCAGAAATAAATTTTTTACTCACACCAGGAACGAGCCTCGGCCTCCCGAGTAACAGGCCAAGGCGGTAGCGACAGACCTATCAAGGTCGTAAAAGAAGCTGGAACCTAATTACTCCGTACCTGAGGTTTTTCCATTACACCGGGGCTTCTAGAAGGCCAACACACAGCGAATTTTAGCCTACTTCCCCTAACCACCAGCGAGTCAGTTGCTACCATTTCATTCGAATTACCCCTTCACTGTGAGATATGATAGAAATAATGAACACATGAGCACGTGTTCACTTCTCTTATGACCTTGGTAGGCCCGTCGCTACCGCCTTGGCTTGTCTTTCGGGAGACGGATATTCGTTCCCAGTGTGAGTCAGAAATTTATTTCTGTCAGCAACTATATCCTCAAAACTCCCCCACATTGTCTCGCTATCGATTCTGTCATAAGCTTTATCTAAGTCCATGTATGCCACATACAGCTTTTTCCTCTAAACTCAAGCTTCTCGCATAACCTTTCCATAACAAATACTTGATGCGCACACCTTCTTCCTTGTCTAAACCCATACTGCTCTTTCCACTATCAAGCCTTCTCTCCTCTTACTTGTCTCATTCAACATTCTGCCACACACATTCTAGTCTACTAAGTAATGATGTTAATAGTTGTCTGTATCACATGTATCTTCAACTATTAGAGCAATTATTCCTCTACCTGTTCCTTTGGACCATTCTCTTCATCCATGTATACAAACCGGGATCAGCCTGTAAGTCATCTATTAGTCATATATTCACCACCGTATCGTAATCCCTTCAAGTCCAGGTGTCTAAACAGTGTTACTCATGAGAACCCCTTCCATCATCTTCTTTTAATGTGCTTTTTTTTCCCGTTTGTATGGGGTAAGCACGGTGCCTTCTTTTGAAGGACTTTGATTTGGCTTTGGGGTAGACCGTAGTTTCGATCGGCTGCCCTGCCATGTCAGTAGACCCGGTAGCGTATGGCGCATGTATTGTACCAGTCACCAGCGCCCTTTCTCCCAGCAGCGAGACGTTGTTGCGCAGTTAGGTCGACAGTCGAGACGTGTGAGAGTCTTTATTATGTTTTTAAATGTTGGAGTGGCTTTGTTTTGAGTGTGTACTAGTCTGTAACACCCATTTGCTTTTAAAAGCAAACCTATCCGTTGAATTACATACATAATCCAGGGTGTCTCACGGATAGCAAAGTGTCGCCCCTCTGACTGGTCGGCCCAGTTTGAACCCGCGCCACAAGCCTCTATGAAGTCCGAAGCTGCTGCTCTAACCGACTTGGCCATCCATAAAGATTCTCAAACTTTCACTAACCCTTTTTTGCCCTACGCCATTCAGCTGTACCACTCTTCCATCTTTACAGTCAACAAATATTCAAAATACTCATTCCATGGGCCCAAGATGGCATTCAGTTAAGTCAGCCTCTCTTCATTTGTATCTTTTATTCTGAGATCGATCTCTGCATTTACTTCCCTATAATAGAACTTCTTCTCCATAACAATTTTGCTCACCTTCCCCGCCCCCTCTCCTGTCATCAGTTTCTTGTCTTTTCCTCTTGCTTTTTTCTCAACTGTATTTGTCTTGTTGCACACCTTGCTCTTGGTTTTCCCTTCTGCCATGGAATTGCAGGTCAGACAATCTCCTTCGACAAATGGAATGTGTAGGAGCTATGATGATTCATATCCTCTGCTGGCCGCAGGCAATAAGCATTACTCTCATCTTCATTTTCCCTAAACGAAGCGTCAAAACTTCGTGATGAAAAGGAGGATTTCTTCATATGTGACTTCATAATTAGGTTTCAAGGAGTTTCAGTGCAAATTATATTCAAAATATTAGAAAATTTTAATTTCAACCTGGTCTACAGCCTTTTTGCGTTGATATATATATATATATATATATATATATATATATATATATATATATATATATACTGTATATATATATGTGTGTGTGTATATATATATATATATATATATATATATATATATATATATATATAAAGAGAGATGTATATGTGTTTGTGCATACAGTTTAAAATTACCTGTGTGCTCGAGCACGGGAAAAACTGAGCGCCATATTGTTGTTTTGTTTGCTTCAGTGCCAGAATGAAAGTAAGGATATATTTTTCAAACAAAACATTTCCTTTCATGTTATTGATTTTTGATATATACTTTTGGATTGCGGCTATTGGAAACGCAATATTTTGAATATTGACAGAATTTTGCCTCGTTTGCATGCTTTGGGAGTAGGTATAATACTTAATTCATGCTAACTATGGAAATCAGCGGCTGTAGCATCAGAGAGAGAGAGAGAGAGAGAAACGATTGATTTAAATGTTACCTAGAATCGTCAAGCAATTCAAAGGTAAATCAGAAATTGCAGGTCGTCAGTTAAGAACAATTTGGTTCAAAATAATTATAGATAAATATCGTGTAATTTATCAAGGAATGTTATTTCATTCTTATTTCACGGCAGTCATTACTGTTTGTTTTAAGGCGATGCCGCACTTACCTTCTGGCTACAGCTACAGCATTACAACGTTTGCGTGACAGAGATGCTCTCTCATTAGCGGCGTCGTGTTCTCGAACGTGTTTATTGTGGTAATCGCCCTGACTTGTATGTAGTAACAGTACTGCAGTCGAGGCAGAAGTAAATGGTCTCGCCAATGTGCAAAGTTGCAACTGGAATAAAGTTACCACACTGCAGTGCAGTGTTTCATATTCTTTCCCGTGTTACGTACTTAGTAACTTTTATGGTGACAGTTTTAATGGCAGCATTGCGGCCGGCCCTCATCATAATCCAGTCCAGACCCGTTTTTCGGAGACCTTAAGCATGCAACTCTAATGACACTTAGTTCATAAACAAATACTCTAAACCAATAAACGTTTTGAAATAGAGAAAATAAGGTGCATAGAACTGTCTCCTCGTCTCTGAAATTCTGTAGTGATTTATTCAGAAGAGATTTTACATGCAATTGAAATTTTATGTACAAAATGCTTCTAGATATGAGTATCAGAATTACTAGTTTCGTTGGTAATAACTTCCGCAAACTTATTTTTAACTTCCAGGTTAAAGAATATGTGGTCTGACAGCATGAAATAAAAAATAATGCGAGCTCCACCAAACGGTTGGAAATTGACACTGTTTTTTAGGAACAGAATAATTAACACATTTATAAAAGTCATGGGAGGTGTTCATAATGAGTTATTAATGAAAAAAGGTTGAAAGGGCATGAAAGGATTGTCACAGCTGATAAAAAAGAGCAAAACGAAAATGCGTTCATTCAAAGACCTATTGTACTGGACCTTTAGTATACGATATCTAAAATGTTAGTGAAATAGGAAGTTAAAAAGTCAGCGTATTAATTAAATATAAAAACAATGAACTCGTTCACTGTGGCCTTCCTTTACAATTTAGGATTTTTTCCTAACAAAGTCAAAAATACTCCGGAAAGAATCTCCCTAGTCGTGAAGTAGAACCAGATATTAGCAGGTTGGGACATCTTACCTTACGTAATCCACGTAGCCATTGAGTATTATTGTCTAATGCAGTTTCTGTGGAAAATAAATATAATGCGTAGAATCGAAGACTCGAAATAAATTCAAAATAACAGTAGCATTTACAGCATAAATAGTCCCCATTTTATGAACTAACTCAATCCAGTTCTGTGATAATAGAGTATATCTTTTAATTAGTAAACTATGTGCATGAGAAGGAATATCTTGGGCTTGAACCATGATCATTCTCAGATATTTTAGAACTCTTCTGCTTCTTTGCAAAAACTGAGAGAATATTTCCTACGGTTAACCAGAAACTATATCCTCTTTGAAACGTTTTGTTAATCGTACTTGAATTTTAAACAAAACGTTTCCATCTTAGTCATTTTAACCAGGTTTTAAGATATTATGTAAAATACGATAAATAAACTGGTTTAAGGGATAATCATGATAAAGGCCATCTCATGAATAAAACTCCAAACAAGAAGTTTGAAATTTGTGTGTGAATTCTCATGGAAAATATTTCATGCGAAAACTTGTGCATTGTGAGATAATTTAAGAATACCTTAGGTTTGACTTGAGAATTCTCTCTCTCTCTCTCTCTCTCTCTCTCTCTCTCTCTCTCTCTCTCTCTCTCACACACACACACACACACACACACACACACACACATACACATGCATATGCCGCCACTCGTTTCGTGGAGAGTAATTCATCGGAAAACTTTCTTTGTGCATTCACAAGAAATGAGGGATATCTTTCAATTTGCCCTTCCCACTTTCACCTCACACTGGCGTCGAAATCCTAAGTTTCTGGGTCAGAAGTGATTTGCAGTATAATTGTTAAAATGAGAATCATCGTCATTTTACATAATGATTTCTCCCAGTGTATCGATCTTGAATATTATTTTACTATATACACCCTCGCATGTGCTAAGCTTGTAGTACGTATATCTGAAAGAAGGACCAAAATATTTTTTCAGCAGAATACACTTTATTGATCTTCCTTAAAGGGAAAAGTCATTTAAATGTGATAGAAGAAAGTTTTCTTCTAAAAGCTTACTGAAATGTTTTCCTTCCAGGAAATTATTTCTCCAATTATCTGAGGAAGTTTACGTAATTTGAATCCATGGTTCATCTAAGTTTCCTGAAATGAATTTTTTTACATTTCCAATATGTAGAAATCTTACTGATGGGTTTGTGGATTTTAAATGATACCTGATTTGGGGAGGCATACTTTTTTCTTTGATGAGTAACTTTTTTACGGCGAAATTGCATCAATTCACAATATTTTCGAGAGTCGTTTGTGGCCGAGATGCTGTTGATAAATGATCCAAGAAATCGATAACGTTCTTCTGTTTTCCTTTTGAGACTTTCTGTCGGGAATGGGTTTACCTTTTTTCCATTCCAAGTGTGTAATTTTAGATTTTTTTTCTTTCGGATTCCTGTCAACCTTTACTGTTACTTCTCATAGTTTCTTATCTCCACCTGAGTCTTGTGCCCTTTTAACTGCATATTAAAATTTTTATTTGAGGTCTTTGGAACAGGCGCTTATCCTCTTCCCTTTGTCTGTTGCTGGCTAGTGGATGTAAAAGGACATACAGTGCAGATATTTAAATCTTCAATAAGACAGGAGGAAAATTCATTATATTCCATTGTTTAAAGAACAGTTAACTGAATTACTGGTGCCTCAAAAACGTTCTGGTGGTTTAACCAGTTAAAGTTGTGCGGATAACTATGTACGCAGTAGGCAGAGCATTAGGTGATTGTCACACGCACTTTCTTTTCCCCATGCTTGTTTACTTTCTTCCACTTATATAATTTAATTTGTTTTTATTTTAATATTTGTATTTTATTTTAGCGTCTAATTTCATAGCCTAACAGTCTCGCCACTTCTTATCTAAAGTTCTTATCTGTATATTTTTATGTCTGTTATTTTGGCCTCAAGTACCTTTTATGTCTTTAAAGTTGTACTTTTGGTTTAGTTGAAATGCTGATTATGCTTCTGGCTATGCTTCTCTTATTACCAATAACATTCAGAGTGAATATGTTGCCGACTATTTACACACACACACACACACATATATATATATATATATATATATATATATATATATATATATATATATATATATATATGTTGTATATATATATATATATATATATATATATATATATATATATATATATCAACAGTACAGTTTATTCAGCACTCGTTTTAGAAATAGAACTTGATTACAGAGCAGAACCTCCTACATTCTTGACACCCTTCTCTTTTTGCTGTTAGGAAAACTATATAAAATCAGTGAGGAAGGTTTAGGAGAACTAAAGGGGAGAAAGATTCTGTTGACCTTTTACCACTCAAAAGTCTTCCCTTTTTGTCCCCCATTTTTGGCGTTTATGGCGTTTCTATAGCCTTTGTGGGGAGTTTCTTACGCCGTTTACGATTCCGACTCCATTAGCGTCCTCTTTTACATAAGAAATGGAACCTCTTTTGTTATACATGTTAAAAGAGGAATAGGAGAATAGAGAGAGAGAGAGAGAGAGAGAGTTGGCTTTATAATGATAATAATAACAGAACAAGACTTCTTTATATACGAATACATATAAATTTCAAATAATATTAATTTTACCTGAGAGAGAGAGAGAGAGAGAGAGAGAATATTATCATATGAGTGCTTGCTTGTATTGAATAATAAAGGTAATAACTCAGAGAGAAAAATATGGTTTTACAATGCTGGAGATAGACAGACCTTTTTCTGAGAGAGGAGAGAGAGCTTAGAGGACTCTAATGAAGTTGTGGAGGTCGGTCAGAAAACACGATGTCTTCATTAGAGAAGCCGAGTATTGTTTTCGTCTGTTCTCTTCCCTTTTTCGGAGAAATCATTTGTGGAATCATTTTCTGGATTGTTGGAGCTTTTGTGGAATACTCTTTTTGAAATCCTTTTTTATTCTTGGGGAGATGGGGAATGTTCGCTGCTAATAGCCCTTTCCTCTATGTTTTTCTGTAATTTCTCAGTTTTTTTTTTTTTTTTTTTTTTTGACAGGAAAAATATAATGGGATACCAAGACCATGCCACTTTTACACTGGAGAATTAGGTATAGTCATAAAATCCTGTTTTGTTGAGGGAAAAAGTTCTGTGCGCAGTTTATGTCTGCCCCTGCTGTATTCTCCATTTGTATTCATAAAAGGAGGTTTTGTAATCAATGCCAACATCATTTTTGTTTTGTTTATCCCATAAAGGATTTACTCGGAGTATTTTTCTCATCAAACTGAGACTAGGTGTTACTTATACAAAACAAGAAATTACAAAACTTATGCAAAACAAGAAATTACAAAGACTTAGTAGAGATGTGCACGTTTAATGACACAACCAACGTGTCATATTCCGCAAAATTTTTAGAAAGTGTAAACATTTTTCAGTTTATTTATAATGTTGCTTTAATTTTCTTGATGAAATGGATGTCATGATATAAAATTAGATGTTTTGCATTTCATCCCTATTTGTTTAATGAAACGAACGAATGTGGCTAACGTCAGAAGATAAGGACAATTGTAAAATCCTAAAATACGGTAGTTTTTATTTCTAGATCTAAAAACTTAGTCAGCATAAAACACAGCCGATCAAAAAAAGAATTAGGAGTTTTAAGTTTTCCCAGAATGTTAAGGTTATGAAATTTTGTGTATGATGTCTGAATTTTCAGAGCTTCTTGCATCATTCTTATATCGTAAAAGAAGAAAAGCATCGGTTTATTCGTATATCGGATCTAATAGTAAAAAGTTTGTTTTAATGATCATCAGTTTCAACACAAGCTATATTCATAAATACCGGGATTTAATATTGTATACGGCAGTCAAATATTTTAAAGGAAAAAAAATTAAATTGCTGTGAAATATGAAGTGTTTTCTCATCCTGACAAATACCTACTAATATACAGCAGAATTTCCAACCACAGTTTTCCGAATAAATCACAGGAGTCCAGATAAAAGATACTCAGACTGTATTCATGTTAGAATAACATCGTAA